>NC_053455.1:26616631-26979460 GCF_015227805.2 Hirundo rustica
TCACAATAAAAAAAAACAAATTACCACCTCCCACCATAGCCAAAACTTAAGTGATATCATCCATGGAAGGAGATATTACAGAAACTTAGATGTATTTAAATTTTCCAAATTAAAGTTTGTCTCTATCTTCTGCAGTTTAATCTCTGACCAGCTTTTCCCCTACATTACTACTTCAGCTTTCTATATATCCTCATATGCTCTTCCCTTACTTTCTTTTTTAATTTTTGTGCATATACATGTTTAGAATGAGGTCCTACCACTTTTTTGTTCAAGCTACACACACCAGTAACTTAATTGATATTGTTATAGTCATACTTTCCTCTTTAAAACTGAGTATTTAAAAGCTAAAACAGAGTATGAGATTTCTTCCTACCATGTGACAGAAGACAGAATGGTTATAAGTCAGAGAGAATGTAGGCAATTATTCTGTTGATTTGACCAATATAGAGAGGGAAAAAATGGAGGATCATCTACTTGGGCCTTCTGTATGACACTTGGTATCTCTGACACCCTTTGAAGAAAACAAAGGGCTCAAGTAGTCATGCCCTCACTAGAATCACCAGTCATCTCTTCCCCTAGTCTGTACATTAGTCAGGAGAAATATACTTAAATGTGTTTTCTACTTCATCAGATTTCAAAGAAGATATAGAAGTGTCACAATGTTCCCTTAAAATACAGTCAGGTCAAGATTTGAGGAACACCAGTGCAGGTTGAAAGAACAGACAATACCTCAGAGGCACATCTAAAATGCATACTAGAATACCATCAATGCAAACATTTGTTCTAGAAATAAGTGCCTCTTACGGCCCATGTGTGAACGCACCTGCTGCCTAAACAAGAGTACTCTGTGCATATCCCCAGTCCTTACTGCACTGTGCAGTTAAGATAATTGAAGAGAAAACTAAGAAAGCTTTGGATGACTTGCATGTATGAGTCCTCACCCATCACAAAACTCTGGTTTAGCTGCTCCGCTATCCTGCTCCTCTCTTCTCTTTCCTTAAAACTGTAGGGAATGATGAAGAAAAAAAACAAGAAGATCCAGCCAATCAATGCTGGGCTACAAGCCTGATGTTTCCAGCAGAATTTCAGGATTCTTTTGATCACGGGTTGGTTTACAAACAGCTGACCTGCTGGAAAAAAAGGGCATACCTGTCTGCAAGGGAAAAAGGATCTTTGCCCAGAAGCTAGCAGAGTTCATTGAATGAACTTTAAGCTAGACTTGAAAGTAAAAACTAGGCTCACAAGAGATAAGTCAGGAGCCAAGACACAGAGGTTTGAGGGATGTGCTGACATGGCCCTTTGGTCTGCCATCTCAGTGAAGGGAATGAAGGGAAAAGAGATCTCTGTGATTATTGATGCCTTAGAAACCACAGAAGTGCATGAGAATGGTGATACAGGAATTAAGGTTTCTCCTCCTCAAGAAGGTGTTGGGACCAATAGCCCAACTGAAGGGCCTCTACACCAATACACACAGCACAAGCAACAGACAGGAGGAGCTGAAAACAATCGTGCATCAGAAGTACCATCAGTTCCCTGAGACTTTCCATCATGGAAACATGGTGGGATGACTCACATAACCAGAGTGCTGCAATGGATGCCCATGCTTTCTTCAGAAAGGAGAAGCAAGGAAGAAGAGGCACCTGAGATACTTAACGGCTCCCTTACCTTGGTCTTTATTAGTAAGACCAGTTGCTCTCCGGGTATCCAGCTTCCTAAGCTGAAAGACAGAGACCTGGAGAAGAATAAAGCCCCTATAATCCATAGGGAAATGGGCATAATAGATCATTCAGACATACACAAGTCTATGGGGCAGACGGGATTCAACCCAGGGTACTGAGGCATGTTGCAGAAGTGTTCACAGAGACAATTTTCAGAAATTACCAGCAGTCCTGGCTAACTCTGGGGGTCCCAGATGACTGGAGGCTGGCAAAAGTGATGCCCATCTACAAGAAGGGCCGGAAGGAGGTCCCAAAGAACTACAGGCCTGTCAACCTAACCTCAGAGTTAGGGAACATCTGCCATAGAGCAGATCGTCTTGAGTGCTATCATATGGCGCATAAAGAACAACCAGGGAGTCAGGCTCAGCCAGTATGGGTTTGTGAAAGGCATGTCCTGCTGGACTAAACTAACCTCCTGCTAAGCTAGAGGGACCACACTTAGGGGACAGGGCTGTGAATGCAGTCTACCTGGACTCCAGTAAAACCTTTGGTGACATTTCCCACAGCATTCCCCTGGAAAAAGTAGCTGCTCATGGCTTATATGTGTCCTCTTCACCAGGTAAAACTTCGGTTGGATGGCTAAAGCCATGGAGTGGGGGTGAATGGAATTAAATCCAGCTGGTGACCAGTCACAAATAGTGTTCCCCAATCCTGTTTAATGTCTTTAATCAGATTGCAGATGACAGCAATTTAGACAGGAGTATCAATCTGCTGGAGGACAGCAAGGCTTGTCAGACACATCTGGACAGGATGGATCAATGACCCAAGGCCAGTCACAGGACGTTCAACAAGGTGAAGGGCCAGGTCCTACACTACTGGGTCACAACCACCCCAGGCAGTGCAACAGGCCAGGAGAAGCATGGTTAGAAAGCTGCCCAGCAGAAAAGGACCTGGGGATAGTGGCAGACAGCAGCTGAATATGAAGCAATGTATGACCAGATGGCCGAGAAGGCCAATGGCAACCTGGCCTGTATCACCAACAGTGTGGCCAGCAGGGTTGCAGAAGTGATTGTCCCCCGGTACTCAGCACTGGTGAGGCCACACCTCAAGTGCTGTGCTCAGTTCTGGGTCTCTCAGTGCAAGAAAGATATTGAGGAACTGGAGCATGTCCAGAGAAAGGCAACAGAGCTGGTGAAGGAGCACAAATCTGACGAGGAGTGGCTAAGGGAGCTGGGGTTGTTTAACCTGGAGAAAAGCCTCAAGGGGAGATGTTAACACTCTCTCCAACTGCCTGAAAGAAGTCTGTAGCAAGGTGGGATCTGACTCTTCTCTCCAGTAGCAAGCAAAAAGACAAGAGGAAACTGCCTCAACTTGGACTTGGGGAGGTTTAGGTTGAAAATCAGGAAAGACTTCTTCACCAAGACAACAATTTAAGTACTGAAAGGGGCTGTCCAGGGGAGGGGTGGAGCCATCAGCCACAGAGGTATTTAAGTGATGTGTAAATGTGGCACTTTGTGACATAGGTGAGGGGTGAACTTGTCAGTGTTAGGCCAGCAGTCGCACAGGATGAGATCAAAGGTTTTTCCCAATATTAAAACATCAATGGGGAGGCTTCTTATAGTAAAACTGACAGTAATCTCATCCATTTAGAAGAACTGAAAGCATTTCTAGGGTATTTGACTATTAGATAAACTAACCAGTATATCCACAGTCTTTTTGTTTTCCCCTCCAATGCACTAATATTATAAAGAAGCACCTACTGCAGCAATTATCCATATTGATTATGCTGCTTGGGTCTGATGTTCTGCTGCATTTTATAAGCACAAAGTATGAACAGTTTTGAAAAAATACCTGCCCTGAGGTAAAAATTGTTTCAAAAGTCCATTCAGATATGAGCTGGATCACATCTACTTTAATATACATAGTTCTATCACTTTTTTTAACTCTTCTGAAATTAATACTCTACATAGAGATCATCAGGGACCTCTGTCTAGGGACAAGGTACTAAAACCAGATAGTTATTCTTACATAGGAACCTGACATCATATTGATTAAAAAGTAAGCTTAGCAAATGCCTTCAAGTTAAACAGCTGAATAGTTTTATAAGTCTTGTCCTGTATCCTTTGCAACTAAAAACATCTGCAGTTGAAAAAGACTATGAGGTGAAGCCCAAGGTCAAAGAGCAGGTCAGCAGCAGACAGAAATGAAGTGAGGTCTTGAATTTTCAACCCTTGGACCATCCCCTGCTGAAAAAGTGAATGTTCTCAATACTTCAGCACATGTCAAATCCATTCAGAATCTTTCTGTATTTTTGATATAAAGGATGTAGACTGCATTGAAAATCAGTAATTGATCATACAGTGTAGGGAGGGAGGCTGAGACTATTTTTGTATTCTTAAATTGTAAACTTTTACTTTATAGTCACTTGCATCTCCCATTATCAGAATAATAAATAGGAGGATTCAGTGTATATCACTATTTTTTGTCATGCATTTCTCATTTTGTCTTGTACTTACCCAGCCTCTTTACATTACACATATGTAATTTTTGTAACTTCAAACTGACTCTATTTTTGCTGTATCTTTCTCAGTGATCAGAACTGAACACATTGTTCAAGTGTTGTTGTACCATTGATCTATATAGCACAATATATTTGTTATAATGCTCACAGTAGAGTATCATTAGATGCATTTTCAATACCATTTTCTACCCCATCCCTCAACACTGCTTAACATTTTGTTTGCTTTTATGTTTAGTGTTGCACACTAAAGCAAAGATTTTCACTAAGCTATCCTCAGTGACATCCAGGTATATTTCCTCTAGGTTATAGTTAATTTAGAAGCCAGCAATGTGTATGAGTAGTTCAAATTGGGGTTTTTTTCAATGTGCACTACATTTCATCTGTCAGCAATGACTCATTTGTCATTATGCTGCCTGTTAGCTCAGTGAGATGTCTCAGAAGTACCTCAGAGTTTCTTCTAGTTCCTACAAACCTAAGCTGAAGTGAGGTTCTTGCATACCTTACTTTTTAAAATACTCATGACTGTATTAAACCTTCCTCAAAAAAATTTAATAGGGGACATATTCAGAAACTTTTAACAGATAGAAAATATATTTTTTTCCTCATCCTGATTAATATTTTATGATTTTCTAAGAGATTAGAAAAGCATAGTTTTTAAGCATAGAAGTCATTCTTGTTTCTTCAATAAACCTAAGTTTGTAGTGATTTTTTGTGGCTTTCAAATACATTGTGGATGCTTTATTGTAAAACCCTCCATGGTTAGTTTTACTCATATTGGGTCTGGGAAGTACTTTTTAAAAATATTTTGCCATTGATTTGACAAAAGAGAATCAGTAGCAGAACTTGAGCCACAGAGCTAAATGCAATCTTCAGTCCACAATCTAAGTGGTCTGAATAAGGCTGTAGGTTTTGTTCCCTGACATAGGACTGAGGAGAAAAAAATCCAGACCGCTGATGCAATACACCTTCTTCCAAAGGTTTAAAGTCCTTATTCTCAGTGCCTCAGTATATGCAGTATTTTTGCTGGTGGATTTATGTAGTTAATACTCATCCATTTCTGCTGGCAGGAACTCCTAGGACAGTAGGATGCATAAAGCTCTTATGCATAGCTCTGCACAACACAGGGGCAAATAAATTACCAGCTGTACATCAGTACCAAAGGTTTTCAAACCCCTCAGATGAAGGGATAGTCCAGTTTGGCAGGTTTCTCTCTCAGATTTTTTTTTCCCTTTTTAAAATAGAAGAAATTAATAATTTGTCCCTAAACCCTTTATATGCTCTTCATGCTGTCATTTTGATGTTTTTGTTTCAGGAACAAAAAGTAAACAGGTAAAACTCCTAAGTAATATCTTAACACATGTATTCTATTCATTATAACAATTAAATTTACAGAGATAGGGAATATGCTCCTGAGAATAAGCTTCCTGAAGTTTGACTTGGGCTGGAGCCAAAACATTTCAGGTTTTGTACTCAGGAGTATTATTTGGAAGATAAATTGCCTGATATCAGATTTTGGGGAAAGGTAGAATTAGCATCAAGTCTTGTTGCACAGCAATTCATTGGAGGGAACATACTCTGTATTACTTGCTCATATTCACAATAATAATTAAAAAACAAAACAAACCTCTGGCTAAGGGAATTTAGCTTTAATAAAATGTTTTGAAAATGCTGTTAGGGAGTACTCCATTGAAGGAAAAGTGATAAATACTTTCTCCTTTATTTTTATGTTAAAATATTTTGTGGCTTCAAAATGATTTTGAGCATTATACAGTCTTAAAAGACTTGCACTATTAAAGCTTATTATTCCTATGAACAGGGGACCCTGTTATTGATCTTGAACTTTTGAGTGACAAAACGTCTCTTGAACCACTGTGCAGCAATTCCTCACAAAATACACTCCCGCAAAAAGGATTACATACTACTAAAACTGTTTTTATGAAGAAACAACAGCAGCGAGAAAATAAAAACAACTTATTTTCCCTTTGCTTACTTGGAGACTAAGCTTTTCCAGATGTTGAGCTTATGCTTGTAGCACTACATGTGCAGAAATGTGCACACACACCATTCACATACACACATCGGAACAGGAATTGACTCATATGTGACAAAAATTCTTCCTCTTGTCTTGCAACTGCAGTTTCATCATGAGGATGTAAACAGTATTTTGACACAGCACTGTAAGCAACCATATCAGCTTGTTTGTTTGCAGATAAAAGAACATGGGTATTATTCCTTGAAACTACACTATTGCACACACACCTATTCAATATTGGGTAGAACTGTATGTATTGCATCAGTCACATTTAGAGTATAACACAAGTTTTAAATTACTTTCAAAAACAAAACCAGATCAGTCTAAAATTAATGATTGATAATAAGCCTGAAGTTGTACAGGAAACCACAGATGTCAGAGAGCAGTCAAAAAGGGTGATGCTGAAGTTGAAAAAATGGTCTCAGGAACTAGTACTCAAATATATCAACTCCTCACTGCCAATTGCTGGCTTGGACCTATCTTGAAGGGCAACTTTCTTGAGATACACTTCTTTGTGAAAAAGGAGTGAAAACATAAGGCAATCTAAATGTATTAATAGGGAGAAAACAGCTGATGGCACTGAAAGCCTCAGAGAAGAAGGCAGTACAAGTGTTATTTTTTTTTAAATGTGTTTCAACTTGCTAAGAAGGGGAATAGAATTAAAAAAAGCTTCTCAGCCGCACCACCTATTTATTTTACTTTTGATTCCCATTTACCTGATTCTTCTGAAGCCACTTCAGCATGTTTTAAGAGAATTCTTTAAGCAGCCTTTTTTGTTGGTGGTGGTTGCTTTTTTGGTTGGTTTTTTTTGTTGTTGTTTGGTGGGGTCTTTTTAATACCACTACTAGACAGTGATACTGCATCAAAAGTACATCTTGGGCCGCTACATTCCAATGATGTGATTACGTTTTGGAAATGTGAGTTTTACACCACCCTTACGGTTCTGTCATAGAGACTCCCCATTACTACACACCTCTTGTTCCTCAGATTCTGACAATGTAAAAAATCTAAGTTGGTAAAAGCCAGAATGAATACATGAAGGAGCACTTAAAGGATTAGATTATTTATATGGCTAAGTATTGTTAATACATATAGAGATTACGATTAAATTAGAAAAAGAGAATATTGCTAACAGTTCCATAAATAAGTGAATTCTAGATAGTCTGTTTATCATTACAGGGTTTAGCATTGCTTCGTAAACCACAGTATGTTGCAAGTTCTTTTTTACTTCAATCATGACGGCAAAATTACTAGAGTTGCTTTTTTTGGGGGGTGGGGGGGCGGAGAAGAAGAATGGCAGAGGAATGTGCCATTAAGAGACATTCATTTTATAATAGAAATCCATTGATATCCTATTTCCTACCACAAAATTTTGGGAAAATGAATGCTTATCCAGCAGTTCATGCAGTTTCTTGATTTCAAAGCCAGTAAAGGCTATTAAAGTAATCTAGCTAATAGCACAATAGACTTCTTGGTGCAAGCATAAATGCCCATTATATCTTCAATTTGTCTTTGCTTTCAGTAATCCTCCAGTAAATCACACTCAAAAAATAAATAAATAAATCTTCAAAATCCTGATATTTCATGAATCTCTACTAGTTAGCAATCAGGAGAATGCAGTTTCCTTCTGTTTTGATTTTTTTTCTTTTTAAGCAAAGCACTGGGTTTTGTTTAGTTTTGCAACAGCTTTAAAATATTTTGTTTCAAGAACAGTCCCCTTACTTTAAATGTAGGCATTGGCTAATATGTTTTTACCTTTGAAAATTCAAATATTAGTTAAAAAAAAAAAAAAAAGTGCTACATTAGTCAATGATAAAGTCAAAGGAAAATGCGTTGCCACTTAAAAATGCTTAAGTATTTGCCACATTTCTCCTCTTCAGTAACAACATAAACTTTATCAGCTACATTTAGGAATAGAACTCCTGTCTTCTCAGTGAGGAGCTATTCTGGCTGCAAACACACTGCACATGCTATTGAAAGTGGTTAATAATAGAAGACCATGCACTTTCATGTAATTCATAATTAGAAGATGACTACAACAGCATTATTTAAAATCAAGCCTTTGTTATCAGCACCAGTTTTAGACAGAAGCGGAGAATCATTTGTGAGCTCTGGCAGACCCAGACTGTTCAAAGCAATTGCTGTTCAGCATGAAAGCTGCAATGGAGGTCACAGAACAGGTCAGGAGGAAAGATAGTGTATCGATTTCACACCAGGAATAGAGGCGAAGCGAGGGCCCACTGTTGCTGCATGTGATGTATTTCACTTCAGTTTAAGGCACATTTCATTCCAATTCAGGAGGGGGTGGGGAGCAAAGGGTGAGCAGATTTCACACTGAATCATGATGAATTCTGGACTTGTGTATTCCAGTAAATATCTCCTTCCTGACATTAAGTATTTCTATAGCAGACTGAATACAATGGAAATTAGACTGCAGTCAGATAGCAGGAGAGGACTCCTGGGGAAAAAAAAAAAAAAAACAACAAACAACAAAAAACAAAACAAAACACAACCCCAAAAAAAAGCTGCCACCAAAGTCTATATAAGATTAGGGCTACTGCCTCCCAGATTAGTATATACAAATCCTGTCTCAAACCCAGAAAACTGTTACAGATGAAGTCCACTAAAGAAACTGTACTTTGTTCCAATATTCATGCTGCTGAAGATAACTTTATATGATATTCATATCTTTTATTAAAACATCATTAAGTCACATAAACCTAAGCCAGAAGGCTTCAAAGACTAAAGCACAGAAAGTCTGTTCACACAAACCTCCCAGCAACACACATAAAGCCACGCTCACTGTAAAAGAAATAAAATCTCTGAAAATATATTTTAAAGGCATCAGTATAATAAACATACTAAAAAGTGGTGGATAACTGTATTTTATTTTCATTTTATATGTTAATATAAACTGATATTCCAAATGACCCTGATTACTCCAGCAAAGGATATTAGCAGCTATCCCTAACTGCTTTATAGAAGAGCATTGATGATTATTCATACTTCATTGCCTAGTCATAATGGCCAACTTCTGCGCCAACTCTTTTTTAATAAATAAACACAAAATAACAATATCCGTTCTAATGAGGAAAGCATTAACTGCAACTAGAGGAATATTTCTCAAGTTACTTGGATAACAGGCTAGCCTTGTTCAATTTTTTTTCCAACACTGAGAAACTTAATTTCCATTACTTTTGCCCAGTATGCTGTAAAATTGTCAACTTCTAAACTGTTCAGTTCACATACAGGGTAATGGTCAGATACTAAGATTTTTATGGATAAAGTGCTCCCCCCCTCCGCCGATATTACTCTGCATAATTTGTTCTCTGAAAAACTGCTCCTCTTTTTAAACGCTGATTCTGCTCTTGTGCTTGTGACAATATTTTACAACTTTTCTAGATCTTTATATTGGCTCCATAACAGCAGAAAAATAGCCAGACACTGACATATTTCAGAACAAAAAAGGACTATATTTGAGACTGCACAGAGATTTCCTATTAAATTATTTATATTAGTTCACTTCCACGTCATTATTTCTTTTCAACTGTTCTAAGGCATCAGTGTCAACTTCTTGAACCCTCTCATGAAAGCTTTGCTGTCATCAGGGTCTATTTCAGCATCCTTAATTCTGCATAAGGAATCAGTTACCCAGCAAGTTTCCAATCACAAAGGGCCAGATGTTCCTCTCTGCTACATGCTGGAGCTGGCCAGACGGGCCCCTCACTAAGACTGAGGAGGGCAAAAGGTGGCTATGGGAAGAGAGAGAGAGAGAGAGCATGAGAGAGCATGAGAGCATGTGCGCTACTGGCCTGCCGCAAAACAGCCGAGGCTGCTCACAAAAAGAGAAAAAAATTCTAACAGTGGAAAATGTTAACAAGCAGAAGTGATGGTAGCAATCAGGTACTCTATAATCCACAAGGAAATACCATTAACTTGCACTGTGAAATTCCATAAGTTACCACTTCTGAATCGTTTGTCAACTTTGATGATGCTGTGCTGTAGAAATTTATCGAAATCTTGATGCTGTGCTCTATTAACATATAGCAACGTTACACAGGCTTGAGTGAGGCTTCAGTGGATTAGCACCTGCTGGCTACAGGCAAAGTAAAAAACCCACTAATGCTATTTGATCTTCAGACTCCTGCTGACACCAGGCATCATGAGGTTCTTTCTCCTCTGATATGCGGTGTATGGTTATACTGCCTGTGATAGATCCTCTCAGGAACATCCAAGAGCATTGTGGTGCTGACGACTGCTTCCTAAAGACCATGAAGAGTAGAGCAGCTGCAGACACAGTTTCATGAGCCAAGGCCAAGAGGACAGACATCTCTCTTCATGGTGCTGATATCCAGAACTACCGCTTCCCATTAAGAAGGGACAATTAAGATCTCTATCTCACACTTGTTCCTCACAAGGATCTTAGCAAGAGAATAAATCATTAAGACCACTGTAGATGAAGCTATTCTAGTAAACAATTTGAAAACTGCTTGCAAGCCACCCATATGGAACAGAACATAAATCCCAAGTAGTTACCCAAAGCACTCTAATTCAAAGTAGTCCACAGTGATTGAGAGGCAAAATTTCAACTCCAAGCCTAATCTGCAATTCAGTGCCATCGGTGGCATAAGTGCCCCCTGTTGTATACACCTTCGCATTCCCCCTGAACATTAACACGGCAGTTTTCCTTTTCTGGGACACATCAGCTGGCACACAGGGAAAAGTGCACAGCTGTGGGTCTTGTTTTCATTACAGTTCAAGTGAAGCCCAAGACTTGCACATGCCACTGAAAGGTTTGTGCTGTGCATTGCTCCTGATATTCCTTGTTCAGGAAAGAATACATCAGGTGATGCAGCACTGCAGTGGGGGTTCCTCAGAACACAGTAGCAAAAGCTGTACCAAGTACACCCACACTCCATGGCTGGGGAAACATGGCAGGAGTACCATCAGCTGGAATGGTTATTGTGGCTGTGGGCTGGGGAAGCCTTCTTCCAGACTTCTAAATACTGAATTTTTCAGAACTGGCACAATATTCCGTCCTTCCCACAAAGTCCTCCATTACCTCAATAACTGAAGTGACCTGTCCTGTCAAAAAAAAAAGTTCACTAAAAATTCAAAGAAATGTGAAATCTGAGTATTTTCCTTTTCCTCTTTGAGTGTGAGGAATGGGAATGAGAAAGAAGAGAGAAAAGCAAAGAGGCTTGGGTTAAGTTCAATTAGCAGTAAAGCATACTCTGGAAAGGTGTGTGCATAAAATACAGGCCTCAGGGAATAACAGTGGTAAATAGACAAATTAAACTTCAAGAGTCTTTCTACCCTCTCATATATATAATTTTTTTTTAATATTTACTGAGTGTAGAAAGATCAGCCTTAGATGCTTGCAATGAACATGATAAATGGTCACATTCCATATGTGTTAATTAATACTAACCCCTCTCTGGATAATGGAAAAAAATGTAATGCAAAAAAAAAAAACCCACCATACAAACCCCACAAGAAAAAAAAAACTTAAGCATTTACAGACACAATATATATGCTTTTAAGCAAAGTGAGCCTGTCAGGTGGGTGTGTTCCAAGTAAACTGCACCACCATTTACTTTCTATATGGAAACAAACTGAAAAATGTGATACTCAATCAAGTGCAAAGCATTAAATTGCATCTTCTACTTGTTAGATGCTTTTACCAAAACATTCAGCCACTTCAGCAACAATCTCATCCAAACTACAATATTTGGAGTAAATGGTGTGAATAGAAACTTTCAGTTCTACACTAGGCATTTTCACAGATTGACCTAAACCACAGTGAGCTTCTGCACAGTCGACTTAATCCCTAGCCAAGAAGTAAATGTGCTAGAAGCACACCATTTTTGCTTGTGTTTTGTGTGATGTTTTGTTTTTTAAAACAAGGATACCAACACTCAAAATATCTCAGTTATACAAAAATATGTCACCCAGTTCTTTTGAGAATTAAAGAATTCTCCTCAATGCCATAAACCAACAAGCATTTTTTGGAAAAGTCCACAATTTTTATTTTTTTTCCTACTAAGCATTTGCTCAAGCAAGAAAATCTCCAAAGAGGATATTTTGAAACTTCACAAGTGTTATGCATTCAAAAGAATTGCAAAAATCAGTTTTGGTTCATTTATTTAATTACCTTTTTCAGCTTTACTGGGGTTTTTTGTTTTTTTGTTTTTTTTTTTTTTCGCCACTAAGTAGCCATAAGAAGATTGAAGAGTCAGAACTGAACTAAACATAATGAAGTCCACAAAAAATCCCACAGAAACTCCCACCCAAAATGCCCCCCACCTTAGATTCACATGTAAGAAACTCCAGTTCTGAAAAGAACTCTGCAGCCTGAGTTTGAACTCTCTGTGGAGGATTACTTAAGGACTACCTGTAATTAACCATAATTGCACATTACCATTCTCAGTTTAAAAAGGGAAAACAACCAATATGGGTTCTTTCTGGCCTCTGATAACATTTTGTCCCCTGTATCTTAACAATAATTTATTTGCACTAAAAAACACCATAGTAATAATCTTCTGAGATTTCCACCAAGTACTAGTAGCAAGACAATATCAGAAAAACTGATCACAAAGTTGCAATTGCTATCTGCTTAAGGATAACAAAAAATGAACTAGTATTCTGTCAGAGCAAAACACTCATGGACTTTATGTTTCAGAAAAAGGATTGCATGATAATGAATATTTTTAGTATTGTCATTTATTGAAAGCATAGAGAGTTTATAGCATAGATTAGTCCTTCCAATTCTGAGGGAATGAACACTTTAATAATGTATAATTCAAGGATGAGAAGGTTGAGAGCAATGGTTTTGAACAGATATTTTAGGTCTTCCAGTTTAGAAGACATTTCAAAACAAAACAGTTTTTGTGATCCCTTGGCAGAAGGGGAAAAAGAAGCAAAGAAAAATCTGAAAGGCAAGCAATGTACTTTTTATGTAATATTAAAGAAAACAATGCTGTTTAAAAGAAAAAAGCAGCATGTCTTCCACATTTTATGTCCTAAATAGGTTTAAGTACTGCCTATTACTTGTCAAGAATTCAATAGCAAATAGAAACTTTCCAGGTTGACATGCTGGGGCAGACGAAGGTCATTCTTTAAAGCATTTTCTCCCCTGAGAGGAAAATCTGGAAGGATGCTGTTTGAGCAATTTAAACCAAGGCACAGCAAGTCATCAGATGTCTGTGCTGCAAGTCTGCCATAATGCCAATTCCACAGCCCTACGTGGTTACCACGGTGGGAACCAGCTCCAAAAGCCAGTAAGTCAAAGGAGCTCAGAGGTGTGTATTTTCTTCTCAATGTACTGAGCAGATATAGGCACTCTAAATCTTGCCCAGAACAGGAAGGCAGCAGAAAAGGTGCATTGCAGAGATGAACAGCACACATTATTTTTCAAGACAGTAAATTCTTAATTTTGGAGGGAGAAATAAGATTGTGAAGGGGAGGGGAAAAAAAAAAAAAAAAAAAGGCAATTTGCAGGTAGGAAAAAATTCTTTCTGGTCAGTGTTTTAATGAGAATTGTTGTCCTGATTCAGTTCATCCTTAAAACAAAAACTAAACAGTAAGGAATCCC
This sequence comes from Hirundo rustica, assembly GCF_015227805.2. Taxonomy (NCBI): domain Eukaryota; kingdom Metazoa; phylum Chordata; class Aves; order Passeriformes; family Hirundinidae; genus Hirundo; species Hirundo rustica. Next base: position 26,630,437 of record NC_053455.1, read on the forward strand.
AAAGCATCTGTGAGTACCTACTATATCCTTAATTTCAGAGTCAAGAGACTTCTATTTTAAATAGCCAAAACACTACAATTCCTGATCTTTACTTTGTAAAGACTTAAACTCAGCAATTTCTGAAAACCCAGCCATCCAGGAGGAATACATGAGCTGGCAAATAACTCCTTTTTCCTGGAGAAGGTTACAAAATAATGCAAAGATGTCTAGCTTTCAGTTACAGCAAGCAATACACAATACAGATTTGCTCATACAGAACATGACCTTATTCCATTTCTATGGGCAGAATTTCAAGCCTAATACAGACCTACAAGTCTAAAAAAGAACATAGATGAGTCTATTAAGTACATACTGCTGATATGCCCACAACACGTAGCACTACCTAATGTTTGATTTTCACTGTAGATTTGAAATCACACAAACCCAAAAGCATTTACCCAACAAGAACGGCATATGGACTACCCTACTCCTCCTTCTCTCAGGGCTCTTACAATCCAAGTTGACACACATTCCTCTACTTGCCAGCCCCAAGGGCAGCCCTGTCTTGGATATCTCTTCTTATCATGGACTGCTTTACTGGCCCATTCAGAGTCCTTACTATTCCCATACAAAAGGAGAGTTAATCCTTGAGTTTTTGACCAATTTTATCCTCCCCGCACTCGTGGAATGGTTTTGTGTTTGTAGGTTCAGTGTGTCTGAAAAGAAAAAGCTCAGGAATGGAATTGTAGGCATATACATTATTATTTTTAACTCACAAACTTCATTACAGAATCTTTACATTTATATACAAGCACAATATAAATGACAATATTTTATGGCCTCCTCAAAACACTTCCCTGTAACATCTGAGTTTGTCCCTTTAGTATAGGGACATATTTAGCTATGTGAACAAATTTAATGTACTCTAAGGACATCCTGCATATCCCAATTCTCGCATATTTCTAACACTGGGAAATTCATCAAGTTACAATTCTATGGAAAAAAAAAAAAAAACACTCTAAAGAGGAAATTAAGCCACAAAATTCACTAAGACAAGCAAAAGTAGAAAAACCAAGCAAAACTACCATCATTAACGGCATGCTATCCAATTAGCTTCTGCAATAGTGTGTATTAGACAAGATACATGCTACTGTATTTTAAAGGAGGGAGGAGACACACTCCATCTTGCTGTTTCTTAACTTTCTTGGGTATTATTTAGTCAAAAGAAAGCATTTTTGTACTCTACATTTACTTATCTCCACCATAAAATTACAAACAGAATACATATCATGCCTAGAAATCAGTTTTCATTTACATCAAACGTCAGCTCTATGTATAACTTTATATTCTTCTCTCAACAGGGAAAGTATGAATGCTTTTGTCCACAGGAAGACTATCCAATTACCTCTCTAACATCAAAGTGCCTTAAATGAACAATATATGCAATCAGTTCAAACCTTAGGACACACACAAAGGAGACAAAAAGTACTAAAAACAAGGGAGATTGTAACATACATATGAACATTAAGGCACTGATATTAAATTCCTAACAGAAAGCCACCTTTAAAAAGCCACTGCATTCCTATAGCTATATTCCTGTTCTCTAAATATGGACAAAGTCCCACTGAAGTCAACATCAGAACATATATGCATTAAATAAGGACCCACAACAGTCATTTTGTTAAAAAAGAAAATTTTTTTTGTTAAAAAAGAAAACCACATTCCTAGCAACACGTCATTCAGATGTTCTTACTTAAAACAAACAAACAAAAAACCTGAGAGCCCACCAGCACACGATGAACTTATCACAACTTCCTCAAAGGTCAGAGTATATATTTCATTTTTTTTCTTTTTTTCAAGGCACACCCATGACCAGAAACTAAGGTCTCTGGCATATTTATTATAAAATGTCTACACAGGTAGAAGCAATCCGTATGCATACACACACACACACACCTTTAAAGTATTATTATAAGGCTTCCTTTCCAGTATTATTAGCAGCTGCTTGCATATATGCAACTTCTTGTCCAGAGTGACAGCTGTATTTTTGCCTGTTTTGACATTGAGTCTGATCTGGGTGAATAGCTCATATCCATTAAAGTGCTATTACAACACTGAATGACTGCCAAAATACTTCCTGATCAATTTTAAAAGCCAGCTAGCTGTCATCATGTAATCGCAACAGCAGAAAACAAATCTTTGGGGAATAAAACAAGATTTTAAAACACTTTTTAAAAGCAGGGTATTAAGTCTAAAACCTCCAAACTATTCAAATAAAAATCACAAGCTGCGGCAATACCTAGGTAAAAATCTCTGGGCTTTGAAAACCCATATACTTGTTACTGACAAGCATCCTAACAGTCTCTAAATCTACCACTTCAACAGTTTGAACCCCCACCATTACACAACTTAATAAAGCAGCACTGAAAACAATCACCACAGAGTGTGATTGTGCTCACCATTAAATTTAGTTCTATAAAATATAAGACTGAATTCAATCATATTTGTGTCTTTGGTTCAATGACGGAAAACCAATGTGCTGGTTTGACTCCTTACTTCTGAATAGCTTTGCCATATGCATATTTTTAAGTTTCAGTACAAACATTATTTCAGACTTTCATTTATCAAGCGTACTTGAAAAGCTATATAACTCAGAGACAGTTAAGACCACTTGAAGAGAAGGCACAGTTGGAACAAATTTGGCACAGCTTTCAGAGATGCTGAGCAGTGGTGTATTTGTAATACAGCACATTAAAAAACATCAAAAATGGGTTGTAAGAAGCTACATGTTCTATATGAAAGATGTTTAGTAAGACAAGGACACAATGCCCACATGGACACATAATGACTACTCAATGTATAGATGTCTTTTTAATTTCTCCTTACTGCAGTGTTTTCTCCCCAAGTCTGTGCAGCATGCCAATTCAATGTGGTCAGTCTGTTTTGATTAGTGAAACACAGAATATTGCTGCATCAAAATATCTATGTATGAAATGAGCTCAAAGTAGACCCACCATCTACTCCATGAATATCCACACTGGCTCAAAAATGAAACTCCACACTTGTTATTAGAAATATGCCATGATTTAGAAGTTCTTTGAAGAGCTTCTTCCGTAAGTCTACTCAAGCTGAAATATCAAACAACAACAACAAAAAAAACCCTGAAAACCAAGAAGCTAAAAACCCCACTAAAACGAAACTAGGTAAGATTGTCAACATGCAGTTTTATACCAAAATAACTGAGTAACAAAGGGGCATGCTCTTTCAGGTCTAGTTCTCAGATAAACAAACTCTATGTTTATAGCTATAAAACCTAATTAGAAAGATAACTGCATTACTGCCTGCCAAAATAATGTTATTTGACATTTTACAGTATAATATTAATTGAGAAATTTTGGAAGTGTTATTCTAGACAGGATATTCATGACAAGAAGCTCTATGTAAAATGAGAAGCTAGAAGATTAGAGGGTTCTGCAAGCATGGGTACAATATATTTTATCAAAGAGCGACAATTCAGATGTGAAAACACTGAAGGTATTTGTGTGGAATATGCATTGTAAGGCCAAAAAACACAAACTGCGTATGAAGGAACGTGGACAGTGACTCTTGGATTTAAGGGACAACAAACATTTTCAGAGAAGCTACAGTGATGACATATTAACAATTTAATAAAAGGAATCCCTCAGATTTTGGTTCAACCCCAACAAAGTAGACAGAATCTAAGTAAATAATTTCAAACACATTAAAATAAAAATATAAATACAGGGACTTGTTCAGATGTACACTTATATTCAACCACTTTTGTTTTACATATTGTAAGCATACAATATACAGTGTTTTAAAACAAATTTGTATCTATGCCTTAGGTCAAGGAAGAGGAGATCTAACACGAAGTCCTAGCTAACATTATGTCAGTTCCACATGAATATGGCTGTATTTTCATTTGTGGCTTAGACATTTAAGTAGAGAGGATCCTAATTTCCAAGTAGATTCTTTAACTTTTTTTGAGAATAGTAGCAACCTAAAGCTAGTTAATAACATTTTTATGATAAGTACATAAGTGACTAAAACATTTATGTTAGTTTATAAAAACCCAACATACTATTGTATTACATGTTCTTACAAGATCTATAACCAACTTACAAATTTTACAGCATTTATAGGTCTGGTTTTATTATTAAAATGTGTTTTAAAGTTTAGCTTAGGAGGATAACATGTTGATTGACTTAATAATTCTGGATAACAGCACTAGTCATAAGTAGCAGCTGCATCAATAACTACTGCATTAATAACTACTGGGAATCTGCATGTTTGCAAGAGGATTCTGAACTGCTAATATGTACAGATTGCTACAAAATTCAGTGCATGAAAATATACATTGCCTTGTAACTTGACATCAATAATGCTGCCTATTAAAAACAATCATATGCTATTTCCATGGTTTATATGTTCTCAAGATCTTATTCTGATTTTAATAAAATTCTTATAGTATCAAAATTATCATGGGTTTTCTGTCAATATGATTACACACTAAAAGGAAGATATCAAAAACTGACTAAAAGGCTGAAGAAAACCAATCTTGCATCACATCAAGCAAAGCCACTTATCAGCCAAGATGGTCCAACTCAATAACAGAAGAGTTGAAACTCAGCATAAACTGGCTAAATCAACTAGTTAGCATTTATCCATATATACTATTTAGGAAGGAAGGCATGGAAACACATCACAATGAACATTCCACTCCCAAACTGGCAGATGCCCCAAAATAGACTGGCATGTTGCCACAATGTTTAATCTCAGCAGGAATATACAACAGGACGAACACTATGAACAGGAAGCAGGGACAGCAGGAGTCTACAACCCTGCTCTTCTGTGATATTTGCAGAGGAAGGAGGTCATCATTTAAGAGACACCCAAGCCACTTGAGAGTGACTAAAGAAAAAAAGTGACAATGAACCATCCCTCCACAAACACACATTCGCATTCCAGCAGACAGGACTGTCATAATAGTATTTGATACAAGCATGAAGTTACTCTTAAACTAATTTTAGAGTCATTATAAAGAGTATGAGCCTCACATATTTATTGCCATCTGCCAGAAGTGATTACAGTACTAAGCGTACAAAACAGTTATTGGAAAACCTATCTAAACAACCAGCTTAGCAATTCCATTGTTAGGAAAGCTTCATGATGTAACACCCATACTGCTCACCCAGGTATTGGCTATGCACACAGAACATAATATAACATAGCTACCATAGTATTAATAATGACAGTAGAGAGGACTTTGCTTTATTTACACAGCCTTGCAGGAGAAGTTGCTTATTACATCAAAACCTCAAGCCAAAAGAACACAGCAGAGAAATATATGCAATTCTGCAACAGTTTGGGTAACTGTCATTATAAATACCATGTCAAGCTTCATGCCAATTTTATTTTCTTTAATAAAATGAGCTTGTCACACTGTTCATGAGGGAGACAGCTGAGCATCGGACAGCAAGTAAATACACCAACACTAAAACCTCTTCCAGATGTGCAAGTGCTCTCTGCAACACAGAGATATTTCTTAGCCTTTAAGCAATATGAACTACTAACTGAATAAAGTAACTGTCATATGATAATTTACCAGGCTGGGGGGAAAAAAGTCCATGGATAGTCAGGGGACTGAGCATCCTACCAGAGATCTTTCACCCTTACAATCTGACAGTTCTGGAATGCGGATCTACTTGTCAGCTTTATAGGATCTGCACCCGGGGTCTTTCACCATGGAGATGCACAACACAAAGACATGGCCACCATTTCCTCCCGCAGCATCCTTGTCTGTGACTCATAATCACATAGCATCTATCTTCTCAATATTACCTGCTGCCAGGGCAATTCTGTCCTCCCAGTTTGGAGTAAAGGCCCACCTTTCCCTGCAGTGCTCTTCCCTTAGTTATTTTCCTCTTGATTCAATCAACTCACAGGGCATTGTTTCAGCTAAAGGCAAGACTGGGAAGACAGAAACAGCACAGCTGATGGAGCACCCAGCTGCTACCACAAATTGATATCAGGAATCACAATAGCACCACACAGTTTTTGGTTTTTTGGAATAATGTATTTTAAAATTAAGCTTTTATGGAAGTAGTAGTGACTACTGTAATTCACCCCTGTTATTACACATGAAAAAGTCTCCACCCATCACTGTTTTACTAACAAGCACCATGTAAAGGTCTGACATACAACTGCACTTCCATTTATGGGTATCATTCACAGGAAACTTGGCTTTTTTTTTCCTTGGGATGTTTTCTATAGTATAGAAGAGAAACAAAAAAAAGCTGGATAGCAAGCAAAATTGAACGGCTTCAAGTCTGGTTTTGTACTTCTGTACAGAACTTGGAGGTTTTTTTCCCATTCTTCCAGTTCTTTTTTCAGCAAGAGAGATATTGGCCAGGATACCAAAATGGACCAATATAATTCCGTGTATGAATCCTCTCACTAAAAATGCCTTAACTTACCTATCACTCCAAATGAATATAACTGATCAGGTCTCACAGAGCATCACTCTAATGTATTAGGAAAGAGGATATGATAGTAAATAGCTGGTAATGCTAATCTCCTCAGTAACAGAAGGCAGAAAAACATGTTCACTAGCAATCTGAAAAAACACAGCTAACTATTTAAGCTAATCAGCTGAAATACTTTATGTAAGGAGGTCTCCTAGTACTTCCTGCTGAAAGAAAGAAATCTAGTTCCAGTTAGCCCTCTCTGAATTAAATAGTAACACTAATATCGTGACCTGGCTACCCCAAATTTATTTTGATGCCCTAACATTTACATCTGAAGTGATCACCACAAGCAGATCTTGTTCCAAAACCTCCAGACTGCTTCCTGACAATGATGGTCCACAGCTCTGATAGTGTCCAGACCAGAGCATGTCCGGGGCCACATTGGAGGCTGGCAGCCCAGTGTCTTGGAGGTCTCTGGCACTGTCAGTCCTATGGACTTCTGGTCAAACCTGACACAGAACAGATAGAAGTAAATGCAGAAAAAGAAAAATGAGTTGGAGTTAGAATGCACATAGTGCCACAACTTGATGTCTGTAGCTGAAAAGATAACCATTCTTAATTAAGCTGCCTTTTGTTAAAATTGACAACCAAGACTCAGATTTGTACCCAAAATTTCCTACACTGGACAGCTGTAAGGTACTGCTAGGTAAGCCACCAATCACTTGATACACTGCTATGTGGCTTACCTCATGAAAATTGTTACATACTGTTATTTGGGTATAGCATTTCAACAGTACTGTAATTATGGTAGCACCCCCAAGTGTGGGCTTGACATTTACCAAGAGAATTTATTCATTCTTAGGTTGTTGTGAATGCAAACCTATGAGAAAGGGGGATTAAGACTCACTTTGCAAGTTTTAGCACTAGTACCTCATCTATTCCATATATGTCTTGTCTCTTAAGCTATACACTACAATTACATTTGAAATTTGGAAGGGATGCCATTCAGAGGGTTCTTGACAGGCTTGAGAGTAGATCCAATACAAATCTCATCAAGTCCAGCAAAGCAAAGTCCTATACCTGGGTCACAGCAACCCCAGGCACACCTAAAGGCTGAGCAGAGAAGTGACTGAGAGCAGACCTACAAAGGACTAGTGGCAGTGGTTGACAAAAAATTCAAAATGATCTGGCAATGTGAACCTGCAGCCCGGAAAGCCAAGCCCAACCTGGGCTGCACCCAAAGCAGTGTGGCCAGCAGGGAGAGGGAGAGGACTCTGCCCCTCTGTTCTGCTCTGGTGAGACCCCACCTGAAGCACCGGGTTCAGTTCTAGTGCCACCACCCTAAGGACAAGGTACTACTGCTGAAGCAAGTCCAGAGGAGGGCCATGAAGCTGATAAGAACAACAAAGCACCTGTCCAGGCTGAGAAAGCTGGGGCTGTCAAGACTGAAGAAGAAAAGGTTGCATGGACCCTTCATAACAATCTTCCAGTATCTGAAAGGGACCTCCAGGGAAGCCAAGAGGGTCTGTGCATTAGGAACTGTAGTGATAGGACAAGGAGTAATGGCTTCAAGAGAAAAAGAGGAGAAATTAGGAAGAAAGTCTTTATTGTAAGGGTGGTGAGACACTGGAACAGGTTTTCCAGGGAGGTAGATGACTCAATTCAGACAATATTCAAAGCCAGGTTGGATAAGGTGGTCTAATGAGAACAGCCTGGTCTAGTGGGAGGTGTCTCTGCCCATGGCAGGGGAAGTTGGGACCATATGATCTTTAATGTTCGTTCCAATCCTTAACACTCTATTCTATGAGTAATGTTACTTAGGGTAAAAAAAAAAAAAAAAAATAGTTCTAAAGATCTCAGATTCATTGAACTTTTTTTTTCCCCCCGAAAAATAAAGTGCAACTCAGCCCGTTTTTGTGTGTGTGTACACAAATAGAAGTTGTATGTTACCATGGAACAAGGATGGAAGTCTAGTCATTCTCTCTATTGAAATCTTGAAAATCTTCCAGTTACTGAAATAAAGTATAACTATGAGCTAACATTTCTACATCTATATAGCTGGAGTTTAAAATCCCCCTTCCTACCTCCAGTCTAACTGGACTTTTTGCACCTTTGTCTCCCATCACGGTTCCTATTCTTCATGCTGGCTACCCAGTCCATACAGCAAATATTTAATTTTCTCTCTGCTCTGAGCAGTTAAGGTATTTGCATTGCTTCAGAAACTCTACAAAGCAACACGTGTTACTAATTCTTGCCTCAACCTCACTAACACTGAAAAATTAATATAATTAATTCCTACTTCAACACAAAAAAAAAAGTCAAAATGCCTCTGTGGACTCCACCTGTCAGGTGAGGGAGGTGGTGTGTGTGGGGTAGGGGTGGCAGGAGAGGTCAGACAAACCAAATACACACACCTCCTCATGAAGGCTGTCTTCTGCATGTTTCACATAACAAACACATTGGATACCTTCAATCATATAACATGCAAAATGGTTTAACATCACTCACAAAAGAATCTAGTAGTAAATTACAACTGCATTTATTTCAGAGCTCCTTTTATTGAGTCAGGTGTGGGCGAGTTTGTTGTTTCAACATGCCAAAGTTATCAGTAGTGAGATTATCAAGAGTATCAAGAGAGCATGAAGTGGGTGTTGACACTCAGAACAAGAACTGTTAACACTTCAGAAGCACATCATGAAGCAATGGGACTGCAAAAAGTCCCTGCCCTCACAGCTCTCTGAACTTCAACACCTGAACTTAACAGCTTAGCAAAGCAAGCAAAGATGACAATAGGTTTTATGCTCAAAACTAAGTAAACAAAATTGGGTGCATAAATCCTTTGCAAACTACCCAAGGCAATCTATTTGTCAATGTCCCTTTATCTACTACACCCTCTAATTTCAAAGTTAAAAATGGTTGAGTTCATTACAAGTTAGAGTGCTTGTCAGCACAAAAGAAAAAAAAAAAAAACCACAAAACAAACAAACCCTAAAAATCAGAGAGGGAAAACCTTCATGGCAAGTCATCCTCTTCATTAAAGATGTATCCTCATTTTAAACAAGTTCTGTATATACAGCATTATAATTTTGCAATACCCTATTTACTTAGGCTCTAACACCCACTGTTAGTATAGATAAAAACATAGCGAACCTTAGCCATGTAGTTGCCATCTCTGATATGCAGATGAGTATTTGTAGTAGTGAATAAATAAAATTAGGAATAAACTCTAAGTCCATTCATAATATAAAGAATACATTAACTGTGAACTCATAGCTTCAGACAAGACTGTTTTCTGTATCTTATTTGTATCCTCCTAACAAATTCTTTAGCCATAGCAAAACATGTATCAGTTGCTTCTGAACAATCTTCTACAAAACTGAACTAAGAAACGGAGCCAGACCAATGCTTACACAAGAAATGCAGCTTATTACATTTGTTGCACTTCAAATAAATATTGATTTCAATCTCAGAAAGCTATGAAAGGGCTTGCATCAATTACACAGTACATCACAGTCATGATGCAAGTTACCTAATTCCAGTGATGCACACAGCAAATCAATCATTCACATCCATACAGCTTGGTGAACCAGAGCCACCACTGCTTACCTTTATCTGAACTTTTAAATACTGCATTCATTTTGGAGTGGCATTATAAAGGAAAAGGTTTACAATGAAAAAAATATCAGCTAATCTGCCAAAAAACCTGCAGTAATTATAATTACCTCTATTCATGTCATGTGTGTTTTAATACGTACACAAATGAGTAGAAGAGCCCTTAATGACAACAACATTATGAGCGGAGGTTTCCCTTTTGCATTATCTATTTATTCAACACAAAATTATTAGGCTATTGTGATAAAGCAGCTAGAGTACAATGACTTTCCTTTAATCACTAATTAAAATGCTGATTGCCTGTTGAGTGAGACGTGCAGTTATGGTCAAACACCAAGTCCCATTGTGTGATAACAGCTTGGGCTGGCCTTACAACTGGGTGGGGTTGAATCACTGCTAAGTAAACAAACCCTCTATGGCTGAAAAACACAGTCCCTTCAGCTCAATAAAATCCTTAAGTAACTTTTAATTTTACAGCCTTAGACAAGCTAATATTGCAGAGCACAAAAGTTCAGCGATAAAGGGACCTACCGGGTGCTGGTATAAACAAGCAATTACACAGATTGTAGAAGAGCAATACTGAGTCTGTATGAATTAATTTATTCTGTGTACAAGCTGAGGTGGAAATTAATTTCATGGGGCCAAATTCAAAGGACCACTGGGACATTATTGGCTTCATCTATTAAACTTCTGAAGTATACTCAAATTGCACCTCTGCAATCCCACTGATAGTACCCCAATGCCATTTAGTGGAGTTTCACAGATATAGTCAGGAGAACCCACACACTCATACTTCCCTTACATAATTTATTTTGCAATAAATCAAGTAAGTAGAATAAGACCCATTTATCTACAGTCATGTATTCCATGTAATAATTTTAAATAGCAGTAAAAAAAAAAAGAAGTCTGCAAAATGCCACTGTTCACATTGGAGGACATGGCAAAAAAATCAGCAACACTGTACTTGTCACAAAAAAAAAAAAAAAAAAGAATTATTTTTCAAGACACTGTAAATGTAAATACTTTCTAGTTAAAGGCAAAATGATGTAAAAGCTCATTCTAGTATTATGAACTTAATTTCATGAACTACCCAAGTAGAAGTGCAGCACTTTGTGGAATAAGGGGGAAACTTCTATTTTATTCTAAATATGGCTTGTTGATATTTTAAGAAATCAATTTAATCCATAAAGTTAACATGGCACAGAAGCAAACACATCATTTTTCAGAAGTAAATTAATTCCTTTAAAAGGCCATTGGCTACTAATTCAAACACCTCCATCACACAAATAAATAAGACCAAATTTGCTTTCTTCCAGTTCAACAGGTTTATTCTCTTAAAAGAAGAAATAATAATGAGCTGTTTCATGGACTAAGCTTTATCACATCTCAAACAATCACTTAAAGTTCGGTGTATTTTGGCTGTGTTTGTTAAAATACACAGTAAAAGAAATTATCTGGTCATATTTTTGTTATAGTTATACGTGTATACTCACATATAACACATAATTTGAAGTCACTATTACAGAAACCTCAAATTAATAATTTCTTACATTTACTTTTATATGTGCACAACGCCACAAGGACAGAAAGAATTATTCTAATTCTATAGCTGCAAATATTCTCTTCCCCGTTCTCCTAGTCTCTTTCCCACCAGTTGCCTTTTTTATATATACACATGCACGATCAGTTCAACTTCCTCGCAAAAATAACAATATTTAAACAACAGCAAAAAAATAAAAATAAAAACCTTGACCACATCACAACTCTTCACTTTCTGCCACATTTTTCCACCTCACTTGTAAGAAAACCCAGTCCACCTCTCTAACAGTAAAAACAGCATCTCTCACACTTTTCATATTTTTACTGGTTTTCTCTCATTTGTCTGTAGAGGACAAACCGAAAATAATTCATATTTCTGTAAAAATGTAAACTGTAGAAAAGATTTGGTTTTGGTGGTTTTTCCTTCCCTTTTGCTTGAATACATCTGAAACTAACCTGGGTGGGGGGGGTTGTGGTTTTGGGGGGTTTTTTGTTTGTTTGTTTTGTGTTTTGTTTTTGGGGTTTTTTGTTTGTTTTCGTTTGGTTTTTTTGTTGTTGTTGTTGTTTTGTTTTGGTCTCTAGGCAGCTGCTATTTATATAATAATTCATCTGACAGAGGAAATTTAAAAATCCGTGTTCAGTATTTGGAAGGCACATACAAGAGGGACAGGTGCCCAGGTATCTCTGCTTCCCTACTGCTGCTGTACGGAGAGGCCAGTGAACATGCTGCATCTTGCAGAGCATCAGCACTGCACATACAGAAGTGAACATGTCTGTCGCCCACACCCTGGAACTATTATTACCAATTGCAACAGATGGCATGCTTCATTTCATTCTTTCATCTTCAAATAAATACAACTTACAGCTCTTCTTTTACACTATTGTGTTGCAAGCCTAATGTCAGGAAACTACAGCTGATGCAACAGCCAGGATCCAGCCTAAAGTGAGTAAAATCCACCAGTTACCCAAGGCAATGGCTCTGCTCTCACTACCTCTGCTAAGCCACACAGCCTGCATCAGTGGGTACTCCATGTAATTAAAGATATAAAAGGACAGCATCAAAAGCTGCTGTATGGAAAATGTCCAAACATTGTTGCTTCTACCAAAAGCTGTACAAGTTTTGTTTCTAGACTTATGTTGATCATTTGGTGATTTAGCCAGTGCAGAAGGCACTGCTGTAGTAAAAGGATCATGACAATTGTGGAAAATTCTGATGACAGCTATTGGTAGAAGAACTTCAGAATGATGGATAAAACAGCCCAGGCCCTAATCTTCCATGAAGACATGCATCATTTTTGAAACCCTGCCTATGTTTTCCAGCCTTTGCAGAAGGAGTTGGAGGTAGCTTCCAAGTGTGAGACTAGACTCTCGAGGAATGAAGTCTAAGGGGTTTTACTTCCTAAGCACTTAACAGAACTACAAAACTTGGTCTTATTCTTAAAACTTCCCCTAAACTTACAGCTCAAATTTTCACCCCTTCAATTTAGCACATTCAAGTATCTTCCAGAGGGTATCAGTTTCACAACCACTGAACCAAATACAGACTGAAGGCAGTGACCCATCTTTCTAGACAGCACTGCTGCAGCTTTCATTTGATCACTATAACTCAACTGTCATCAAAAAGATCTTACTGCCTGTAATACCTGTGTGGCTTGGCAAATATAAAAGTTGGTTTTTAAGACTGATTATTGAAGATTCCACTTATTTAAAAAACCCACATATTTCTTATTTAAATGGGAGTAGACTTGACTTTATACACCAACAGCTTTGAGCCTCAGTGGTTTAAAAGTCAACAAGCAAAGATATCTACCAATGCTATTAGAAATTTGCTACCTTTACCATCTATGACCTCCATCTAGCTTTGGCATATGCAAGCATACAAATAACTAAAGTTTAGCCAAATACACATGGATTGTCCATTGATAGACAGAAACATTATGCTGTAGTTGCAAAAGAGCACATAAGATGATTATTTTTGTATGGAAAACTAGTATTTTGGCATCATTGGAAAATCTTCCAAAAATCCGAGTGTATTAAGCCATAGAATCGCCTGACTGGTAGGTGGCAGAAACCCACTAGCTTTTGACGATTACAACAGAACAAAGCAGACTAGAGAATAAACTTTGGAGGTTCACTGAATATAAGCAGAAAGATTGAATGATCCAACTGGTCATTTGAATTCCATGATTCATTATCCTGAGCTTTATTTAATCTTTTCCAAAGCCTCTCACAACAGTAAACCAGAGAACCAATTCATAACAGAAGATACTTTTAATTCAGTCCCAAAGACCTTTATGAATGTTCACTTTTTCACAAATCAAAGCCATTCTGTTTATATCTACTCTAAAAAACCTGAGCACAACACTTCATAAAACAAATATTCTATAAAAATAAGAACATATCAGAAGACACATATGTTAAAAGAGAAAGGATAAAAAAACCCTCAGATGGAAGAGCAGCCTTTAGGACTTTATCCCAATCATAGAAAACAAGGGAAACAAATAGAAGGATTCTCTAGCACCATATCCCAAGACGTGTTGAGACATAATTTGAAGAGGTCATACAGACTTCTACTTTGTGCAAAAGAAAACCAAGCCCAAAACACCCCCCCCCCCAAAAAAAAAAATCAAACACCCCCCCTAAAACAAACAAAAACCCCCCCACCATATATGTGAAAGCCCAAACCCATATGAAAACACACCCTTCTAATACACACCAAGTACACACTAACACACCACAGAACATATATAAAGAGAATGATTACTGTATCAGCATTATAATGCTAATATGAAGACTGCATACTTTTGAATATTAGGAACAGAATTTGCATTTATGAGTAGGTTCTATGTCAATATATAACTTAATTCTTACTTTGTTACCTGTTGAAAAGTATAAATATGCACACTAGTACATTTTCTTTTTATGAAAGGAATGTTTTCAATCAATAAAATGAGTCAGTTTGAGATGGTACTTATTACATGGACTGGGAAGCATTTCTAAAAGAGTTCAAGAAGCTGTTGCCATTACATGTACCCAAAAGTGATTTTGTTTGACCTTTCACAGTGTTCAAATACAGTTTTATGAGTGAGAAAAAGAGATGTAGTTTTCTTCCATTTCCTTGTCCTAGCTCCAGGCTGTCACATTTAAAGATTTTTATACATGGTCATATAATGGTTATGTCCCTCTCATCGGGATTTCCTTGATTAAAAAAACCTTCAAATTCTTCAGCTTTTTACTTTTAGAAGGCATTATTCAAGAATCCCACTTTACAACTAAAAATGATGATCCCAATCTTTGTTTTTGTATTAACATGCAATACTTTGCCTCAAAGCCAGCTTGTTACCAACTGCCAAGTTACTTTTTGTCCTAGATCATCTTCTCACCAATTATTTAAAATCTTAGCATCATTTAGCTCTTTCCTTTAGTGAACTACATATATTTTATTCCTTCAGTTTATCAATATAATTTTGATTTCTATCCCTGTGCTTTAAAATGCACACAGACCTTCCTTTCCGCTAGTAGCTCTAGGTTAACAATTACAAACCAAACAAGAATTTCATATTTCTTCACCCAAGACATCAGTGAAGACAAATTTTACCAGGCCCTGAAGGCACACTGTGAACTCCCTCTGTGCTGAAACTACTGCATGGTTTAGGGTATCATTTTAGTGCCTCTGCTAGAATTCTAGGATTTCCATCTGATTATACCTTTTTCTCAAACATCATCTTAACCCCCTTTACAGAAGTTTCATCTTTATCATGTTCATCATAGAACAGCTGAAGAAAGTGTCAAAACTAGGATATTCACTAAAAGCTAGAGTTTTACTAAAATCTATGTCATATTTTGTTTCTCTACTACCTATAAAGGCATGTTTAGTCTATTACTGTAAGTAGACTTGTTGACACTATGCTGAAGAAGCCATGTTGACTTTTTCCAGATGTTTATGAGCAGTGTGTAGTTTTCCAGCAACTGAAGTTTGCTGACTCGCCTGATATTGCTTAGGTCAACAAGGTTCAAAGAGAAGTATGGCTGAGAAATTACTATTCATTGACACCCTCTTCAGGAAGCCAATTAAGTGTCTAAATGAGAATTTCCAATAAGGAAAGACACTGCCGGAGGAGCCCCCTGCCTCCACTAGGAGCCTCGAGTTATCTTTATTACACTGAGGTGAGCTAAGCTCTACACCTCCTCACACTGAGGTGAGCTAAGCTCTACACCTCCTAGTAAGCTAGGAGACTTACCAGCACTCCAAGGGCACAATATTGTCAGCTGTGTAACCTGTCTGGTCAATTCTCAATTACTCTTGGATAAATATAATTCACTGACTAAACAAACAAGCAGACAAAAAAACAAAAGTGCCACACTGCAGTCCTACTTAGCTAGGTATTTTTTATTCCTTTATTTTTTATAGAAACACTTTCTCAAATTTGACATAGATGTAATTAGTAAGAAATCTCATGCCATTAATACCTCTAGTGAAAATGGAGCAACAAGAAGTTAAAAAATTATTCTAACAATGCCAAGGCATCTATTGCTCTCTTACCTACTCATTGAACAACGTGCAGACCCTTTACTCATTATTCCCTTCTCAGTGCTTTGTCTCTTATAAATGAATTCCTTCTTGTGCCCAAACTCTCCAATTTTCATTTCCATTTTTCCATACAATTTTTTTATCATCCATAATAATCTGACCCAGTTACAGCTTCTGACAACACCCTTCAAATTTTAGGCCAGTAAAGAGGTCATGTTTACTTAATCTGGACTTGTGTTAAACTTTATTTCATTGCATTAGTAAAGCTAGTGTTGAGGTATTTTGAATGTTTCAAACGAACAAAAAAACCGTCCACTGCCTTCATATCAGGCCATGCACTTGCTTCCTACAGAAAGCTACTTACCAATTTTCCAAATTTAATGAAGTGCATTTTCTTGAACCCTACTATCTTTAAGCATAGGATACATTACATCTGCACACTGCAGAAACTGTCAAACTATTTGACAGCCAGAAAGGTAACAGGAAAACTCATCAAAAAACTGAAAACCAGCCAAATGGTAGCCATGGAAATTCTAGGGACTAGCAAATAAGGCCAAGCAACTGGAAGCATAGAATCCTAGAACTGTCAAGGTTGAATGAGATCTTTAAGAGAGACTTGAAAGTCACACAAGAAATAGTGACAACATGAAAAAGATACAAAGGTACTAGAAATCCTCCAAAGAAAAGCTAAAAAGACGATAAAGGGCCTATAGGGAAAGCCAAACAGAGTGGCTGAGATCACTTGGCCTGCTCATCCTGGAGAAAAGCAGACTGAGAGGAGACCTCAATGTTACAGCTTCCTCTTGAGGGGAAGAGGAGGGGCAGGCATTGATCTCTTTGGTGATCAGTACAGGATCCAAGGGAATGGCCTGAAACTGGGTAAGGGGAGGTTTAGGTTGGGTATTAGAAAAAAGTTCTTCACCCAGAAGGTAGTTGGGCACTGGAACAGGCTCCCCATGGAAACGGTTACAGCACCGGCCTGGCAGAGTTCAAGAAGTGTTTAAACGATGCTCTCAAGCACAGGGTGTGATTCTTGGGAATAGTGCTTTGCAGGGCTAGGAGCTGATGGGTCTCTTTCAACTTTGGGGTTTTTATAATTCTCTGGAGGGCTATACATTGCATTCAGCCCAGGCACTTTGGTTCTGGATTGCAGTAGTGGATTTGCAGACCTGTGAATTATATTATTTTATGAAAATTAAGTTAATTTGACCCCGAGAAAGATCCTATTTCCTTGGCACTAAGCATAAGTATGCACCATTAATGTCAGTGAAAGTTACATGCCCTTGTTGAGAAGGGATGTCAGCAGTTTACAAATGTTTGCTTGGACAGGAGACAGAAGAGGAACAAATAATGCAGAATCCTTGGGAAGATAACATATTTGAGAAAGTGCTCAGAACAGTTTATCCATAGCATGCTTCTTAACTTGCAGTCACCTCATTTTCTTATATTTCTGGTCTCAAGCTGCAAAAACATTGAAAAATGTTCACTTTTGTGGTTTATCATCTTCACTTCTATTACATTCAGATTTTTTTTTATTTTTACCGGTGCTCTGGCAAACTTATTTCCTGACAGAACTATGTAAAGAACAGGAAATTGCTTCACCTACTGCAGAGTTTGTAATCACTAGCATTTGGAATACCCAATTTTAAAAGTTATATCTATTTAATCAGAGAATAAAACGGATCATGAGCCCAATTGAAAGAGCTTGTATTTCACATCCCAACTAGTCTCCTAAATAGCACCCCTAAATCAGTAAGAAGTAAATTTACTCAGATTTTGATCGAAACTTTTGAGCAGGTAATATGTTTGGGAAAATGTTTACAAATAATAATTGGTTATGAAAAAATCTGTTGTCAATTTGTCTTTTTTATTTATTGCCCATTAGCTGCAAATAAATTAGCTTGTTCATGATAACACATTGCATTCTATGTCAATTGCACGCTATATTAAATGAGCACATCACTGTGCAAACTTTTGAAATCCCTAAAATAAAAGTTGGGCAAAGGTTTCCATTTACTAATGCTCTAAATGTTAAACAAATTATAAGACCAGTCAGTTTGAACAGCATAGTATGAATAAGACAGGCAGAGAAATATAGCAAAGCCTCATAGGCTATACTGCAAATAACAAACTAAATGCCTCCCACCGCTGTGGTTGTACCAATAGCCCAGGATGAAACAGATTTTTGCATCACGTTTATCAGTGGGAAGCCAGCCAGATCTGTTTACAAGTGAATGGAAGACAGAGCTATGCCCTACCACTTGCCAGGCCACTCCATCTCTGTATTTTAATTTAGTTTCAACTTAGAGCAAGTTCTGCATCTGGCACCTCCCCTGCCTATGCCAGAGGCTTCAGCAGAGTCCCACATCAGAACCCCACATATTGCTGTACACCATTTAAGTAATTTTTTAAAATATTTTTTGGTATAAGAAAGAGATTAAACATATATTTTATCTTTAATAGTATTTCAGTTGTTAATATTAAATCTTGAAAAGAATTACTATCTCCCAATTTACTGAGCTGTTTGCTTTTCCACTAACTTTGGCTAGCTTCCTTTATGCAAAACTCATTATGGAAAGAAAGAGTAAGTCTGTTTCGTAAAATGGAACATCCTGTCCTTAATGCTCCGATACTGTTAAGTTTTGTAAAGCTAGTCAGGCTGCTTGTTCATATTAGAAACCAAGTATTTGAAGATGCATACTTCTTTAAGGGAAGAAACACAAAATTGGTGCAACATTTTTACGTGCCAGAAGGAAGTAAATCTTGAGACTATTTGTTACATTGCAAATGCCACTCTGGACTACAAAGAGAAAAAAACCAGATTTCTGGTAACCGGATTAAAGGCCAAGGCCACAGCTTTATTGAAATACAGTAACTCACACCACAGAATTATCTGACAGCCAATAGTCCTTTCAGCAGTAAATAATGAGAGCTCAAAGCAAAACACTGGACCCCAAAGAAATGCAGTCCAGCCCTAATGTCAAACTCTCAAGTCTATCAATACTGATGAAACTAGTTTTGAGGTATGAAAGATGTAATAACACTTGTATATGGCAATAAAACTTTACTTTGCACTGACTCTTCCTTTCCTTTGCACTCATCAAGAAAACATTGGTGAAAGTCAGCTTTAACAAAAATTTTAAAATGACAACCAGAAAAAACAAGAGTATTTGACTGTTCACCTCCAAATTCATTCAGAGCACTGAATTCCCAGCAACTTTTCTAAGGTATTCAAGAACCTCTGTCATATTAGATGAGGTATAAATTACTTATTACTCACTTTAATCAATGCAAAAAAACCACATGCACACTGTCACCAAAAATTTGTGCACGCACTAACATAACTTGCTGGAAAAAATAACTTTGCTGCTTGCTAATTTCTTACCTAATACAACTGCATATCTTGAGCCAGCTTCACAAAATTACTTTAGTAATATTATATGAGGCCAACATTACACTCCCATACATCAAGGGTTATGGATCCCTTTTAATGTAAATCAAGAAAAGAATTCATTCCTCATATTAAGTTGTTCCATTCCAAGCTCAATATTTAAAATCAAGTCCATCAATATCATTTGTCTCCTGACCAGGAGTATCACTCTGGAAGGAAAAAGACCACTTCTAGCCTTTTTTCAAAAATATACCCTTTATTCTAAAATTTTTATTAGTTTTGTAACTAATAGGAATAAATAAGAAGCGGAACAAAGGTAAATTTAAAAAAAATAATAATTTGAAGTGTTATATCATCAGGTAAATACGCTGGGAAGAGCTGATTTTGCCTGCAATTCATATTATCTTGACTAAGATATTAATAAATTTTATTTGTCCACATACAGATGAAGCAAGCAACATTTCAGTTCAAACCTAAAGAAAGATGGGAAAACTTATCTTTAAGGTCCCTTCTAACCCAAGCCATTCTATGAACTTGATATCAAAAAATAGGAAGAACAGACAGCAAACCCTCCTCAAAACCTGCAGAAATAGTCACTGCAACAGGCACATACTCTGATTTAACAGATATCTTCTCACAACCTCATGATTGATAGGCTCCTGTTACACACTGTTGTCTTCTAAAATACATAAGCAAATAAAAGGCTCATCATTCTCAGTTCACACATAGGTAATAGACCAATAACTGTTTTCCTTACTTGTAAAATAATGACTTGTGTTAATATACATGTATTGTTCTCAGTCACACAGAAAGCTTGCATCGCTCCTGCTCTTTTTCAAGAAGATTTACAAACTACTGCAATGTTATTAGCATTTGAGAAACAAATTACTCATCTGTAACAGCAGCTCCAGCTCCGGATTTGTGCATGCACTTGAGTACCCATGCTTTTCCCTCTTGGTGGCTCTCCAACTCTTAGCACGTACAAAGTACATAATTTTTTGTCACTAAGCTGAAGGCACTGCCGTCACTTGCAGACCTCATTTAAACTCTGTAGCTTGTCTACAGACTATTTCACAAGCTGCTGCTGCTACTCACTTCCTCAGGCTAGCAGCTACGGGGTCATAAAGGTCACTGAAGCCAGATCGGTCACTAGGATCAATTTTCCCTTCACAAAGATGCACACAAGAAAAGCAATGGTGAGAAACCCAGGGCAGGCATGCCACCCCCACAGTCTTTGTATCAGCAGCATCTACAAGGTGGTAGAAGTCAATTGCCATGCAGGTGGGGATCCCTGGTTTTGGCTAAGACACTGTGCCTTTAAAAGAAAGAGCACACTGGAAATGAAAAATTTCTGCTTCAGTATTTTGCTATTCCTGGTAAGGGAAATAACCTTTCAATCTTTTTGCAACTGCTATGAGGCTTAAACAGTGGAAATCCTACTTGGATATCTTTTAAACCAGAATAACCTGCCAAAATATTCAAGGGAAAGAGCTCATGATGGTGTTATATTCTTTTCTGAAAGCTTAATAATTTAGACAACTACCAGCAGATCCCTTCATGGACACAGCAAAATCTTAAACTCTCTCTATTTGACTGTGCTAGCCTAAGGCATTAAGTTCAATCCACCATGTCGCACCTCAGTAACTCGACACAGAGTAGGAAATTCTTACAGTCAGCTTCCCCAAGGGATTTGTTAAGTTTCACATACATTTAGTTGTGCAGTTGGCCTGTTCAAATTGATAAACTTGTTGCTCAGTGCTTGCAGATTTTGTCACTAGGAAAAATAAGTATTGGAATGGAAGAAGGGAGACTACTATGTTTCAGTAATAACTTTTTAAAAAGTAATAATTACACTTGCATTACTGCTCCTATCTCTTCTTGAGAGACACTTACTTTGCAGAAGAGACAGGCAAATATTCTGGTGATGGGCACATTAAAAATGCCACAGATAGACAAGATGAATGTCACTGAAGTATGAAAAATGAATAGAGCAGACACAAAAAAATCTATTAAATCCTATCAAATATAAAGAAATAATTCACCACATGAATATCCCGTGCATCAGAACAATACACATATAAAATAATGCAGGTTACTGATAAAGACTTCAGTCTGGAAAAGCACTTAAACATTCTTACTTTTTCGTAAGTAAGCAGTGCATTGGAATCAATAAAATTATTCTCTGGATTAAAGCATGTCTTAATTTTTTTTTTTTTGGTTGAAGGCTATATGACCCACATGTAACTATTAATAATGTTGTAACATGTCATAGCGATGTTTATGGTATTACTGAGTAAAAAGTAATTTCCCTCCCATCCAACTGATTCTTATGGGTATAAGAATTATTAGTCTATGCTATATACATCATGAAGCAAACTAGTTCAACCCAGTAATCTGCAATGGCTTTTGTCAGCATTGGCAGAAGACAAATAGAGCAGAAAAGCAGCAGGAAACACAAGCTGAAGAACCAAGAGGAGCTTCCTTTCCAGAAGGATAACTATATGGACCTACAGCGAGCACAAAGCCTGTGGTGCTGGCAAGAAAAACTAGGCATGGTCACAGAATCAAACCAAAGGAAGATATGATGTGTCTTTTCATCGGTCTTCAGAACACACAAATTAAAACTCTCTGTATCCTGCAGAGCTCCTCAATTACTTGTCATTACTATTGTGTGAGATAGAAAGCATTTAGTGCTCAGTGTGTAGCACAGATAGCACACCAGTCTTCTCTTTCAGCTATAGAGTCATGTATTTTGATGACAACCCAAAAAGAAGCAATTGCTTTCTCCATCTTTCCTCAGCTTCCTTTGTTATAAAATACAAAAAGCCTTATTATCAACCCTTGCACCTAAACTGCACAAGGATTTCCAATGATGAGATTAATTTACAAAGTTGATGCATTGCAATACCAATGACAGAGCCACCTAAATGCGTGCCTTAGCTTCACAGTTCTGCAGGGATTGGTGATCTGCAGTCAGTGGGATAGTCTTCAGTTACAGGCTTACAAACACTATGTGACTGTCCTTATTGACTTGTCCAAGCTGAAGACTTCTAATTTCAGAAATGGGAATCTCTGTCGCCAAAGAAATCCAAAATGCCCCCACGGCCTTTTTTAAAATATGTTAAAAATATCAAGTTTATTTTGCAGTATGTAAACTGAGTTTGTTTAACAGATAAAATAATGCAATAGAAATACACATCTTCAGAAAGAGGATAAAGAGCACTTAATTTATAAAGACTTAATAAAGCTATGAGAAAATACAGACATATATATATCAGAGGCCATTCAGGACACAGATCCTCTAAGGTCAAGTGGTTGAGACAAGTGTAAAGATAAGCTTTGAGGCAGAGATTGCCTAAGGGCCAGGACATGCAAATTGGTATTTAGGTGCAACAAGATGTGACTTGATCTTATTTTCAGAGGCAGTTATAATGCCAGGGCCAATAAACAAAATTGCAGAAGCACAGGCTAGAATCAGGCCTATCTCAGAAAACAACAAAACTGCAAAGAACAAATAATAATAAAAAAAAATAAAATTAAAACCCCAAACAAACAGACAAACAAAACTACACTAAAACCCCAACACCAAAACACAAACCAACACTCAAAATACTGCACTTTCAGTTCGGGGTGTTGCAGTAAGCAGACCAGGTTACAGAAGCTTTACTGCACTGCACCTGACCTGTGAAAAAAACAGGAGTTCATCTTCGGCTGACTCAGTGATTAGAACTCCACACGCAATGAACACCTACATTTGGGGCAACTACACCTTTCTTCACACTTGAACATAACAATTGTCAGCTTGCGAAAGAGGATCTCTACTAAAGGGAAGTTTCCTCTTGCCAAAGCACAAAAGAGCCAAACAACCCCTCTGCAGTAACCTGTCCCTCGTAACTACACTATTTGTATGCACTTCAGTGAGGGTTTTAGACCTACTCAATTACATATTTACTTTTAATTTGGAAAAAGTAATAAAATAACCCACCCTTTTCCCCCCCCTCCAACTTGCTGTATTTTCAAGGTAACTGTAGAACAGTTATAAATTACTGATAAACAAACTTCTAAACATCTTGTAATTCCTTACTTGTCTTAATTTAACATTAAAGGATTGCCTTTATTATGCCTAAAAGAATGAATGCATTGATAACAGCTTTGCAACCTGATATGAAACTTTCCTCAGAAACACATATAAAATGTCATCTGAATAGAAATTTTATTTAATTCTTTTTTCCTTTGGACTCAATGTTCACCTTGTCTTTCAAATACTAGGATTGGCGTATCAACTAATCTGAATGACAGTGATAGCTCAGTTAAACATACAGTACACTTGGGAGATTAAAAGGTTCTTCCTCCAAAAAACTTATTTATGCAATTCATTCTCCTACAGTGGATATGAGCCACGTTTTTCAGAAGAATGGAGTCTCCCACGAAAATGCATGCACTTATTGAACAACTTTGTAAAATGTACTTCACACACTTAAAAGGTAAACTGTGGGAGCTCTCATTTAAAGAGGTACAGTACCTGGTTTACCTATTCAATTGACTGTTCTATAATTCTCATTTCAAGCCAGTGGTAGTTAATTGCTAAACTAAAGGTTTCTGTACTGCCCTAAAAAGAAATAGTTGGTTTTCCTGTTTGAGAATACCACAGTTTTCAGACAACAGTCTGTTTGCTATCTTTAGTCACAGTCAGTTCTTCAGCAATTCTTCACATCTTTCAGAATGAGGCAAGCATAAACCAGAAAAATAACACCTTTAATATTTATAATAATCTAGGATCAAGTTCAAGCCTTGATTGAAAAACAGGATTTTGAGTAAATTTTGTTTTATCATCGTGAAATCCTCAACCATTGGCAGCCAAAGAAAAACAATAATTAGTCACTATAGAAGTAAAATAATTCCTATTGTATATAACCCTACTATAGTCTTACTATTCTTGTCACTAGTCACACAAAGGCCTTCCTTTTATGAAGCTTTCATCAGTAATTGAACTCTTCACACCATAAGTACAAACTACATCTTGGAGTATTTACTTGCAAAACTGGCCCTTCAAAACACAAAATTCCTGCTCTTAAACATATTTTTAATCAAGTATCACAAGTGCTTAGCTTTCCAAGAGGTGCTACTAGATTTCTGAATGTGATCCAACTTCTGAAGGCAGAAATACACTTTTCTCAGGAATCACAATCCACAGAAAACAAAACAGACAGTAGATTCTCACTCCTCCTAATTTATTCAACACTCTTTACTCCACACACTTTGACTCTGATATCAAATTTAAAATTTCTGCATGCGCTATATTAGGTAGCAGAGGACTTCTGAGGAAGAAATCACAGAACAACAAGACAAAGATCACCACTGTGTTTTTTGTGAATTCAGAGTCAATCTGAAAATACTACCACTAATGCTTGCAGCATCAATGTTAAGCCGTAAGGTAAAATTCCCCCTAGGAGAAAGCAGAGAGAAATAAAGCACTTACCTACCTACACTTATTTGGAACAAGTCTTAGCATACTGAAGAGTGGAAGCCGGGAACACCAAATGCCTTATTCCTGCAAGCATTTTCTAGATCAACCATCTCTCTAGAAACATCTAAATAGCTCAGAGTCAGCTCTGGGAGCCAGCAATTTAGAGCCAAACCAATTGTAGAATCCATCAGCTTTACAACAGGTGTTCCCCATACAGTGGCCCTAATAATGACTCAATTGGGTAATCTTGCTCTGACCAGCCAACAGCTGATCCTACTGCAGCACATAGCTAACCTAGCCTTGTGTGTCGTTGTCTTCTCTACTGCTTGTTGCGCAAGAAAAATAGGCATGGGCTCAGCCACTTCCTTTGCCACACTGATATATGATATACTTTCTGACCCCTGCAGCTGTTTCAAATCTGACTAAAATTAGACCAGACAGCAAATTCTTCAGTGAACTACAGGGTTACTGAACCAGCAGTGCTGCAAGAGAGAAAAGGAAACCAAAGCCGCTTCCATGCATTGACTCCATCGTCCACACAACTGAGATATAACCCATAAATTATGTTTACAGTTAAGCCAAGAATTCATACTGACCTCTTCCTGTACTTTGCTTTTGTCCACCTTTAAAATGGGAATAATAGTAGTGGACTATCTCCATCAGAATGATAAAAAAGGGTTTATTACCATCTGTAGCACCACACTACAGTTCAGGTAGCATAGTGATATATATATATATAAGAACACAAGCAAACATAGAAACCTACACAGCATAAAGCAGTTTGAAATCTCCAGATGGCCCTCCTAAAAATTTGAAGACAAACTAGGAAAATACAGTAATGAAATAACAGAATAGAAGTAAGTGTTATGCAGGAATTTCCAATTTTTTTAACTTTTTTTTAAGTGAACAGGTGATGCAAGTATCATTTCCCTCCTGCTGGTTGGCCCACCTGCTGTCTGCCTGAAGGTTCTGTCTTCACTCCCTAAATATTTATTTTCAATATGCAAAGTTAAAGATGATAACTTTTTTTTTTTTTTGTATTTTTTTAATCTCAATATATTCCAGGTATCTCCCCAAATAACTCTATGTATCAAACACAACTTTGTTGTTCTTTCATATAATGGTAAAAAGAAAACACACAACAAAATTCTTCTCTCCAAAATATTCTGTTGTGCAGATATGACTTTCTGCAGAGAGTCCATACAAAAAGCATTATGTCCCCCTTCCTCTGTTTTGCTTTTCATGTATTGTGATGCTTCTCAAGCTGCCAGATGTGAAAACGGGTGGTGTTTCATTTGGTGTGAGACATGACATGGGTTCATTGAACAGGTACCCAGTGTGGAAGGGCTGACAACAGCAGCAATAAAAATCTCATGAGATGCATGCCAAGAATAATAAAATAGTAATAATAACAATAAATTTCAAGGTATGAGATTTCCTAATATTAAGGCTAAAATGCTTTCAGAGTCTCAATAAAGTTTTGAAAGAAAGATGAAAGAAAAAAAACATAAGCACAGGATGCTAGGGCATTTCAAGCTAAACATTGAGTCTTGTTAACTCATAATTAGATTAGAATTAATAGCAATTAATTATAGCATTATAACATTATAGCAATTCTCTTTTTCATTCTTCTCCCTTCTTCTTCCATGAGCTTTATAAAACAGCACACACTATTCACACAGATATTTACAGAGCTGGGGAAACTTATACAGAAACTTACATTTCTGAAAAAAATCTGTAATTCCCTGGTTCCCTTCAGTGCTGCAGTTCTGCTGATACTCAGGTTATTGGACACCTTGGTTCATCTCTCCCTCAGCTCACCTGGGCTCCTACTCAAAGACTGCTGGGTGAGAGAAGTTCAGAGCAGGCAGCATACTTCCAGAAGAGAATGTGCAAGTGCCTCCACACAACCTATCTACTTAAATAGCCATGCTTGCTCTCCTTTCAGCTAATGCTGCCACTTTGGGGAAGTGTTCTCATTTTTCTGCTTAGATCACAGAGTCTTGTGTTAGTTTAATTTATTAAAAAGAAATCTAAATTTAAGGGAACTCATAACCAACACTAAAACCTAGATGACACCTGCAGCTTATGGCCCACACCCACATAGTACAGCTGCACTGCAAAAAAGTCTTACTGATGATGAGGACTGGCAGCTCTCCCAGCTTCCAGCCTTCCATGCCTTCAGTGAAAGATATGACTGACATCTGCATTTGGGAAATCCTTGCCACCACACACTCTCAAGAACAATGTACGGACCTCTATTCTGTCCTACAAATCCATGCAGATTTTCACAGCAATGCACCAATAGTTTGATATGAAAGCATTTATATCTGATCATGTGAACTTAAGCTTTCCTTCTCACCTATGAGCTGAAGTGCATCTTAAGTCTTCTCTTTTTTTGAGAAGAAATCTATTGATCTGCAATGATTATTCACTAACAAAGCAAGAAGTAATTGTTTGAAGTTTTGTGATTATGAACAGTGAGACCCCTACATTTATAACTTGTACAATGCTTAATTCTAAGCAGTTACTAAGTTCACTACTTTTATTTTACAGTTTATTATGCGTACTTTGTTAGTTTACAAGATACTTCCTTAAGCGTCACCTTTTGCTTTTGCTGTTTTTAACAATTTTCCAACTCTCTCTCTGACTGTCTCAAGTGCCAGTGAAAATTATACCACACCAAAGAATAATGTAAAGGGTACTGTCCAAGCAATAATGTATTTGTTATTGTTCAAGAAAAAGAAACACTTTCATAAATGCATAACTTGGGACAATAATTAGCTTTTGTTATTAATACTACATGAAAAAAAAAAAAATTGAGGCAAAACAAAAATTAAAAACTGACAATGAAAAAAACTTAGGATTTTTGCACTAAGTAAATATCTTTCTTACAACTTTCTCCCATCTAGAGTAATGTATTAACTTTTCTATACCTATGTACTTTTTATATTCCAATTCCAAATTTTTCAGTCTTCACCTGTGTCTACATGCATTTCAGCACAGTGGTTTTCTTTATTTTACTGTGCTGTTAAACACGGTATAATTTTATTATTTTAAAGAAAATACTTCTATCATGTCCAATAAATCAATGTTTCTTAAAGATAAAAGTTTGCAGAAGCATTATTTGCTCGTTTTTTCTCTTAACTGGTTTTCTGTTTAGCATTAATTTTAAATGTGATGTTATTTCAGTCAAGCAATACTTTTAAGCATGCTGAATAGTGTGGAACATTCCTTTATTCTGATGTCATGCAGAAAGCATTTTTCTCAGAAGACATCTTTTGTAGTTGTAACCAAAAGGCAAAAGAAACTGGAGATCTCAAAAGGTGGGGGGAGGTAGTGTGGGGGGTGGAATGGTGGGGAAAGGCTTAAAACTCCTCAATCCTGTCACTTCTAAAACTGTATTAGAACCACACATATTTTTGGCAGTGACATCTTAAAACAGTCCCGTATAAGCCAACCCTTCTTTGCCACATTCAAGGTATTATACTCATTTTTGCAGGTTTTGACTAAAAATTCCTTGCATTATTGTACTGTATCACAGGGAAGTTCGCTATAGTTTCATGAAAGACGTTTTCATTTCTGACTGGCATCTTCTCAATAGCAGGGGGCCCAGGCATACCGCTCTCTTCCAGGCAAACCTTTCTGCTCTTAAACAGTACAGCATTCATAATTTGCTTCCAGCGCTGCAGGGCAGCTACACAGAGAAGCTTCTGCAACTAAATAGGTTACATCACAGAGAAGCTCACTATTTGGCCAAGGTGTAAAGCATATACACCCCTTACTCACTTCTGCACCTTACAAAAATAAAATATTATCTACCCCAAAGACATGCATTTTCACATTCAGCCCAGTATGTTGTGTATTTTAATGTGTTTATTATGTATCATCACTCCCAGTTAAGTACATGAAAGGGAAAAATCAACTACAGAAGAAAGGAAACTTAAAAAAGGTGTCAACAGGATAAATACGTGTACTTGCAATAATTTTTCCTCCTGCAAATACTCTGAATTCTCACTGTATGAAACTGTACTTTATGCTGGATGTTACTTCCTAGGCTGTCTTATAGGCATAAACGTAAAGGGAAGGCATAATAAGGTGAAACTGCTAAAAACTATCATCAGCATGATTCAGGAATAAGGTATTCTCTTACAGGAAGGAAAGTTTGAGTGATCCCAAGATAAATGATGAAATTATAATTAAGAAAACTTTGATATCATTATAAGCTAGTCTGTTGGAGCATTCCACCGAGGTATATTTAGAAAAGGAAATGAAAGCATTTTGCAAGTACTTTTAAAAATGTTCTCGTTGGAAAGATAGTTATGTACTCAGAATCATAGAATACACTGAGTTGGAAGAGACCCACAAGGATCATCGAAGTCATCTCCTGGCTTTGCACTAGACCATCCCAAGGATCACACCATGTGCCTGAGAGTGCTGTCTAAACACTTCTGGAACTTTGTCTGACTAGGGGCTATGACTGCTTCCCTGGGGAGCCTGTTCCAGTGTTCTACCACCTTCTGGACTGTGTTTTAGTTTGGAACCATTGCCCCATATCCTGTAACTGGGCACCACTGAAGAGGCTGGCATCATCCTCTTGGCACCTGCCTCTGAGAAATTTATATGTGTTCATGAGATTCCCTCTCAGTCTTCTCCAGACTAACCAGGTCCAGCTCCCACAGTCTCTCCCCACAATAGATGATCCAGACCCCAAATCATCCTTGTAGCCACCACTGGACACTCTCCAGCAGCTCCTTGTCCTTCTTGTGCTGAGGAGCCCAGAACTGAGCACAGCACTCCAGATGTGGCCTCGCTAAGGCCAAGACGGAGAGGATCACATCTCTTGACCCTCTGGCCACACTCTTACCAATGCACCCCAGGAGAATAAAACCTGTTACTTTAATGCACTCCTCAAATGCACTAGTGAAGGGAAGCGATGGGACTCTTACTGCCGTTCAAAAGAAAAAATATTTTAAAATATCTTTAAACATGGTATCATCTCATTACAATTGCTGGGAGTATTCATAATTGCTTTAATGGGAAAAATGTTTTTCTACTTTCAATTTTTCTTTCACAGAGTCAGCACAGCTACAGAATACACAGCTTATGCATCAGCAGAACTGGTAGCTAAGTTCCATGTCTAGGGTCCTCATTGCTGGTGATCCAGAATGAATATAGGTAGACTTTCAAAATCCAGGTTGGGCTTCTGACACTGGCAGTCAAGAGAAGCACCTCTTCAATTACTCCTTTTTCCCTTTATTCTACAAAATAAATGAAATTATTGCAGGAAACACAATCCACTGCTTTATGATAACAGATTTTTTTAAAGAGAAATTTTTGCTTTAAAAAACAACATCATACACTGAATCCACACTGTTAGCCTGTTGTCCATCACAAGTACTGTACCATGTGCTTACTAAAAAGAGCATTAAAGTATAAATAGTATAAAAGGAAAAACAAGTGGGACTGCTTTGAAGGAAATCATGCTAAAGCAGAGAAGCAGTCCAAAATCAAGATATCTAAATGTGAAAATAATGTAAGATTCTCAGCCTCAATCTCAGGATCACTGAACAGATGAAGGCTAAAAAGGGCAGTGTTTCTGCATGTTTCTCAACCATTGCTTTTGCATTGCTATGGAGGAAAACAAACAAACAAACAAAAAAATAAGCTGTTTTGTGTTTTAGTCATTCCGTTTTCTTAAAATTATTTCCCCTCAAAATTTGAATTAATGTGTAATACAGACATTTGGTACTAGAAGGGACTACACAGCACCATGAAAGTTAAGCAATAATATGGTGTGCCTATAGGTTTTTGGAGGATATATCATATAACATTTTAAGCTGCAACTCAGTAGAATAAACTAGAACTTTACACAAAAGATCACAAGCGTGTAAAGACATGTATCTATGAAAAATACTGCAGAACAGCCTCCTTGATCCACTGATGGATGTAAACAAAGTTTACCTCCCACACCCTTAAAAAAAAAAAGGCATAAATTACTATGTAATTTTGTTTCACAAGCTCAATAATAGCAGTTCTCCCCACCCTTCCTGCTATGTAGCCCCTTAAATGACAGCACTAACACTTGACAGTGCAAGTATTTCTTTATTTTCTTCTACGACTAGTCACCCCTAAAGTTTATCATTCTTCATATTTATAACATATCCACCAAAAGCAAAGATTCAGTGTCATTCATAATACTTTGAAAGAGATGCAGCTTCACATATGATAGGAACCTTGGGGCATTTAAAATTGAATGTATTTTTAAAATTACTTTAAATTTCAACTATGGACTGTAGCTAGGCCTGCTTGCCTAAAGATAATGCTCTGTATTACCATGCCATAGATCTGGGTTACATTTCCAGCCTCCCAAGCTGGCACAACCTGGGGTGAGACTAGTACCTCTTGTTATCGTGCAAGCACCACTTCAGCCGATTAAGGAGCAGCACTGCTTAGCTCTGAAGAGAATCTCATCCTCCTCACCAAGAAGCTGTGTCTTTGAGCACAGAGAGAGGTTAAAAACAGGGTTGAAGTGGAGTATATCCTCAGGGCTCCATCAGGGACATGAAAGACAACCCCAGAAAGTATGTTACATGACAACAAAGACATCAAATAATTTTAGTGGAATAGCTGCCTTCTACCTCTACAAGTTTCCCTGGCACTTCCATATGCATACAGTACCTTTTTCCCCTTCCATCACAAGATCTTTGTGTATTGCTCTTACATGCTATGAAACAGCTGCTGTATTCCAATCTAGATAGGTATATTACAATGGAGGATTAAGTTATTCACATGTAATGGATCAATTACCTGCATCTTCTGTACTCCGTGAAAAACAGAAAATACTTGTAAGAGGGCATGTATAGAAAGAAAGCAGCTGGGCTCAAGTGTTGCTACTTAGTCCTCTCACTCCCAGTCCTAAAATGTCACAGAACTGGTGCACTCAGCCCTGGAAAGAAGTTCAAAATTTAATTTACATTAAGGAATGAAGGGGTTTGTTTCACTATTCCCAGGTACCAGCTAAACATTCAAATTATTCTTTTTACAATAATAATCAATCTATGTGAGTAAATGTGTGGTATTTACACAGAGATTCAAAGACAGTCCAGACACAGGAAAGAATTTCACATCGTTCTTGCCTGCGTTCTGAAGAGAAACAAAGAAATTCCAAATTTGAATTGCTTGTTGTAAAGCAGTTAGGGACCCTTTAGAAAGAAAGGTATCATCACGCTACACAGTGTTGTAAAAGACAATGCTGCTACACTTAGGCACACAGTACAAGCTTTGCATCTGATGACGTTAAAGCTTTGTAGGGTGACTACTTGGCTTGAAATCCGATTTTCTCCATTAATGCAGTTATATACAAAAGAAAAATGACTTTCAGATTAAGGTAAGCAGCTGCATAGTAATAGTGGGAGTAAAACCAGCATCTGTGGTCTTGCAAATCAGTTTAAGCCTGGATATTGACAAATAAATGGCTGAAAGGCTACATACTTGCTGGAATATAGAAAAAGCCAAAAAGGCCAGTGGTAAAGTGCCTAAAAATTTGAAAGATATATACTGCTGAAAATTAAATTGAAATACATTTTCTAAATACCTTCTGCAACATAAGTGGCCTGTATCTTCTTTCGAGACAGAGTATCAGTTTATTTCAAATTTAGAGATATTGGCCTTGATTCAAATTCATGGCAGTTATAGAAACCAATGTTCCATGGCTTGATTCAGGTGGCAAGCATTAAATCTTTTTCCTGCTGTCATGCAACAACAACTTTAATACAAATTAGCGCTGCCAAACTCAGTTTCCTGAGCTCAGAAGTCCTTGATGCTACTCCCTGAATTTTATTCATACTTTCACACGGATTGTGCTTTGCTGAAATTGTTGTAGCTGACAAGAGACAAAAAAATACAATTTAATGACACTGGATTCAGTATTATAATTCATGACATTGTAGAAAATTTAACATGCAGCTCTTCATTATTTTTTTAACTGAAGTAAAGCTCAATCAAATACATACAATGTTTGTGGGGGGTTTTAACGTGTAAATTTGGTTCCTATTGGTCAGATCTTCCCTTCAAACCATTTGCTTATGCTGAATATAATCTTGCTAGTCAACAATAACTTATTTTTCAAGATACCAGTTCGACTTTTACAATGGCCTTCTAAGAGTTCAAGACAAACCATCCAAGCCTCTGAAAATACAAAGCAACAAACCAAAATCAACAGTTTTTCTCAGTTTTCCTTCTCAACAGGAATATACAATTAACTAAACTTGACACTCCAGACAACTCAGAATGAGATCCAGAGGGTAGATCTGAGTCAGAGAAAGCATATTTCCACTTAAGAAAGAACCCTCTGTTTCTCCAATCAGCCGCTCCAGACTGATGGGCCCTTAATTGCAGAGTTCCACAAAAAAGAGTGGGAAATGCCAATGAGTACCTAAGCCTCCACGGTTTCCATGGCCATGCTCAAAAACCCCTGGCAAAAATTTGCATTTCAAGGAACGCCCAGTTCCAATTCCTTGTGACTCCCATAGAAGTAAACTAAAATCCAAAACCACTTCCTAGCAAATTTTCTGCCAAACCAGTCAACTCCCTGTAATTTTAAAATGAACAACTCATTCTATCTGATTTCAGACTTCAATTTACAGCCAGTCATTCATAAGTCTGTTTTCCTTTTTTATTAATATTTTACCACCAATTTATAATCCAGGAG
The DNA here is from genome assembly GCF_015227805.2 of Hirundo rustica. Taxonomy (NCBI): domain Eukaryota; kingdom Metazoa; phylum Chordata; class Aves; order Passeriformes; family Hirundinidae; genus Hirundo; species Hirundo rustica. Next base: position 26,664,157 of record NC_053455.1, read on the forward strand.
TGCCAAAGGCTAATCAAGCTCTTGGCTTTAGTGTGCTGCCAGTAAAAAGGCATATAATGGTCAGTCCTGGTCAGAGACTTACAATGTGTGAAGACAAAGGAACCAAAACAAACTAAAATAACATCCCTTTTCCTCCTCAAAATACTGCAATGATGTTGATAGCCTTGCTAGTTCCGTGACTAACAGGATTTTCATTTAACATCTAATTTTAACCTTTTTTATTTTTTAATGACTGCAGCCTAGCTATTTTCTAAGTGACTTGCTTTTGGAATTTTTTTAACTTCTTCATACAAAAGAAGACAATCACCAGTTTCTCAGTTACCTCTTTATCTGCCGACCTGTAACTACCCTTGGCCAACTGCCTTGCAGTGTCAATAAAGAGAGAAGCACCAAAGTCAGCACAGGGTAACATCGCTGAGGCTCTGAAGATGTGATATACATGTGTTCTGGCTGGCCCTTCCTGCTCCTTGTCCTCATAGGGAATGCCGGTGCTTTTCCTATGAAAAGGGGAAATTATATTTATGATTCTCCTCATAAATGGGTTTAAATGATTCTCCAGTATAAATAGGACTAGAGTCTTTCTGACTTACTCTTCAAAAGCAGAGGCCAAGAATAGTGATTAACGTGTTGAATTAAAAGTGTGCATACCGGTGTGTATGCGTGGGTGGGTATGAGTCTTTTGTAACTACAAAATTTTACACCTCTATCAAAGGATAATGTTCTTAATAACTCATGTTAACAATTATACATGGTTATCCAGGATTTGTAGCTATTTTGCCACTAGTCAATGCTGAGATAAAGAGACATCTGCTCCTACCTAAAGCTCATACAGGTAGAAAATAAAGTTCAAAGAGCGTGGTATGTGTTTATAAAAATAACAAAAAAAGTAAGGAAAGCAACAGGTTCAAGGCATACTACGCATTGATAAAATTCACTCTGTATCTTACTACATATCAAGCATTTATTAATTGTCAGGAATAGAAATACCATTCTGTTTTTAAGACTCATAAATGTGAATGCATGAATCAGACTTCCAGTACTAGTTACAATTTGGAATTGCAGAAATGGCAGTGTTACCACTGAAATAAGAGAAGGGTCTCTTATTGATTTCATCTGCAGTAGACCCCGAGCGACAAAAAAAAAAATCGGATCTTTTAAATGTAAGAGGAAGCTTCCAAGAGAACCTGAACATCTTACTGGCACTGACTTATTTTGGTGACTAATAGCAAGACATTATATAAAATTTTGGCTCTACTTACCTACAGTAAGTGAATGGTTTTGCATCTAAGGCATAAAAACACATACAGAGAGAAAAGAATAGGAAAAGCAGAAGAGGAAAGTTGGAACAAATTTTGATAGGATTTCCTAGCTGCACTGCACATACTCAGCTGGATACTCAGCTTGTGTAAATTGACAACATAGCACTGGAGCCAGTGGAGCCACGGTACTTAACACAAACTAATAATCTTGCTCTATGTACTGTTGTCAAGAGAAAAATAAGCACAAGCTTTCCCACCACGGAGATTAAAATATAGAAGTGACCCTAATGAATATAATGGTGTTTGGGGAATTCCTGTATCTTTTGCACAAATCAAAAGAAATGATGAAGGGACAGAGAGAGTAATGGCCAAGAAATAATGCCTCGTGTACCCTCACTGCTAAGAGATTCATAATTAAAATCTTCTCTAGCTGTGTGCATAGTGCCCATAGCAATGTGTGCCTTTGCTCTTCACAGAAAGAGGGAAAAACTTACTGACAGAGGACTGTGAGCCCAAGATACAGCACTGAAAGAGGTATTTAAACCTGTGAAATATGTTGGATACCTGTTGAGAAATTCACAAAAATTAATGGTGATATTATGGGATGGGCCAAACATAAATAACTAGAGACCAGCTGGAACTTAAGGATTAGAATGATTCAACTTTCCCTCTTCAAGAAAAAAAAAAAAAAAAAAACACCAATTTTTTTTTTTTTAATAAAACTCTTCAGAGAATGTGAGTTAATGACTTTTCAAAAATTTTTCTAAATCTAACCAAATTCATGACTCCCCAAAATGAAGTGCAAAATATAACTTGGACAGATTATGTTTTGAAAATTCCTACCAAGATACTTTCTAGCCTATCTGATAGTTCACCTTTTTTTAAGTTTCTCTTATGCATATAATGTGAAAAGTATCTTGCTGTCCTAAACTTCAGGAATAACTCAATTTCTGAGAAGTAATGAGTCACTTCACAAGCACAGTGACTACTAAGTTATACTAAGAGAATGATTCAAAATCACCTGAAATCAGTGAGAATCTTCCCATTAACTGACTTTTGTGAGCTTTGAAACAGGGCTGAATTGGTCAGTAATGACGCTCCAAGGCACATCACAAAATTAAATTCAATTAGGAATATACAAATACACAATCGTTGTACCCCTATCACGACAGAAGAAAAGGCACCTCAACCAGTAATCTTTGGTAGAGTTTCACAAAGCTATACCTACTTAATACTACACTGCTTGTCAGGGATTCTTTCTCCCTTTTTTGGGACACATTAATCTGAAGTATTTAAAGCAATCATGGCATGGCCTGAACACAATAGGGGAATGTCCTGCATGACAAATGCCAGGTGCTCCTGCCAGCAGAGCCATTCCCTGACCCTAGGAGCTGGCAGAACAGAACGTCTCAATTGGCTCGGAGGACAGCCAGCTTTCTGAGGAGGCATTTAGTAACTTCCCTAGCCACAAGCAGAAATAAACTTCTGCCATGCACTTAAAATAATAGAAAGAAAAGGCTAGATGGGGACACAAAAAATCTAAAATAAAGCCTTTTGCCTGCTTGCTTCTGAATGGTTAGGATAGAACATCACCATTACAAAACAGAAGAATACAAATTCCCTAAATTAAGAAAAATATGCAACACAAAGTTATATCCCAGGACTCTGTCTTCCTACATTTTGTAGCACTGTATCTGTTTCATATTTGGTCTAGTTTTGCAAACTTTAATTTTAAATCACTCTTAAATGGATGCTCTTTGATGTTCAGGTATACTGTATGTCGGCAATGAGCACCCATTCATTAAATATATGAGTGATCCCTAAAGTCTTTAATTGGGTAAGATCCCTGTACTTAACTATTAAATCTAAAGTAGAAATGCAATGGTTGGAAAGGCTGGGCCAAAGATTTATAACAGGAAGATAATGTGTATCACCATTCTTCCTGCATTAGCATACACTTAGATCATCACCAGTGCATTTTGAAAGTTATATCATCTAAAAACACATGATAATACAGAACTGGTTTTAAAACTCAGCCTGAAGTATCTGCGTATTTCATATATTTTTATTAGGCTTTAAGTGTTCACATGTTCCTGACACCCTTCACTATCTACTGCTTGGTATTGGGTTTTCACACCTTCAAAGAATTTACCCATTTTAATGGTAAAATTTACCCAATTCTAAGCATTTCATTCTGGCAGAAATAAGGAACCCTGTCCAGCTTCTACTGAAAACTGGATAAGGTTATGTGATAGTGACATGTTCTTCTATGAAAATCACAATCCAAGTAGCATTTTATCGCTAGTGGGCAAAAATTAAAAAAAAAAGTAGTGATTGAGAAACCAAAGTCACATTTTTCAAAACAGGCCCTTAAGGGCCTACATATCTTTGTGCTTTTCAATGAGATTAATGTTTCTGAAGATAATATATATCTGAAAGTGAAATTTAAGATTCTGAACCACTTTGACTGTTTTGAAAATATTACCCTGCAATTTCAAATAATTGTTCAATAGAGAAAGTTGGGGGGTTTTTTTGCTTTAAAGTAGCCTTTCTCTAAAGCTAGAAATTTTAATATCATTTATTAGGACTTATGGAAAATTTTCACTTAAACAAATCTTCAAGCCCAAGTTTCAATTTCTTGGGCAACTTCAGCATCTGCTTTGTTTATACTAGCAAGTGAAACTGAAAGCAATACATTATCCAGCCTTAAGGGCTTGCTTCTCTTTCTCCTTTCAATTAATCTTGTCTCCAAGGAGTCCTGCATTAAAATAAAATAAAATAAAATATCAATACTATTCTTTTTTAATTTCTATGTGTTTAATTGTAAGCAGCAATTAATCAATTTTTTTCAATTTCACTTCTTCTTGGGGGCATCTCACTGATAAAGCAAAAATCAACACCAATGTATTAATCAAATAATCAAAAAATTTTGAGGCAAAGAAGTGTTCACCCCATCAAGATTTTAACCTAAAGCTAAGCAAATCCCATCTTTTACTTGAGTTATTGGTAAAACTCATTTATTTTTCCTCAGAAACATTTTCAGCAGAGGACCAATTTATCTTTTCAATTACACTCTGCAACTTCATTAACACCAGTAGAATTGTTTGGATATAAGTAATGGCAAAAAAATTACTCACAGTTTACACCTTTTTTTTCTGGCTACTTTTTATTAGAGAAAAGAGAGCTCGTGCCTAATCCACATTGATATTCCCAGTATGATCCTAAAGCCTGGAAAATGCAAATTTCAATCACTTTGACATTGTTGTTGCTACTAAATCCACTTTAAATGGAAGAACATTAGATACTGCCTCTCTCTTCAACATTTTAATATCAGTGGATCAAATCAAATCTCTCTGGATAGGCTTGGATTTTGATCTATGTGCAAGATTAGTTAAAAGTCACCCAGATTTTCATTCAAACCCCTTAGTTTCTGAGAATTCTCAGTATATCTGACAAGTTGGCTTTCCTACTCCAGTGATTTTTGTGACTATATATAAGTCCTCTGACAACGTATTTGACCCAATTTACGTAAGAACTGTCCTTAGATTTTTTTTTGTTTGTTTGGTTGGTTGGTTGGTTGGTTTTGTTTTTTTGGTTTTTTGTACTGTTACAGAAAAGCAATTCAAGAATTCCGGGAGTTAATTTCAATTTCTAGAATAATTCTTACTATATTAACCTCTTTTTTTGTTTAACCTATTTCATTATTTCCACTCTCTTAATCAGTTCAGATAACTTCGTTAACTGCAGCAATCTCTTTACTTCTGCACAGGCAAAATGTTGTCCATCAACAGACATCCTGAAGTTTTTTCTTCTAATCTGTAAACTAGTATTTTCCACTGAAAGATTTAAAAAGTTTTAGCATATTTCTGCTGCACAGCTAAGTTCTCAAAAAGAGTGTAGGGCTGATTTATATTCATTTACCTGAGTAAAATACATCTGCCAAATTGTTTTACATCGTGCAGTAGAAAATTCATCACTAGAGCAGTAATGAACACCCTTCCAATAAGAAAAGTGTAAACACCGACAACTTCATTACAGCACATTCTGCCACACACCACTTCCCGCTCACAGAATCACAGCTTCTAAGAGGAGCTTTGTGCTTCCCGGAAAGGGAGTTATTTGTGATAAACTTACTACGACTACTACTTTTCTTTGCCCTTATTAATACCTGGATCTCTTAAAAAAAAAAAAAAAAAAAAAAAAAAAAAAAGGCCTTTATTTATATATGTATATTTTGTAGGTATAAGATATATATACTTATTTCTCTGCCTCATTTAGCCTCAACCAGGAAACCTGCATATGTGAAAACATGTATCTGACTGGCAAATTACTTGAGAAATTAAAAACTTCATAGTAAGCACAAAACAATTGACAGGATTTGTTTACATATATTATACCCATATTTTTTTAAATGTAGAACTTATATCTGCTTCATAAATTTCATCACCTTTAACTGTAAAAAGGCAGTCAGTGAATTATTTTTAATAATTTATTTGTGATCCAGAGTGATCATAGTTTCTTTTTATCATTATATTTCTAGCTCAGATTTACACAAGTGGTAATATTTTCTGAAAAGTTAGCTCTGTATTATTTTGATGAGTTGTTTTGCTATCTCTATGGAAAAATAAATAAATCTATAAATATATAAATAAATAGTTCAATAAGAACTCAAATAAATACTGTGTCAGCAAAGCAGCTGATTACATCATCTTAAAAAATCCGATGTAGAAAAATGTATATTGACAATTACATTTTTAGTGAACCTGACCATAGGGATAAAACCTCAGAATTCTGTGGTTTTAATGCTGCCGGCCTTATACAAAAATGAGATTTTCTCTTGATTAAATACTCAAATTTCTTCTGTTGGAATCCATTATTTTAATAAGGAGTTTGCTAGAAAAAGATTTTATGTGCTCTCCAGGGGCAAAAAAATTCAAGTTTGACGTAGTAACAATCACTGTGAAAAACATGTCTGTCAACATGTGATCTTGATACAATCTCATTAAGAGAGGTATACCTCAGGTATTATTACAAGGCACACTTTTAATAAAGTGCTATTAGCACTTTATTAAGCAGTTTATGTAGTGCTATTTTAATGATGAATCTATTTTTTTCCTTGCACAAAGTTTTCAGCATCTTAATAACTTCCACATCTTTTAAATCTCACAAAGCATCTTCACAGTTCTCTAAATCCATACCAAGATTTTTTTAAGTACCTGTTCTATTTGGCCTCAGTTTAACAAGCCATCACTAGTACTCAACTAAGAAAATCCGTTAAAAATACCTGTCCAGGGTTGGTATCTACAGAGGTGAATGAGCATTTTAGTTTGCCCTGTTGTGAAATAATTCTACAAATTAAATAAAAGTAGTTGCATGTTGCATACCAAAATGACATCTGTTTACCAACAATGAGCTGGGCCTGTAATGTTCACCTATAAGAGAGTTCAGGCTTCACCCTCTAATTTAAAAGTCACGGAAAACACAAAAAGCACGAAGTCATAAAAAGCAAGAAAGAATACCAATTTTCTTTTCTTTTTAAAGGTGCTTATTTCAGACTTTGATTATAGTACGTTTTACCTTTCAAAGTGAAAGTATGATCCTTAAAGCACCAGCTGCCAGACAGCAGTGCGTGTTCAAGGCTTGGTCTCCTGTTTGCACTCTGTCCTGCTATGCTGCCTTGAAGGTGGTCAGCCTTCCTCACCTTCTTCCATCCCACTGCTTTGATGGAGAAATACACAGCACTTTACAAATCCTTGTTTCCACTTTTTCTGCAGATGAATACTTTTGTGATAAAGCATGGCAAATCTGATCTTGCCTCCTGCCTTCACCTTCACTAAAAGACTTTAGAGTATTTGGACAGCAATCCAGTTCACCAAACCATTCAATGGACATACCATGCCATCCTTGCCCGTGTCTTGGGTTCTTTAAGAAAAGGGAGAGCCCCAAGGATGGGCAGACAGGCTCTGGGCTTGGACCTGCTACTCAGGTGTGCTCTCGCTGCACAGCCAGATACACCTTCATCGTGATACCTTGGACATTTTTGCCCACGGGATCAAGAGAAGAAGAAAGAAGCGTCCACACCACATATAATTCCCAAATAATTCCAAATGGAAGCTAAAGAGATTTCCAGAAAAATGCTGCCCCCACCTACTAACATTCCCTTCTTCCTCCTGCAGATGAAAAGACACTTTCTATCCTGAATCTAGCCATCAGGTTACAGTGATAAATTTTCAGTACTTCTCATCTGGTCTTTCTAGTAAAAGCTGTGCAGCTCTGTACAACTGTGTAAGACTCCACAATACTTCTACTTAGAAGGTAACTTTTCACCTAAGAGATTCCATCTGGTACCCTCAGTTTCACAAATGAAGCCCAGTTCCTTACTGTACAGGAAGCTATTTCGTTATTTACCAAGGTCAGCTTTCCCAGGGAATTTCTTCATTTATTTTCAGCCCTCTGACCTCACACAAACGAGCACAGTGTTTCAAATGTAAGGACAGAAGCAAGCACCAGGCATGCAAGCCTTTTAACATGTTTTATGCCAAACAGTGAAATCATCTGACTGCGGAGTAAAACAGCACCTAATTATATGGGTAGTGGTCTTACATGTTCTTCACCAAGTGTAATCTTCAAGATTCACTTCAAGAACAAATGCTCCCCTTAAAGATAATGTTTAAGTCTGTGTGCTGCCCATTTGGACAGTAGGCATTTCTCCAGCAGCTTGATGCTCCCCCAAAACAAGAACTTCTTTCCTGTAATAAATCTTTCTCTGCCTCATTTTCCTGTTTCCAGGAAAAAATAGGAATCAACATGGCATGTAAGAGTGGTTAAAAAAATCAGGCTTTGAAGTGCTGAATGACCACAGGAGCACTTTTTTAATGTCCAGAGCAGTTGTTAAAAATTATCTACTTGACTTTATTTTGTGCATTTCTATATGGCCAACTTGATGCAAAATATTTCTGCACAATGAAGGGAAATTCTAATATTTAATCCTGTTTTTTCCATTCCTGAAGCACCTCATATCTCTTACAGACACATCAGACAGAGCTAATCAAATGCCACTAGCTTCAACTTGCATGAGTTTTTAAAAGTTATTTGCAGTTTTCTTGTGCACCCATTTCTACGTAGAAACGAACTTTTCTTCCCATTTTCTTCCTGATAAATTTCCATTTCCAGTGGACTTCTTTTTAAAGATTCAGTGTCACTGGACCTCTGATAAATTCTCACTTACTTCAAACTACCTATCACCTGCAACTGGCTTCCTTGGTTTCTTCCAGAATACTTAGGAATGTACTTGCTGTAACCATAAAAAAAATTCCACATGGCAGGAGCCCTCTCGATGCCCAAGGCACAGCTTATAAGCAGCAATTAAAAAAATACACAGACACTGAATTCAGCACGAACCATCAATGCTAAAGAATGTCTGTAGCACACTTCCACTTTTGATTAATCCTGTCCGCAATGTTAAGTAGTAGAGGAACAAACAAAATTTCACAGTTCCTGGAACAGTTTTGCATCATTTTGGATATAAAGACAGACTTCTGATTAGTACCTTCCTGTGATTTTTCCCTCTAGAAAATAACTGGTACCCATTACCTATGGATTGTGCTGCAGACATCATTTTATGATCCATCTATTATGATCTCTATTATAATCATAATGTATCTATTATGATCCCCAACATTTTAAAATACTCCCATTTAATCTTTCTTTTCTAGACTCCGACTGTTTCATTGCAGGTGAATTTCTATCCCTTAAACTCAATATACTACTCAATGACCCAATATTTAATATAACATATAACAAACTTCATCACAGTTGAAGACTGACCATCTTCTGTGGTATATCCTTTAATCAGGGTTTGTTCAGCCACAAGAAATTACTGCTGTTACTGATCCATCATTAACATTATCATTGCAAAGTTTGCATTCCCAACACTGCACTAATATGGAAAAAATCAGTGTTTCCTATTGGATGCTCTAAAATTTCAGAGCTGGTCTACCCCACACAAAGCATCACATCTGAGGACTGTGCTGGGCCTCATTAGTGTGCAGCCTTGCAGCAAAGAAGGCCAATGCCATACTGAGATGTATTAAGTAGAATGTATGCAGTAGGTGCCCCTCTCTTTCCTTGACATTGCACCTGGAGTACCCAGTCCAGTTTTGGGCTATCCAGGACAAGAAATACAGGGATGTATTGGAGCAAGCCACTGCAGAAAGCCACCAAGACACAAAGAGGACTGCACTACATAATGTACTATGAGAGGCTGAGATAATAGGGTTTGTTCATCCATAAGCACAGGAGGTGAAATAAAGACATTTCTGTCTACAGCTATCTAGTGGAATGCCACAAAGAAGATGGAGCCAGGCCCTTTGCAGATGTGTACAGTTTTAGGACAAGAGATGAAGACAGAAGCTGGAATAAAGGCAACTCCAACTGAGTATTAGGAAAACTTCCTTTGCCATGAGGTAGTGAAACACTAAAAGTTGGTCAGCTGATTCTACAAGTTGTAGAATCTTCACCCATGGAGATATTCAAAACGTAATTTGACAGAGGCCTGGAAACCTGATCCAGATGACCCCACTTCAGCAGTGGAGGTTGGACTAGATGATCTCCGGAGGTTCCTGCCAACCTCAGCTCTTCAGTGATTTGAAGCAAGTCATAGCCTAAGCCTCTCACGACATCAGACAGTAAAATCAGCCCCTTGTCAAGACTGGTGATGGATGTTCTAACCTGAAAAGAAATCAAACTGTTTCCTACACTTCTGAATTTGACGCGGAAGAAATCCAGCTTCCTTTCACTCTCTTTCTAACAAGTTCCTGTAGACTTTTGAGCCGTATTTATCTTCCACAGAAACATACTCCACACAATGATTTTCTAGAATACTATTACCATTTACCCTCTCAAGGTGACAGGAAATGTGAGTACCTAACTTTTGATTCCCCCTCTTGGAACTCTCCAAATCTTTCCTCCTGATTAAAAACTCTGGTTATCAGACCACTACTATACAATTAGTTATGGATACCAACCTCCTGATGAACAGCATTCCACAATTCATCTTTCACCTCCCTTTCCTTAAACAAATCAACACAAGAGGAATTATTTCAACCTAGAACTCAAGGAAGAGCAAATACCTGCAGCTACCTAGATAAATCTGAAGCCTTTCTAGTAGTGCCAAGTCTACATTGATACAACTGAAATACATGACTTCAAATACTTGAGCATGCAATTAATTAAACTTACATACATGATAACATCTCTGCTAACATGCAAACTTAGATATTTATGAAAACAGTTATTACAGATCAGTTCATTCTCAAAAAATGACATACAGAAATTATATGGGTCTGATATTGCATACCTTTGACAAAAGTTATCAATATTTTGATTAATGCATATTTTGATTACATGCCCTTTAAATGAATGCCCATATCACTACTAGTTGATTTTGTTTACTTTTATCATGTATAAAATAGACTGCATCCTGGTCTAAAAGTGTAATACACACTGAAATTCACACATGTTCATTGCAATGTTCAAGTCAGCACCACAATTAATTTTATGCCACTGGAGTTTCACCAAGCAAAAAATAATATCCAAGCATTTAATTTTGTAAATTCACTCTGTTTAATATGCACTTTGCTCAATCATAAAAAAAACCCAAAAACCTTCAAATAGGAGTGTAAAATTAACTGTGTTACAGAAAACCTGCATTTCCAACAAATGAAGAATAAACAGCAATTAAAAATACGAACTCATCAAAGCAGGCACTTTTTTTTTTCCCCCCTAGGCATTGTATGGTATGATGCCTTGTCCATACAGTCCAAATAAGGTCTTCCTTAATCATATCAACATGAGATAAAAACACATCATAAAGCAGGGTAATTAAGCTGTGACACATCTCATATCCATTCATGAAATGAATTCATGAATTCACTGAAAATTATAGTAGCCAAAACTATGTAACTGAGATCATTTTCTTCAACCATTTTCTAAGGAAGAGAATCACCAAGGAGACTTGCCACAGCTTCCAGAAGCATTCTACATAACAATGCAAGAATAGGAGTACTGGGTCAGACCAGTGTTTCCTGTATCCCATCTCCAACAACCCTCAAAAGCAACTGCAAGAAACAACATAAGAAAAGTGGCAGCATATATAATACACACCCAAAGTCTCCATCCAGTCATTTTCAGTGCAGGGATTTCCTCAAATAATATGCAGTTAGTAACATTCAGTGGATTACTCTGTCATTAATTTGTTCCATCTTCTCTGAAATTCATAAAAGCTTTTCACACCTTAACACATTTAAGACATCACTTCCTCTTACAGGAACTCAGCACCCCAGATCAACCAAGCACACTGATAAAATACTCATATTAGCAGCAGTAACAGTAGTACTGACACATCCACTACATAACCAAGTACCACAGGAAAAAAACCCTACCCTGAGCCCCCAAAATCCTAGAGAACAACTACCAAATAAGAGATAGGAAAATATTTAGAAGTAAGATGACAGCAGCTAGCATCACAAGAAGTGATATCTGGTTAGAAGTAGTTTGATGCTTTTGTAGGCATTTCAGGTAAGGAGCAACTTGGGAAGACAGATGGATCCAAAAGGTGATGTTACAAAGGAATCCCAGTCCAAGCATAAGGTATCAAACAAATGCGTGTTTGCAAAATAGTAAATGGGCAACAGGACTGGTGTTATAACTTGAAGGAAAACCTTGACAAAGAGAAACAGTATGATAGAGCTGGGTAAAGAAGGACTTGAAACTTAGGGCAAGATATTAATATTTCATGCACCAGAGAAGAGATTTCAGAGGGGACCTAAAAGACATGGTCAGTGTGACAGTCTGTCAGTCTGAAAATTATCTCTGTAAGATGATTCTGGATAGATAGGACTGGAGAAAAAATATTTCTCAGTAGTAGTGAGGATGAGTGTTTAACTGAAGAGTAGGCAGGAAAGTATACAGCAGGGATGTTGGGCAGAAAAAGCCTGCAATACTTTGATGCAGTCTGAATGCAAAGAATTTCAGAACATAAAAAACAGTACACTACGTCAGTAAAAACAAAAAAACAAAAAACAAAACAAAACAAAAAAAAGCATCCCTTTCCATGATATTCCGCATTCCAGCAGTCAGCTGTGTAAAAATTTCCTGAAGTTGAGTTGCATCATCACCATCACACTTAACAGCTCCTCTGAGATGTAATAGAGTAATACCTGATGTATTTTTGAGCCTGTTCATATTTTGACCTCTGAAACACCCTTTGGCAAGGAATTCCACTGAGCAACTCAATTGCATGCTACAGGGTAGGATTGAAGGGAGGCACACAGAAAAGTCATGGGGGAAAAAACAAACAAGCAAACAAACAAACAAAAATACAAGTTCTGTTAAATGTTTTAAAACTGCTTCCTGAGAATTACACAGAATGTTTCCGTGTTCTCATAATATTAAAGGTAATGAATACTTGTTCTCCAACTACCTTCTTGAGGCCTTGTTCAGTCATCTCTTTTCCAAGAGGAAGTATTGTACTATTAACTCCTCCTCTGACAAAACTCCTTCCATTTATCTCATCAGCCTTTATGCCCTTACCTCAAACGACAGTATCTTTTTGAAATAATGATAACAAAAATACACACCACAGATAGGTTTCACACACTGGATTTATGGATTAGCATTCATGTTTTCGGTTTGTTTTTTCTATTTCTTTCCCACTCAGACCAAATAATCTATTTGCCTTTTTAACTTCTATACTATGAGTAAGAGGTCAGCGAGACTGCCAAAATTACATTCTCCTCCTAACAGATAATATAGCAGTGTTAACTTGAAAAGTAGATGGAGGGCTTGTAAAGAACTCTAGGAGATCTGTTTTGACTATGGGAATCTGTTAGGCAATCAGGAGATGACAGAGAAGCAAGACTATATTTTCATTGAGAGAGATATACCAAAGCCTATGAATCATCGGCAAAGAGATGATACTTAAATTGTCTTTCCACATAAGATTATGCAAAGATGAAGAGCAGAATGGGGGGGGGGGGGGGGGGGCGTGGGGGCGGCTGAGAGACAACATGTTGCAGAACTCCCACACAAAGCTGAGTAATGAATGAGAAAGATCCTCCAAAGGATGCACTGAAGAAGTCATCAAAGTATCCAAAAGCAGCAGAAAGATGGAATTTGCCAAGAAGTCACAGGGCAAAAAGAACAGGGGACATGGTCAACTGCTTTAACAGTTGGCTGGCAGGTTGGGAGAATGAAAGCTCAAGATTTAAAGTGCAACTCACAATGATTAAAGTGATCTTTAGAAGTCCATATCTTGCTTGGAGAGACAGTCTCAGAAGCAATCCAGAGCAATCCCACTAACCCCACTTAGTCACACGTGCCTCTGCTCTGCCTTTTAGCATGTCCTTAGCACTGCTGCCCATCACTGCCATGCACTCCACACGGTGCCTGTTTCTGCTTCGGTAGCATAAGGCCATAGCAGGATGCTGAGAAGCTGCTTTACTCATGGTATTGCAATACCCAGGGCTTTTATTGAGCAACTGAATTTGCCTTATACAGCCCTCTGAGAAGATCATATTGACCTGAGCTAGTATGAATTCCAACTGGAACTACATACTACACAGCTTTACCAGGCTCTACCAGGAACCAGGACACACGTGGAAGGGCGGCCCCACTGCTATGGTTCTGCATCGCCTTTTGTTACCCATTCCCAGATCAGTTAACCATTTCTGCCATCTTCTGCTAACCCTTTCTCTTGCCAGAGAAGGAAATTACTAAAAAATGTAGAAAGTACAGTTTCCCACCCTGAATTCTCTTCAAAGAATTGGTCCATGAAGTGGGACAGGGTAGAACAAAATTACTGCTTAATTTTTTTTTTTCTTTTTTGATCGTCTGTTCCCTCTCTATTTTGCATTCACATCTCCCATGAAAGACGTTTTTTTTAGATGGGCTATATGATTGCACAACAGCCAAAATGAGTAAGAAACTCTATAAACTAACTTGTTTTCCAGCAATTACACGTGCACATGCAACTACTCACAGATACTTCTATACACCAACCACTTCTGAAAATACACATGGAAATAACAGTAATCTTCCAAGTTCTCTCTTTTTTATTGCACACAGCAAAGAAAAAAAGAAAAAAGAAAGGAAAAAAAAAAAAAAACAACCCACTATTCTTATTGATGTATTCTATTAACATTTTCTGTCCCATTGAAAAAAAGATAAATTAATTATAATTTGCTCGCATTTGGACAATTTGTGTATAGCATTCATTTCAGTGATGTGTTGAAAAAAGAGCCAAAATCAACACATACATTTTCTTAAGTGAAGGCTTGAATAAAACAAAGCCAGGCACTTGGTTCCTCTTTCATTCCATATGATACACAGCTGCATCAATCCCATCAGGAAACAGGCAACAGGAAATTCTTAACATTCTGAAGAGAAATCTAAAGATGTGTCTCATCACCCTTCCTCCTGAAAGTGCTTTTCGATTGTCTAAAAGATGTTTATACTAGTTCTAAAATTATTAATTACTTTGCTTAGCTTTTAAGCAGCTATAGGCCTCATTAAGTAGCTAACAAGGAGACAAATTTTTTTCTTATTATAAGTTGCCTACACTTTTTCGTTTCCTTCATCTCAAAATATAAATTGTTAAGGAAACCTTGACATCAATGGACAAAATCAAAGCCAAGTACTCTAGTTACTGGAAAATGTTCCTTCATAATGTGCTGCTCCTGTGTTATTTGTGTTTCTAACTATAGCTCTTGCATATATAATTCCATTATACTTTTATAAATCACCATTTTGAAAAATGCTTTTGAACCATTAATATATTTTCCTGGTTAAAATTCTTTGAGATGTTCTTAACAAGAGTCTTAGATAATGAATTTGGGCAAACTCTGGAACAGTCTTTACAGTATTATCATTCTCATTAATTTTCAGAACTACCCACTGTGTTGAGATGATTGTCATGGGCCTAAGACTTCAATTTGGCTAAATATTTTTGCATATATTTCAACATATAAGTAACTAACAGATGTTTAAAATGTTAAGTTCACAATGTAGAAATAGTTAAATATTTACTATAGTATCATAATTTGGTTTTGCACTAATTTTTATTTTTCTGCTTCTATCTTTAAACACTCTTTTAGAGTCCTGCTTGGCTGTAGGCAAAATACTTTAAAACAATATCGCATGAAAACAAAACATACTTGATTTAGTAAATACAGCTGTGTTTTTAAAGAAAGAAAATAAATAAACACTCAAAGGTACCACAAATTAAAAACAGAGAAAATATTTAAGAAAATAAAACATTTACTGTAGAAACGTTACTTTTACCTAAGATCCAGACTTAATGTAAAACCTTTAAAATTGTTTGCATATTAAAAGCTGTAACTTTAATGTTTTATTTTTGCTTTAGAAACCTTACACATTCTACTGTCTTACACCATTCCTAGAAGGCTCTATTAGATGAAAACAACGTTATTTTCATAGTGTTAATACACAGTATATCTTACTTTAGCCCAAGTTATTATTTGCCTTTTTGCCATTGTTTGTTTGTTTGTTGTTTGATTTTTGTGTTTGTGTGTGTGTGTGTGTGTGTTATCTTTGAAGACTGCTTCTGTTTCCATTGTTTCATCCTTAACCATTCACATATCAGAGCAATAAGTATTTCATTACTGGTTTATCTGTCCAGAGGCTTGAGAAGCAGTAACAATTAACCCTCCCTTCACAGTGATTGATACAGGCTTTGCTTTCAATTTGTTCCACTACACAGATCATGAAATTCTGAATGCGATCATCCTTATTGACCTACACTTTCAAACACACGGCTACAATGAGATGAAAGTAATTACTAAAAGGAACACAGGACTACTCAATGCTTGAAACAAAGTCTTGAAAAATCTTTTAGATGACCTTCTCATAAAATTAGCATCTTTTGATGTGAAATAAAATTATGGATTTTCTTTATAATCTGGAAATATTCAATGTAAATCTGATCAAGGTACAGTATCATTATATCCCATAAACCCAGTTCTAATGTCACATCAGTTCATATTTGACCCAATAAACAGTAACTTCAACCAGAGTGATCATAGTAGGATCACGCCCTATATACTTTAAAAGTTCCTCTGTCAGCTTTATTTTACACCAGCTCTGCTTGAAATGTTGTGTTGAAAATGACAAGACAGTAATTACTATTCTATTGCAGTCTGTTTCAAAAAAGAAACAGCATTTCTTTTTAAGATTCTGGACTTCTTGAGGCACCTAATGTAAATAAGTAGAGAGGAAATTCAGACTGCTAAGGAAAAATGAGAAACTCAAGTCAGATTTCCATCATCAGCTGAGATGAACCAAGACCAGTACACATCACTGCCAGAGACTTACTGCAGTGGAAAACAAATATTTTTCATAAACCCTTGAAAAATAACCCCTCAAAATATTAATTTCTTTTAACTGATACATTTTTAAAAATTAAATAGGATTGGTAGGTGAGCAGTAATGATAGAAGTGCTTAAAAAATGGGATGCAGTCAAAGAAAATCAGGATAGAAAACTGTGCAGAAGGATGTTCTTACAGGCCTGAGGCTCTAATCACAAAACAAAGTGATGGAGATGAACCAATACTGCATGGATTAGCAATGAATTATTTTGAACTATAATCATGTGCCAGCACAAAGGGGAGGTAAAAACTAGCCATTACTCACAAGCTGATCTGCAGATAAGAAGAAAAAAAAAGTGAAAAAGGGAAAAAATTATATGCTAAACTGAGTCATGAGAATAATGAAAATCTAAAACGTTGTTACACTTCAAGTAACATTATATTTAATGTCTTTCATGTACTGTATAATGTTGAGTATTTACACAATAGAGTCTGTAAGACACTAGGGCTAAAGCAGGGTTAAATTGGATAACTCTTCTGTAAATTAGTACTGCATAATAATATGTGCTGAAAAATATCCTAACAGATGAGTTAGTTTTAAAATAGCACACATGGGCACTAATTTCTCCCACTGCAAAACTGCAAGAAATACATATACATGTGTGTGTGTGTATATATATATATATACACTCACACATATATATACATATACATGCAAAGGTAGAGACTGGTGCGGGTATATGAAAATGTGTAAATACACACACGCTTATGCATACACAAGCATATATAATGTGGAATTTAATTTCCATTAGTCCATCTGAGAGCTAAGCATCACCATTTAAGATTCAATGTTAGTTTTCCCTTCAGGAGAAGAAAATGTTAGAAATAATTTTGTGAGAAAAGAAAAATCAAAACTGCTATCCACAAAGATTCCTGAGATTCTTATGAACAGACTGTTTAAATGAAGAGCACTTTAATCAGTAGAGGAATCCTCACGTTTCTAATGTCTTGCTGTGCATTCTGCAGGTTATAGTAGCAGCTGGTAGAGGTCATATATCTTTTGTGAGCATCCCAAAAAGGCTCACTGCCAGACTGTTAAATTATGAATAAGCAATGAACAAAAGAATGCAGATACGGTGGTGACAAGATAATCCAAGCAAATTTATCTATGACAAATTTCACAGGATTAACAAATTACATTTACACAGAACAATAAAAATGAGGAGGAAAAAAGGGGGAAGGAAAAAAAAAAAAAAAAAAAAGCGCCTACTTCTCACCCACAGCATTAGAGAGAAAGAAAATCTCCATTCCAGTACATGTATTTACATTTAAGTTTAGATAAAGTAAGATACACCTTGCTGAAGATGAGCAAATAGCATTATTTCCTTTCATGCAAATACATATTCTGTATCTATGTAATATACAACATATGCCTGCACTTTGCAGTATACATGTATATAAGTCAGTGGAAAATCCTTTAAAGTTTTCCTCATAATTAGTAAGAAGCAGACTAAATATTGAAGAACTCTAATTTTGCTTTTCAGGCAAAGTATCTTTCCATTCTCTGTCAGTTAAAACACACTTTTTCCCTTTATCATTTCGGTGCTTTTTCTTATTTGAATTGAACAAATATTGCAATGTATGATAATAGCCACATGAAACAAATAAGTAATGAATAGAAATTAAATAACTTTTTTTTTTTTTTTTTTTGCAGTGGTACCATGACAAACAATATTTTTAAAAAATCACTCCTAAAGGAATTATAAATCCATAATCTAGACTGCTCCTAAAGATAGACATGCAGTATGTCAAATAATCTGGGGGGGAAGTAAAGGAGGTTTGCAATGTTTGCTACATCCTGCGTTCTCCTGTTCTGGTTTTTGGAAGTGATACAAAAAATTTGAAATACTACCCTTAAAAAGCATGGAATATCAGTTTCGAAATAGCAGTTCTGTAGAGAAGCATCTTCCTACCTATCCAAAAAAAACCCCAAAAAAACCCACCAAATAAAAGGACAGACATTATGTCTTAGTCTGGAAATTTGAATGCAAGCAGAGTGATTGATAAAAGAAACAGCATATATGTTTGACAGATCTGGAATCAGCTGTATCTTTTCTATCATGCTTCTCATCTGAAGTCTATTTTCTGTCACCTCCATTTATTTCCTGTTGTTTGTTAATCTGAAACAGTTGTTTAGTAAAAATAGATCTTGAATAAATATGGGCCTTCTGACACCATATGTATCATTTATGTATCAAATATATGTTCTTGTTACAGAGCACTGCCTACAAACAGGAAACCTCACCATTAAAGTGAACATCCAATTAATTAAGATACTTTACTAAACTAGTTGGATTCTGCAAACAACTACTTGAGTACCATTTATCTAGCTCATTCAGCAATGGAAAAAATTACTGTACTTTTGATTTTTCACAAGAAACACAAGTTTTGTTGTAAAACTGAACAGCAGCTCAGAAAGAATAGATAAATTAGCCCAAAGTATTTGTTTCTCTTTTTATGTTCATCTTCTATTTGTTACTTAGCAAGAAAAAACAGGTTTGTTTATTTAAATGCAGTTCTTTCCGAGAACCTCCTGTCCATACTGTTAGCAATTTATGCAAAGGTGAAGCAAACATGCCAATCCTACATCTAACTACAGTCAGACAAATAAAATCAGCTATTTTTTTTTTTTCAGCTGTGAAGGTTGAAGGATAAGTACCACTGGCAGCTATTCTCTTTTTTTTAATACTTTTTTCCTTTTTTAATCCTGCTGCCAGCACTGTACAGATTCAGTCACTCAGTTCTTTCTATTGACCTCAACCTTGACCTGCAGAAACTGCCCACTTACATTTTTTTCCCACAAAGTAACAAATTCTGCCTCCCATCATCTCTAGGAAAAAAAGAGCTTTTTAACAAACATTCTTCTAAAATTTGGTATACTGTACTTTTGCTAAATGAATTACAGCTTTGGCACCTAACTCATATAAGCCTAGGTTGTGAGTAAACTGATTGTAAATGTGAATTTGCACATGACATTCGAACATGACATTTAAGTAAGAGGAAAAGAAAATCCCCCACCCCCCATTCTAATGTGTAAATCTGAAGTTCTGATATATAAATATACAGTTCTGTGCCTAAATTTCAGCAAAACTATAACCCTTTAGTATTTCATCCAAAATGACTGTTCGAAGACTATTCATTACACAATAAAATTCAGTTTAAAACAATGTAATATCTAATGAAGCCTGTCCTAAATTTCTGTTGGAGAAAAAATTCCCAGGCAAGTATTTTAAAGGGAGCTTATTGGATTTAGGTGCCCATATTCCACTAAAATGCAGTATGTGTTGAATGCCTAAATCCTATAGGCTCTTCAGAAAATCCAAGCCCCTGGGACATTATCATAGATTACGTACATACATATTATTCAGACTATATCCCCTAAGTTCACTATATACATATGTAAACCTAACATGCCTGCAGGTAACGGAACAGTACTTTTCCACTTAAATTATTTAACGTAAGTGTTGAACTTGTATTATATATCAAGCTAACAACTAATTTTAAATTGCAATCAAGCCATTCTCTGAAAGCACTTTATTTCAGTGGAGGTTTTGTCTGCAAAAGAAATGTAAATCCCTCTAATGAAGGCAGTATAATCTTTGAATACACAGTCAAAATGGGGACTGGAATTTTATTCCTAATGCTAACATTGACAACTTTTGCCACTTCTGCTAGTTCTCAAAAATCTTTTGTGCGTAACTATCTCATCAGTAAAACATGTAGAACTGCGTTTTCAGACCTTTTGAAGCACGCTAAGCCAAATAAAGAAACATATCTACAGAAATATTCAGCATTAATATTAAATATTGGATTGGATGACATCAATGAGAAGTTCCCCAGAACAGACAAATGGCACAACATGACAGAAGAGTTAAAGTCCAAAATGCAACATACAAGAAAGGCTGGGAAAACAGCCTGCAAGAAAATCTTCAAAACTCTGCTTTCGGTAATCCGTTTCAAATTCTTTCTTACATATCACTTGTTCTTTAATGTGCCTGGCTCCCGCCTGCATGCAGAGTGCTGGGTAAGGGCTGGCATAACTCTCAGTATCTAGCTGCAGCAGGCTGAGATCAGGATCTCCTTGAGAATAACTCCATTTTTACTTGACAATCTCAAGACTTTTGCATTTTACAATAACACACTAAGTTCACTAGTCCTCTCACTAAGTACATTTGTCATTTTGATCTCTCTGAGAAAAAATTCACATCTACTAAATTATATGTTAAAAATACTTTTATCCTTGCTTGTGATTCTCTGTAGTATACTTTAACTGTGTATATAATTTCATTTGGGAAATCTTCATTTCTAAAGATTAAGGTACAACTTGAACTCAATATTCTCTCAAAGACAGAGTCCAGTACTGCCAAGTTAGAGACACAAATACTATCTTACCCTCACTGTACCTTCTTTGTCCTGTGAAATATACTTCTGTGGCATACAAAATTAACGAATATTTGTACTACTCAAAGTCCTGTTCAAATGAATGGCACAACGGTCCTATTCATTTGACTAGGACTTTGTGTATTGCAAAACCACTGCTCGAGCTAGTTGCAGAACAATGCTCTAGTCATATAAGACATGGCAGCAATTATTATATTCTTATTATGGCACATCTTCTTATGCGGCAAAATACAATATTATTACAAATTATCCTTATTATGCAAAGTCCTATTAAACAAAAAGTCATACACCTCATTCACACTAATGGGATTTTGTATGTTAAAGATAACATACATTAGCCTTATAAATATTACATAGAAAGAAATTGCCTCTTCTGAAAAAAATGTAATTCTTTTGAAATTAATTTTCAAAACATTTCCTCTCATGGCTGTAAAAAAAAAAAAAAAAAAAAAAAACACCAAACATCAAGCATAAGCAAACAAACCAAAGAAACAAAAAACTGGGGTGAAAATGCAGTCTTTGCTATGTACCTTAAAAATATCTTATCTATGTTAAGAATATATAAACAAATTTCCAGGGTGATATCCTGCAGAACAAGTTTGTTTGATTCATTTTAAAATATACCATGACTATGCTGACATGACTATGCTGAAAACAACAAGATGAGGGTGCTTTTACATCTGCAAGAGCTACTGCTGATAATAATATAAAATTGATCTGATAGAGTAACTGAATGTAAGGTTTATTCACATGAGATGAGATTTCAGGAAATGGTTTCACAGCAGTAAACAGTTACTTAATTGCTAACAAATGAACTTCTGCCACGTTGGTTAAATGGCTTTATTCTACTGACCTTGGTGAGAGAAGAATCATTCCAAAAATGTTACTGAAATGGTAACAGTTTTCATGATCGGTATCAGTTATTAAAAAATCTTATATCTTATAATACATATTCCAATAAAGACGGTATTGTTATAAAGATTATTTTATGAAAAAAAAAAAAAAATTAAACACTCTTTACTTTTTAGGAAGTATGATGATGAAACTAACACCTAGAATGTCAATTTTCAACAACTGTTTTACCTCACCCTTGCAGCAAAATTCCCATCTGGGCCAACAACTTGTGTGCCAAGTTTCAAACAAATGTGATTTGAAATTGCCAGTATATTAGACTCTGAAATTCAAGTGAGATGTTAATAAAAAGAGATGGGTACTGACAATAGATCTTCCTCATATTCTCTTAAAAATACCTATGGCTCCAAGTGTTGTATTAATCTGTTAACAAAATTCTCTAATTATTTGTAACTTACTTATAGTATAGCATTAGAATATAATGCCATCAAATTGTTAGAAAACAAGCTGACTAGATATAGTTTGTAAGAAAAAAACAGTTGTGCTGTAAAGAATGTAAAAATGTTGCTGCAGAGAAAACCTTGTTATTCAGAATCTCATCAGTTACTGAAAATACCTAATATAAGTTTTGTTGATCAATACTCCCATGTAAGCTCTAAATAATGTATTATTCCAGTGGAGAAAAATGCAGCAAATCAAATATGGTGGGCGAATGTTTCAAATTATGGAGAGCAGTATGACTGCTAATCCATAAATCAGAAATCAGAAAGATTGTTGTAATGTGGGAGGGCTCTATTTAATAAAGGTCATTATAACTCCTGGCTCTAGAGCTATAAGATCTAATATCCTCTCTGGTAGCTCTATGATATGCCCATGCATTACTGTTCTTGTTGACAGTCTGTTGCCTTGGAAATATTTCATTATTTCAGTTTTTCCATTTGTAGACCCTTGGCCTTGTGATATGAAGGCCACCCTATTTCATATTTTCGATTATCATTTAAGCAATCTTCTGGAGCTATTTATATAAAAGCAAGTGTTAGACAATGCATATCATCATTTATCACAGCTATGTTTAAGCTCATGCTCTAGAAAAAAGTGCCAAAATAAAGGGTTTTTTCTCTTTTACTTTAAACCAATAGCACTCTAATATTATGATGTGCTATACAAATCGATGCTGGCATATCAAATGCATGACAGTTCTGTCTATTTCATTTTCTTGGGTGTATATCCACACAGTTGAAAAAACTAAACTGTTGCGTGACTGTAAAATTTGCTAAGACTTGCAGTTTAAAAGAAAATCAAACAAATATAAGTGTGTAACTTTTCATATATCCTTTTAAGAACCTAAACAGGTGAAAAAAGTTTCAAAGCTATTCAAGTGCCTGGTTACATCAGAGGCTACTACTTTTTACATCTGTTTTGTAAGCACAATTTTTGCTTGGAAAAATGTAACACCATCTACCTAAATACTTGCGGTAGTGATGACTGAAAAAAACAATGTACACAAAGTCAATTTAGAGGATTCTTAATCTTGAGAACTAGTTTACTGCAATATTAGCTAAGAGACTGCCAAACCCTTTCAGTAAATGATACGCTCCTCTTTTTCAAATATCTTGGTTCACACAGCTGAAAGGATGCGTACAAAGACAGCTAAAATAGTTCCACGCAAGACTTCATGAGCACATGACACAATTTTCAATAAAATGTACATCGGTATCTGTTTACCGAAGCGTTGATGAATTTTCTCCAAAACTTTTAAGGAAAAAACAGACTACCATTATTTTTGCCACAAAAAATGTCATCAACTTCTACATGCAATACTTACGCCTAAACTATCCAGAGCACTGTACAGAGTGATAACAAAGTGAACCCCAAGGGCAAAAAACAACTTCTTGGACACTAGGCCAAGTTTGTGGCTATTAGTGTTCTAGGAATTTAGACTACCTTTTTCCCCTGAAATGATTACACCTCCCACTCCCTACAGGAAAAAACTACTCCGATCCAACCTTTAAAATGACAGCATCAGAGCTGAACAAGAAGATGCTATTAAAGGGCATTAAATTAAATACAGTATATCCTCCTACAACTTCAATCAGAATTTCAGACCAAGTGTTATTTAGTTCAGCTCTCAAGTGGAGCAGAATAACAAATCGCGCACTTTGATTTACCTTCTCCGAATGCCAAATGGAGACAGGTGATAAAGAAAGCACTCATGCACAGGCTATGAAGTTTCCCCTAGAAATTAATTCTATCTTCAAGATTCCTATCTCAGAGAAATTCCCAAAATGGCACACAAATATGCTTCTGCTGGAGAGATTACTGAAGCTATCCTGGCAAATACACTTAGCACTAATATAGTAACATTCTCAGAAAGAAGACAGCAGAATTGTCTGTTGGTGGGGGGGGGACAGGACTTATTCATATGAATTATTTTTCCGACAAAGAACTCTGCAGGAGAAAAGCGTGCTTTAAGTGTAATTAACACAGTAGAAACACCTCTGCAGCTACCGGAATGAAGATTTTTTAAAATTGTTTATAGTTGAAAATTAAGATCTGTAGTTAAGTCGTTCACATCTAAGTATGAACTGTTTTCCCATTCCCTCCTAATGTTGCTGCCTATCAATATAGCCTTGTCAAAGTGCAACAGTTAACACTAATGCATCTAAGACAAGCACGCTAACACTTCAGTGGCGAATATGAGATCTATGGGGTTTTTTTTATACCGCACAGTCTGCTTTCTTAGGAAAAATGGCACAGCTACTTAGACAAAACCTGTGGGGTTTGCAAGTTATACTAGAATGCTGACCGTTCTAAAATAAGCAAGTATGAAATTAAGGCTAAAGTACTTTTGTTTAAATATTTTTCATACTTATTTCCCTTGCAAAATATAAATCAACTAACACGTGATCCAGCTACTTTTAAAGGCTATCTAAATGTTAATTTCCATTCTTCCAACTAGCCAGGAACCTTCCTCAGCCCTCGCGCTCAAGTTCACTTGAAACGCTAAAGGGGGCGGGAGGGAAAGAGCCCATCCCAAACCCTCTAGCTGCTCTTCTTCTGGGCATATATCTCGTCGCAGTGTAGCAATGGAGCTTTGAATACTTTTGTAAGAATCACAAAGTAACATCACATGAACTTGTACTTTTGTCTCCTACCAGTCACTTCTAGAAAGATTCACTTTACTAGAACAAATCCGCTACGGGCAATTCGTGTCACCATCAGAGCACATTAATCACAAGCACTCTCTCCCAACAAAAGTACGTGGGGCAGGCGGCGGGCCGGGAACCTAGCGGGGGGGTAGCGCGATCACCCCCCGCCTCCCTCCCGGGCCCCCGCGCACCGCCTCTCTGCCTCCCCGCCCGCCCGCGCACCGGCTCCGCTCTGCCCACGCCGGGGGGCGCGGGCACCCGCGGCCGGCACGGCACGGCGGCGGCGGGGCGGGGGGGCCGGCCCGGGCAGCCCCGCGGGCGCAGCTGGCGGCGCGCCCCCCCCCCGCTCCGGCCTAGCCGCACTTGAACCGCACCGGCGGGGCCGGCCCCTCCGCCCGGAACGCCGGGCCTGGCGCGGCGCCCCAGGGCCGCCGAGCGGCGGGGGCCGCCCGGGGGGCCTCCCGCCCCCGCGCACACACAGACACAGACACACACACACACGGACACACGCACACACGCCCGCTCCGCAACGCGCCCCGCCAAGCACCGGCTCCGGCAGCCGCGGTGGCGCGGCCGCCGGAGCGGGGCCGCTGCTGCGCGGCTTGTTCTGAGTGTGTGCTTGTGTGTGCGTGCGTGTGTGTGTGTGCGCGCGTGTGTGTGCGTGCGGCTGGCGGTGCGCACTAGGAGGAACTCACGGTGCCCGGCTGTGCGAGCAGCGGGTGCCGGCGGCAGGTCCCCCCCACCCCGGCATGGCAGCCAGCCCCGGCCCCCGGCGCCGGCGGCTCGGCCCGGCCCGGCGCTGCTGCGGCGGCGGCTGCTGCTGCTGCTGCTGCTGCTGCTGCAGGTTCAATAAAGAGAAAGTGTTACCGTTCTCGCCTGGAAGGATCCTGCTGAAAGCTTGGCTTGGTAGGCGCCATCTTCCTGGGATTTTTTTTTTTTTTTTTTCTCCTCTCTCCCTTACTTTTCCCCCTCCTGATGTTGGTGTGTGTTGTGTGTCTAGCAGCAGCAGCGGCGGCAGCAATGGCCCCGGTTAGCCAGACAGGCTAAGGAAAAGTACTGAGGCCAAAGCATCGCGGGCTCCCACTCCTCCGCGCAGTCCTGGTGCAGGTTGCTTGCTCGCTTGCTTGCTAGCGCTGCTGCTGCTGCCGCTGCCGCCGTCCATAAGCCGAGGAGCGGAGGGAGCCGGGGCCCCGCCGGCCCCAGAGACATGCCCAGCGCAGGCAGCGGCGGCGGCCGGCGGCGGCGGCGGGAAGAGCTAGCCGCGGCGCAGCCCCGGCGGGCAGCCCGGCCGCTGGCATCGCCCGGCAGGTGCGGCACACGCACACACTCACACACACACGCGCGCACGCACACGCACTCACTCGCACACTCGCACACACACCCCCACGGGCCGGGCTATGCGGGGTGCCGGGCCATCGGGCTAGCGGGGCGGGGGCGGGGGAGGGAAGGAGGGGTGTCAGGGATCTCCAGGCTTGACCGCTGTGAAAGTATTTCTGGGCATTTTCCAGCTGCTTTCCCAGCTCCGCTCCCGCTCTGCGTGCAGGGGACAACAGCCTCTGCTGCCGGCGCAACAACGCCACTCAGTTGCAGTTTCGCATAGTTTCTTCTTCTGGAGTCTGGGCTCCAGCAGGGGAGAGGAGCAGAGGGAGGCAGTGACTCTCTCTTCAACTCCGCGGGCGCAGAAGCGCAGCGGGAACACACCGGGCGCAGGCAGCGTGACACCCGTGGGCTTCCGCGGACTCGAGTGTGAGCCGCGGGCCGGGGGATGCGAGGGCCCCGCGACCCACGGGTGTGCCCGGAGCCAGCCCGGACGGGCCGGGGGAAACCCGCGCATCCCCAGCCACCTCCGAGAACGCGCCCGCACCTCCTGAGAGTGGGCAACGGGTACTGGCGGGATAAAAAGGCGTAGTGCTGGAAATGTGAGCTTAGAGTGATGACCCGCTTTGTTGGCAAAGGGTGTAGCACTTCACGCGGTTTTATTGGAGATTATGAAACTAATCATGAAGTAAAGGAGCGGGCAAAACAAACCGCTACCTTAATCCTTCCTTCCAGGACACCGGGAGAACCTGAGCGCTGCCAGCCCTTAAAGAGGAAATCACTCGTTCGCTAAAAGCTTTTCATCTCCAAGGTAACTTTGAGGCTGTCCTGCCGCTCCCTTGGAAGTACAGCTGCTCGGGCCTGATCCTGCTCCTTGGGAAAATCCAACGGGCTTCCTTGGGGAAACAGGCAAGCCCCGAAGATCGGCCTCATTTATTCACGAGAAACGTTCCCGCGACTACTCCAAGAGTTTTTTGGCGGGGAGGGGAGGAGGCTAGGGGCCGAGAGCGTGTGCGAGCCGCAGGGCACAGCCAAGGGGAAGAAGTTAGCAAAACACCTGGAAGTTTGGCTGCCGGGCGCCGTCCGCTAACTGAGGGCCGAAGGATTTCTTTCCGCAGGAGGCAACCGGGCCGGCGTACCTTGGCGCGGGACGGGGGACAGGGGACGGGGACAGGGGACGGGGACAGGGGCAGGGGCACCGCTGCGCACGAGAGCGGCGGGACCGGGCGGGCAGCGCCGCGCTGCGCTCCGGGCGGCGCCGGGGCCGCATGGCGGGGGCCAAGGGGGCTGCCTACAAAAGTAGCAGATGCCTCTCCCGGCCGGCACTCCTGTCTCCTCGCCTCCGATATGGGGGGGGGGGTGGGGGGTGGTGGTGAAAAAAAAAAGAAAAAGAAAAAGAAAAAAAAAAGTTAACAGGTGTCTCCTCGGCTGTGGCAATAAAGGAGGTGTCGTGTCTGCCGCATTTTAAGCGTTTTGAGAAAGAACGGAGAAAAATCCGTCGACGTAAATCACGCTGTTTCATCCATAACGTATAGTGAAAATTTGGAAGAAGCGCATAAATGTTTCCCCTCGTAGATTAATGTGAGAGGCATCCAGACTGGTCTGGATTCCTAGTAGTAAAAGTACTTGAATATCTATGAAGCACTATTTGGATTAGAGGTGTTAGTTTGTCAGAGAAGTATTGCTTTTATAACTTCTTCCTGATTACAGACTGATAGGACCAAGCTATTAAACGCGAAGTGCTAAAAAAAAATGTATGCTGCCTTGTCTACATAATTCTGTTTAACTTAAAGTCTCCAGAGGTCTCTTTCATTTGTCTAAAAGCCAATCTGACATTTCTGACCCTTGACTTCCCCACTTCACAGACTAAACTATTGTGATTGCTGCCTGTACTTCCTCGTTAAAGTGTCCGTCAGTTTCCATTGTAATTTAAAATATCTTATAAGTGACAGAAATCATACAGAAAACATACAAAGAAGGAAACTTTAATCCATATTTTATAACTATCACATTCAAGATTTTGGGGTTGGTTTGTTTGTTTTGTTTGGGTATTTTTTTAGTATATGATGGATTGGTGTGTTTGCTTGAGCAAAACAAGACTCCTGCTCAGTTTCAAATGCTTCTTAGCCAAGAACGTCCTTAGGTATCATTAGAGCTTATTTCAGGAGTATAAGCTCCCTATTAACTCTCATTTGATAAAGCCTACAAAAGTTACCATCAAACGTTTTCTATCACAGGCATCAAAACTATGGGAAGCAACACAAAAGTTGCTGAACGACAGAGCAGGCAATGGTCAGTTATCTAAATCTGGCTCTTAAACCAATTAAGTTTGAAATATTATGCTGAAAGTTCCTTTTTTTTTTTTTTTTTTCCCCTCTCTTTTACATCATAGAGATGTTTAGTTTGGACATTTAAGATTTTACAGCATTTTTTTCGGTATTTAATTTAATGCAACAGTGGAAAGGAAGATACTCGGGAAAATGTCCTTTTTATTGTATTTAGAGAAATACAAACGTTTTGTTCCGATTTAAGTAAATCTTTTGACGTCTACTTGTTTGGTGGTTTTTTGGGGGGGTGGTTTGGCGGGGGTGTTTTTTGGTGTTTCTTTTGTTTGTTTTTTTGGGGTTTTTTTGGTTTTTTTTTTTTTGAGGATTCGGCTTCGGGTATAGGCTTATGATAAAGCAAACTAACAGATTCAGACTTCAGGTTTAGAAACATAAAGAAATGTCAGGTAATTAATTCAGTTTCATGTTAGTATCAGCATATATCGATGAATTGTTAGGGCAAATGGGGGACGTCTTTAAACTTCATCATGACTTACTGCCAACTTTTTACGCTTTGCTTCCTAAAGGCACTCTCTGTGAATTTCCTGCATTTGCATTAGAATGCATTTAAGATGAAAAAAAAAATAACAGTGCTGAGTATACTTTCAGCTGAGTATAGTTTCAGCTACATTTCCCTGTAGTAACAGGTGATATGCCAGAACTGTTAAAACTACAATGTGGAATTGCAAGTGTGCCAACCCCAAGTGAAAATTGTTCTCTTTCTTGGTTGAAAGAAAATTATCAATCAGCATACCATGATCAATTATCCCCCTGGCTGCCACACACTGGGATTTGCACAAGGCATTGACATTGAGAAATTCCTCTTTAGAAAGGATGAGCGGACGGGATCCCAAACTTTGCAGCAGCCAAGCTAAGATGCCGGGGGTCTCACTTTTTTTTTTTTTTTTTTTTTTCTTTTTTTTTTTTTTCCTATTGTTGCTTTACAGCTCATCCAAGACAAAACTAGGAGATTGTGTTTACTTCTCAGTGCATTTTAAAAGATGCTGTATTAAAAAAAAAAAAGCACCCTCCCCTCCAAGCAAGCTCTCCCCCCTCAACAAACAGAGATTAAAAAAAAAAAAAAAAATTAAAAAAAAAAAAAAACCGGGGGGAAAACAAAGAAACACAAAAGCACAAAGAAAAAGCAAGTGAGGGAGCCTCCAGAAGAGCCGCACACCCCTCTCCCACTCGGTGCTCACCGTTGTTGGTAGGAGGTGATGCCCTGGACGTTTTGCGGGTTGCCGTTGGCCGCGGCGCCGGCTCGCCCCATGCCCGGCGCCGCCGGCACCCCCCCGGCCGCCCCGCCGGCCGCCGCCGCCGTCACCTGCACGCTGAAATCCGGGAAGATCCTGATCATCCCCGCGGCTCAGCACCCGGCGAGTGTCGGCGAAGAGGTGCAGCAGCAGCGACTCTCCCTCCGGCGGCTGCAGCAGCAGAGCCAGGCACACTGCAATCCCATTAGTGAGTGGCGGCCACTGTGAGTGAGGACGGGCGCTTTGATGTGAGCGGCTGGGCTGAGATTGAGGAGTTTGGGGGGGCTAGGGGTAAAGGGGGGAGGGGGGGGGAATTTACCGAATTGCAAACATGCAACGCGTGAAGATTTGGGAAGCGAAGTGGAATATCAGAGCTAGCAAAAAAAAAAAAAAAAAAAAAAAAAAAAAAAAAAAAAAAAAAAAAAAAGGTATGTCTAATTCTACTGGAGCTGTAGATATAGGAGAAAAATCCAAGCTGAGGAGGGACGGGGAGGAGAGAGGGGGGCGCAATTACTTTAGCGGTGCAGTGAAAATGATGAGCAGCAAATGTTGCCTTTTTTCCCTCCTCCTTCTCGTCCCTCCACCCCCCACCCTCCACCCAAAATGCAAGTCTTAGAGGATTTCTCTCTCAATGAAGTAATAATAAAGGCGGCTGACCACAGTCTGGGCTAGCGCCAACTGTGCGGGGGGGTCAGGGGGGTGGGAAGGCGGGGAGGGAAGGGGAGGAATATCCCTGCTCCCAGAGTCCTAAGGAGAAGAGGAAGAGTGAAGGATTGTTGCAGCACAAGTTCTCGCTCTTGGTAACTTGCTTTTGCTCTCCTAGAGGCACCCCGCACCCCCCCCCCCCCCACCCCCCCCGCCTCCGTCTCTTTTCTTTCTCTTTATGAAGGGACGGTTTTCACAAGCGAGGAAATGCGCCGCTTTTGTGCAAAGGCAGAGTTTGTTCCTTATTCTAGGGAGCTGACTCTCCTCCCCTCCTAGTGTGCAGCAATGTTATTGCGAGTCAAACTTGTAAGGTGTGTGCTGTCTATGCAGGCACTGATCCCTACTGCTGCTTCAACATATCAATTATAGGACGGAGCGCTGCGCAGAGGCCCCTCGCAGAGCTCCCCTCCGGCTGCGGCACCGCACCGGCAGCGGCGCGGAGGGGCCCGGCCTCCGCCGCCCCGCGGGACGCGCGGCCGCAGCTCCAGGCGCCTTTGTGCCGCCCGGGGCTGCGCGCAGCCCCCCGCCTCGCTCGGGCGGCTTTGCCCTCACCCGCCCCCGCCAAGCGCTTGTCCCCGGACGCGGCGCTGCGCGGCTCCGGCAGCCCGCCGGGACCGCGCCCCTGCCCCGGTGCGGGCCGCCCGCCCCCGAGTCCGCCTGGCCGCGGCGCTGCGCGGGGCCGGGCGCCGGGAAGGGAGCGCGGAAAGTTGGGCGATAGCGCGGGTCGGCGGCCGATCCTCCTCGGTTTTGTCCAGGCGGCTGCCTCGCCTCGCTTCGGCCTCGGGGTGGGCAGCCGCGGTGGAGGGGACGCGGAGAGCCGAGCCCTCCTCGCCATGGTGCTGGGCGAGCGCTGCTCGGGCCGCTCCCTCCTCCCGCAGCTCCAGTGGGAGACGGGGGATCCCGTCCCGGAGGGAGCACAGCGGCGGTGCCCGGTCCGAGGCAGCAGGGGAACGGCAGAAAAACTCTCTCCTGGCAGAAGGGTCCCACCAGATCGCCTCACTTCTAGGGGTGCCTCTGAAACCACGGACCTGGAGCCCCGAGCTGCTGACTGCTGGAGCTAAAAAGCGTGGTGCTTGTGGAGAGCTGGGACTCTTCGCCAGCCCAGTGAGTGGACAGCTAGAACAGAAAGTAACACGGTGCGTTAGTGCACCTTACACAAGCAGCAGCCGTGCTTCTAACTCGTTTCTGAGGAAACCGAGACTCATACCAAGAGGAGCTGCATGGGACAGAACACAGAATATGTGTAGTGTTGAAAAGGCTATGGCAGCATCTTAGAAGTGGGCAGAGGTCCCAGGCTATCCCCTGGCTCCAAAGGCCTCGTAACCTTTGCTTCCATGAGTCAAAGCGGTTACCTGGGCCAGTCTCCCCTTTCCCATGCAACTGTGTTCCTTTGGGAGTCAAAGCCTGGCTCCTAATGGAAAAATATCCTCTTGACTTTTCTTCCCACTGCTGCTTCAACACAAATTAAGACACACCAACTTTATGTTAAAACAGAGACTGCATTCAAATCCTTTGTATTAAATAGCATCTGTGTTTGCATTCTGTTTTAATACAAAATGCTTTGGATTGCAGCTAATACCAGGAGATATGAAACTGGTTAGTCCCCACATGTTGCACATAAAAAGAATTCATAATGAGCATCTGTGGGATGTGGAATGGATCCCATGAGTTAGCTGAAGACCTCATAACGTAAGAGCTGAGAAGCCTAAGTGAATTATGACTCTCTTTCCTCGCAAGTAGGATTAATTTTCTATCCCACTTATATTCATTATCTATCCTGTTTATACTATAGGGACATCAATTGTTTGAGTGTTAAATATGAAGACTTTACAGAAACGTGTAGGTTAGCTCACAGAGAAGAGGGGGGGTTGTTATTACTGGGAAAACTGTTATTCAAACTCCATGTTTGAAGATCAATATTAGATAAAGCTGCTCACTTTTTTTAAAGGACTGCAAATTCTGTGCCTTTCTCCTACAACATATTTAAAATGTAAGGTTTACAAAGCAGTCTCCATCTGCCTGTGGCCCTCCCAGTGATGTCAATAGGAATTTCGCATGCAGATGAAGGCCCCTATATGGCCTTTAGAGAGCAGGTCAATAAATGGCTGGAGGAATAATTAAAGACTTCTGAGCTGCTCCTTTCCTTTTTCTTACATTATAGTACAAGACTGGCATGAATATAGGCTGGGCTACCACTCTAATTGGCTATGGAATAACACTGAAAGGAATTTAAATGTGGGCAGTAGCCATTTTCCAAATGATCACTCCATTACAGTAGTTTTGTCTGTCAGTGTATGGCCAGGCAGCAGAGTGGAGGTAATCATGTCGAAGTCCCCATCCATTGATTGTCACTCTTTGCTCTACAGTGGCCACTCTAAGCAGATTTTCATGTTTCAAAGAGACAACCAGGACGAAGAGCCTGCCTTTAGCCAAGCTTGCTTCAGCTTAGTCTTGAAAGTCACTGCTTTTCATCCATGTAGGCAGAACCAGAATCTCTTGATATTTAATAACAACTCTTATGAGTATTGATTAATATCTTAAGTGTTAATGTAACTAAAAGTTCAGTCTTGATAACTTTGCTTGCACAAGCAGGCCTACTAAGTCACTGGAAGTACTGACAAATAGTTTTGTATGTTAGAAGACAAGCAGTATTCAAAGGTAGGTTTGTGAATATCTAGAATACAGAATCATTTTCTTTGCCATAGCTTTTAAAAGATGCCAAATAAAAAAACATTATCTCATATTTGAAGAAAAGGCCATTTTGACTGTTTGAATCTTTTTTCCCCCCAAATTAATCACATTAAAATCCATTAAGTAGGTAAGTAGAAATTTCTGAGACTTATTTTCTACACGGATAAAAATATCCATCATCAGGCTTATACTCTGTGCCATATTAAATAGTGTGGACCCAATTTGCCACGTATCTCACCAGTGCTACAACATACCATGATGGATTTAACTCAATTTGCTACAGTATGGTAGCATAAATGAAATGAGAATAAACCCCAATATTTTTAATTTACTTTATTTCTCATTTTGGTCAAATTATTGACAGCTTCTGGTGTCTGGGTGACATAGTTTTTGTCTCAATACCATATACTGTTGCAAGATGTGCTGTAAGTTGCTATAGTATTGATTAAGCAAAGACATATTTTAATAGAGTGCTGCTGTTTTTAACTGTGTGCAGTAGACCTTCCTCTCAGACAAAAAACGTAGCAAAAATAAAAATAAAACCACATGACTATGTAATACAATAACATATTGTATTACATATTGTCTTTATGCTTAATATTTATGCTTTTCATATACCTCTCTATCATAATTATATATTATATCTATTCGTATTGTCAGTGTACTACTGTTCCTTTCACAGGTGAAAAAATACCTCTTCTCTGGAAATTCATTTCCATTTACTTAAAGTTAAATGGTTTGACTTTGAATTTTCATTATCTGCTGTTGGAAGGAGCCTTGACAGGTATGAGAGAGAATGCTACAAAGCTTCATTGTATCATCTAATTTTTGCTTCACTTTAGTCAGATATCATTTATGTAGAGAGTAAAATAGTATACATAGAACAGGATAAGATAGAACAAAACAGAACAGAAATAAAATGAAAATAGGATATATAATGAATTACAGCAGAAAATGCCTTTATCTTGAAGTGATTTTTTTTTTTTTTTTTTTTTTTTTTTAGTTATACTGATTCCTCACTAGTGAGAAAATTGAACTAATTTTATATAAAAGGAATATGTCATAACAGGATATGGCATTTATCTTCCTGAGATAGGGGTGACCTCATCATTCACAAGTGGTGTAGCTATGAATGAGTAATCAGCCTCCCCACCCATTAAGTGTAGATAAAGTCCACATCTTCTGTCTAAGTATTAAATATTCGACTTATTATTTTACAACTCACCATCTCTACAAGTGTTCACTGACTGATGCTTCAGTTGCTGCTGCCAGCATGTATCGTCAGTGGGAAGCAGAAGAAGCCCCTCAAAAGGTGCCCTGTATAATAGACAATGAAGGATGAGAAGGAAAATGAAAATAACAGATGAGAAGAAAACAAGAGAAAATGGACCTGCAGGGGGAGAAAAATATATATGGGCAAACCAGGGATAAGGAAATTCTTTAACTGACCTATACTTTTGTTGTCTGTAATATTCCAAGAGCTTTATAACATACAAGCAGTGAAAAGATTTTTTGTATTAATACCTCACATATATCAGCTACCTCCTGTCTCAAGTTATATTGCTCAAGTTATTCCCAGAGGAATTTTTATATGTATAATGTGAGAGAAATATATAGTTAGGAAAAAATTCCTTTTTACTATTTATCAGCAGTGCACATTAGGGAAGAGCCACAGTTAAAAAAATACAGTTTATTTCTAGAACTATATAAGATAACATAATTTTCTCTTTCAAATGATGTCACGTGCTGCATTTTGTTTTCATTCCTTTGTAAAAGCAACGAGAGCAGTTTAAAGAAAATATTCTGAATTTAATTTTAAATCCAAAAGAGCTGGCTGTTCATCTGTTTAGGAAAAAAGGTTCTAAGTAGAACATGAAGTCAGAAAAAAGACCATTACAACTTAAATGAACGTACTCAAATATTGTCTATCTTCACCATTTCTTGACATGCACTCGTGGTTGGAAGAGTGGGTAAGGGAAATGTCTTTTCTGAAAGGTTTCGTTAGGACTGAAGGGCAAGTTTAAGGTAGTCCCTTCCCCCCCGTATTCAAAAAAAAAAAAAAAAAAAAAAAAAGCATGCAGAGAGTAAGGTGGAAGGAAAGCGCCTGGGGAACATAGCATCACTATCGAAATCATAAAAGATGTATAAGGACATCAGTGGAAGAACTAGAAAAACTATTAGAAGAATGCCCTCCAGGGCCGTCCCAATGGCTCAGCGATTAGTACACTGCGCTGCCGTTGGGAAAATGCCGGGAAGCTCTGAGGCTAATCTTAGCATCTCATTCATTGGTACTGGCAGCCGAGAGCCCTGTGAGCACGGGGCGTCCACAGTGGAGAAAGACTGATACAGTGCTCACGTACCCAAAACTATGGACCTAGGCTGTGCTTTGACCACTGAGGCTGCCTCAGGAAGGAATAGCATGTCTTACCTAGCATCAGCTTTTTTTGTTTTACTCTCTGTGTGAAAGCGAAGGAGCTCCTCTGGCCCACCATGTAATACAAAGGACAGGTTATCTTCCAAGGCTGAAGCATCAGTGTTAAAGTCGGTATTTCATGTGTTACATACTTTGCTCTGGCCCTAAATATTCGTGAGTGAGTTATCCCTTAGCACCAGAGGTTTTCTGCAGTGTTGTTCACCCACAAATTTTCTAGCATCTTGAGCAGATTGAGAGGCAGCCAGATCTTTTTTTTCAGACTCTACCTTCAGTTTTTCAGACTCTGCTTCAGCAGATCTGTGACATTCCTCCAGGCAGTTTGAGCACCTCTGTTTTCCTTTCCCATGTCTTCAACATCAGTCTTATACCTCCAAAGTAATCTGCTACTTCACTGACAGCAAATTAGGACTATGGAGACCACAACTAAATTTTGCTGCTTCCACCTCCCCAGAAACCCCATTCATGCCACACAGCCTGATTTGAAAGAAGCCTTATTTGAAAAAGTGGAAAAACAAATCAAGTAGGTGATCTTTATCTCCAGGGCTTCTAAGAAATGCCATCATATTATCCTGTGTTCTCACCACATTCAGATTTTTGATTCATCCATAAGATAAGGGAAACTTTAAAAAACACAGGGCTAGTCAACAAGCTTTTTTCTTTCATTTTTATATTTACTATACTATATTTATCATATATTTATTTGTAGTCTCTGTCAGCGCTCCTAAACAAAATAATTTGCAGAAGCACCCATTGGTGTGTCTTGGAAAGGCAGGATCAAAAGACACCTCAAGGTTTTGGAGCTTAGAGGAGGATTCTTACTCTTTCACTTACTAAGTGGTCAGTCTCTTCTTATTCAGAAGGAATGGAAACCAAACATGCCGACTTTCTCCTAATTATTTTCTGACGAACAATTCCAAGTTAATGATACATGCAGCAAAAAAAGCACTGAACTTTCACTCAGAGCTCTTTCAGACAAGCCTCGTACAGTCCAACATAGCCTTTCCTCTTTGGTGGTGGCTGTTAGTGCTCTGCTGAGTCATGCAGCAATGAACAATTCAACAAAAATATTCCCATGCCTGTGTCTTATCTCCTAGTGTCCAAATTGCATCCAGTGCAGTTGAAAGCTGTGCTAGGTCCTTAAAGACATGCTTCTCCACAGCTGCTGTGGTGGGGGGGGTTTTTGTGTGTTTTATTACAGCATTATTTTTCCACACATTGAAGGCAGTGCATTGTGCTCCCATGTAGCTGTCCCAGGTGAGCAGCCACAGAAATCTGTGCCTCTACTGACAGTTTCTGAGACTTCAAGCATACATACGAATCAGAAACAAATACTTGGATCTTTGGTCTTAGTGGTTTTTTCCAAAAATAATTAAAACTTATAAGGATGTATATTGTGTCAAAAATTTGAATGCAGGCTAGCCTGTCTGAAAATGCATCATTACCCAGGCATAGGAATCTCTACCAGAGTCCTGTTCTTATTTATAACTGTTTATTATTCTACAGTTTCAGCTCACCCTGTGAAAATCATTGTCCAAATTTTTTCATTCCTTTTTTCCTTAATTCAAGTATCAAGCATACTCACAGGTGGTCTTCAAAATTCAAGCACATATCAAATCTTACTCTTTCAATTTCAAATTTCTCTTGGGTAAAAAATCAATCAAACATTCATAATATTTTTATATGGTCTATCACAAACCTTAAAGAGGAAGTTTTATTCCCTTCAAAGATAGACCTTCATCCGCATTACTTGCATTTCTATTGTTGCTGTCCATACTGTACTCATACTGTGACTATTGAAAATAACTGCCAATGTTACATGCAGCACCCAAGAAAGGTCCTTACATTTCACACTTCAGAATCCTTTGCCTGGGGACTTTAATTTAGACAAAACTGGAAAACACTTGGTCAGAAGACATCTTCTTATTCCACTGCTAGACCTTTATTTTTTCTTTTTCAAAGACAGGGTAGCCCAGTGACTGGCCATAAATTGTACCAAATTTGGATTGTGTTGAGACAGTTTCTTTTTTTCTTCTTTTACTGGAAGTATTCTCACCACGTCAAAGTATATTTTCATTATCAGAAAGTGGTCTAGACTGTAGTGTGTAACTAAATAAAGTTAAATAGTCCATTTTGTTTGAAATTACTCATGAAGGCTAGCTAACATTCTTGACTGTTCTCTCCCTATGCATCATATTATCTCATTTTTGTATTAATGAATAGACAACATATTTGTGACTTTTGAGTCACAAATGTATTGGCAACATACCTGATGGAGAACTTCTGGAAGGAAACAGATAGTGTGATTTTCTCATTGTCAATTTATGTTTTAGATATTACAGAATAAAGCCACTATGCTCTTCATTACACATTTGAGACAACCTTTATTTGGCTATAGAGTATCTATAATTTGGGTATATAGATCTGTCTATTTGAAGAAAATGAAAATTCTCTTAGTCCAAAATTCATTAAAGTGGCTTTTTTGTATCTTTTTTTATTTTTGCCCAAATAAGGGGCAAAATGCGTGTTACTAGTACCTCAATAGGACAGGTTGGTGAAAATTACTAGTTTTTGATGGTATAGCGTATTTCTTCTCCATACATATGACAGAGGGAAAAGCAACAGGAACTCCTCTGGCAAACTATTTTTTTTTTGGTTTTTTTTAATCTTATTTCAAAACAAGATTCTGTGTTCAAAAACTGTGGTTTGTATTCCAGAAAAAACCTCTGACAGATTTTCAAGAGTATTTAATTTATTTAGGTTTGGCCTTTTTAGTATGGAACAAGAAGAAATATGAGAGTGTCCATGCAAGAAGGTATTGTAACAACAGCAACAACATCTGCACAATGTCAGAGTTTGTTTATAGTTGCAAGATGTAACAATCACTATTTACTGCATCCTTTAACTGAATTTAATCAATATTTTTTTCCTAAAGTAATTAAACCATATGGAGATAAAAGCTATCATAGAGGTAGAAGTAAAACTTGAATATTTTGGTCAGATATCAGTAATTCTTCTAAGATTCAAGTGCAATCATTAATTCATTAAAAAGTTACAATTTGTGTTGAATAATGTTACTAACGGTCCATGCTATTTTCTGTGCCTCAACTCAATAACAACTTGTCTATATGCCAACCAAGCATGGTGGCTAGTTTTCTTAGGACGAACTTTTGATTCTAATCAGTTTTAAACAGTTAACTGTTTTCGGCTTATAAATAAGTACAGAGGGTGAAAATCTGCATAATAAAGAAGATATTTTATGCAAAAAAGTCTTGAATTAGTAAAATGACTAAAGCTGATATATCAAACACCTGAAGAAGAAGAAAAAAAGGTTAAGATTTTTTTTGAACTCATGGTACACCTTACACTTTTTGTGGTATGCATTAATAATGCTTCAGAGTTGGCATATCTAAAGATAAGAAGAATTATTCAGTTTAAATAGCAACAGTATTCTTAACTTTCAGAATATTCTTATGAATCCTTGCTACTTCCACTAACACTGCTCTTTTACATTTGCTTTTTAGGTGAAGAGGAGTCTATGACTGGGAATAATGCAAAATAATTTGACTTTTGAGAGACTCTAAACTCTTCAAACCATTGTTATAACAGATGATGCTTGACATTGCCAATCATTCTGTCTTCCTTTTACTTGTAAGTCCTGATATCAGCAGGAGACTGCGTACATGCATTCATATGGTGCTGTTTGGTCTGTGGATCACACATGTCTGGAGTTAATTTATTTAATTTATAGACTCTAAAATATCTTCTGTCTTCACTGTTAGCTAGAAAGATCTTTAAAATCTCAAAGAATATCCCTTAATATGGCTTTCAAGGAAAACAAGCATTTGGGGGGGAAAAAAAGAAGAAAAATAAAACATACTCTATATATACACTATGTGCATGCTAACTTGAATATACCTTTCTAAGTACCCAACAATATTTCTTCAAGTAGGATCTTTATTTTGATAATGTTTATTTTATCATACACACATTATTCAATAATTTAAAAAATAATATAGTTTTGCAAGCAGATGCCTAGTGATTTGTTATTAGGTCCAGTTATGATGCTGCAAGGTGAAAAATTAATACTAACCTTTCAAAAGAATTCTGGGGTTGAATCCTCACCATCGTTTATAGGCACTAGAATTTGACTCTCCTGTTTACTTGGGATGTTAAGCCACTGGTTTTCATATTCAGAAGTCTAGTCAACCCAAAACGGAGACCACTGTCTGAGATACAGTCCTTGTTTGGAGAGTAAAACTGAGGATTTCCTCAGGATGCATGCTGTGAGAAGAGGAACTGGGGAGCCAAAATGAGTCAATGGCTTTTCCCACCACCAAGTTAATATGCATTTGAATCTCTGTTTCTTTGTTCAGAGTGACTGTAAATGTTCTCTTGTGGAGAAATTGCTCAATCTAAAGATGATTGTAGTTACACAGTCATTCAAGTGAATTAATAGAGGGAAACAAAGAAGACTCACTTCATCACTAATGGACACAAGACGTATGCAGTGGCTGAGTGACCGCTGGCTGCTCTGGTGTCCTAGCCTGGATAGCAGCAACAGTGTCTACTTTGGATAGCAGCAGTGTATGCCTTCCTAACAGCTAATTATTTCTGCAGAGTGACAGTATGATGTTGATTAAAAATATATATTAATATATATGGTCTATTGTACCTATAAATATATCTTGCCTGATTTATTTGGTCTGAGCTCATCTATAAATTGTCTGGGTTCTGAAGGAAAATGGGAAAATTTGTCTTGCATGTAGAGGGATAGATTTCAAGTTAAATCAGGGGTTAGAACAAAAAAAATCCAAATTAATAACAAGCTCCCAAGAGCTCAAACAAAGCAAATTTTAATATATAAATATCAGAAGGCATGTGTATATCTTGAGCAGAGAACAAACCTGAGGTCTGGATGGGTGGGAAAAAAAGGTCAGGTAATACTTTCCCTATGAAAAAACAAGAATAAGAAAAGCATTCTAATAAAGCATAGTGGTTAGTCTGATTCAGTCATGAATTTGAGTAATTGAGATGTAGTCTGTTTCAAGCAAGGAAGCAAAAGCAAAACACAACCCTTGTCTGTCAATTATCTCTATTTCCAGTTTAATTTCAAGGAAGAAATTAAAGAAATTCTGCATTTTCCTGAAAAAATAAATAAAAAATAAAAAACAAACAAACAGCCATCAAAAAAAAACCACAAAAAAACCAAAACTCCAAACAAAAGTGCAAAATGAAACAAAAACAACACCAAAAAACCAACACACAAAACTAAGCATCATAAAAAAAAATAATCTCAGAATACATACTTATATGACATTGAACCTTTCATATGACTTTCATGAAGCTTAAGGAGGAATGCTAATCCATTTGGTTTGAAAATGTCTTTCTGGCTTTTTTATCTTTTCCCTGCACCCCCAAAAAATTTTTTTAAGAGAGGACTATAAAAAAGTCTGGAAGATGCTTCTTTCTTTCCTATGAGGTAATATACAGTACTGCTTATCTGTAAGTCAACTACAATCACAAGTTTTCACTGAAGTATATTGATATTTGCTTTTGTCCTTAGAAGGTGTTTGAACATTCGGTCCTGGAAGTATGCTAGTGGAATGAGTGGCCTGATGCTGTTAAAAATTACTATTAAAGTGAACTGAGAGTAGTTTTTAATAGTGTTTCATTGGAGTCAATGGGCCAATACTATCAGAAGTGACTCTCATTGGAGTTGTGGAGATTCATTTCTTTATGTGAAGTTACTGAAGTCAAAGGTAACAGACTATAGAAAGTTAACCCCACACAATGTAATTACATTCAATGTAGCCTCATCTTGTGGCTAGAATAGAAAGAAACACTTAATTAAGTACGGGATTCGTGTATCACTTCGCACAATATATTAAAAAACCCACCCGGGTAGTGTCACAGAGGATGGTCAGCCGCCTAGTGCAGTTAGGCTTTTAGGGTAATTGCACAATACCACTTAACGGGACAGATCACATACTACTACAGCATGCTTTCAAGAGTGAAATGTTAGGCAAGATATCCCATACCCTATACTCTTTGAACAGTGCCTCACACTCTCGCTTTTGCTAGATAGTCATGAGAATCAGACTAAAGGACTCTGATGTCTCATCCAGAGGGTGGCAATTGTAAAAAGACACATTCACTGTCTCTCTCTGAAAACTAAAGTAATGAGAGCAAAACTACCTTCACTTCTCCATTTGATTAATGGAGAATAAATTTCGCTACTTATCAGGAAAAGCAATCTTCAACATTTTTTTCAACTTAAACTTAATCACTATTAACCTCTGTGCTGGCTTGAAAGTAAAACCAGTGAGAAACTCCAAGTCAGAAAAAATTTAATAGGAGAGAAAAAAATAAAAAGTAAAATAAAATAAAACAAATGCAGTAGTACAAAAGATCACTGACAGAGTCAGAGTACAACCTGAAACCCTGTGGTGGTAGCAGTCCAGATGAAGTGGTCTTGTTGAAGCAATGTTCCCACAGAAAGGTCTGGTAGCTCTTGTCCTCTGGGAATCCAGTGGGTATGGCCACCTGTGCTGTCCCAAATCCCAGATTATATCCAGGTGGGAATGCTTGGCTCCTCCCCCTGGGCAGGGCATCTCACAATGGGCTGATATCATTTTATCAGTCTTGCAATGGGTCCTTGATTGCCCATTAAACAGAGATAGCTCCTGGAGGGAGTTATCTATGAGTCATGCAACAGGGCATTGATGGGCCATTAACAGAAGATAGTCTGGAGGCAGGGGGCAAGGGAAACACTGCCCAACCTAGTTTCAACAGCTCATGTAGATGGTGATAGAATACATACTTTGGGCACATCTTACATTGTAACCTAGGAAAACTTCCAAAATGTTCAGAGGAATTTGTGTAAAACCAGCAGATGCACAACTAGATCCTGTTATGTTTTGTATGAGTCCAAAGTGAGAGGCATCCTTTGCTTAACCATTCCATGGATTCTATCATTCCACAAACACCACTGTATAATCACATTACAGCAGAAAACTGTGTCAATGGAAAAATATTATACAAAAGCATGAATTAGATATGTGAACGTAAGTATATAGTTCAACGTAATTACATATTGTATAAATGATGTGCAGTTTTATGTTTTGGGGTTTTTTTCCCTCCACAATTCTAAAATATTCTCTATGCTCTAGATCGATTTCCCATCAATTAAATATTATAATATAAACTCTTTTAGTATAAGTACAGCAATTCAAGTTTCACTTAAGTCTTTATAATCATTAATGTCTTTGCATCTCAGAATAATTCTGTAATTGTGGAACCCCTGGATTGAAAGTATTACTTAATGTCCCATCAATACTGGGACAAAGGACATAAACCAACTTCAATGTGTATAGGGTAACAAAAGATTTAAAAAGTATGTGCAATATAGGACTTACAAAGCCTAAATCAGATTGTAGATTAAGTCTCAAATCTATCCTCCCAATTTAGGTGGGCCGCGATGAGAATGAACCAGCAAAATGCTAAATATTCTGTTTCCTTCAAGTCTAATAGGTAATTTTGTTCATTCTGCCTTAGCTGCTGGAAGCAAATCAGATATCTCAGTACAGAAGACGTTTTTATAACTTGAAAGTCACACCAGCATATAGCATGCTTTTCAGGTCCACTTGGAAGTGTTGGCTCCTGACCAGCTACACTGGTACAGTACTCTGCTACACTGCTCTCTTTTAATGCCAGCTCTCCATAAAGGTTGTGAAGAATTTTTATCTACTTTTGTTTGGCCTTGTGATGCAGATTCTTAGAAACAGGTAGTTGCAAGGAAATATCATTCTTTTTACCTTTTTATCTTAAACAATCCCTTAGATTGTTTTCATGATGAAATTGGTAATTTAAAACTATTTTCATTGTCTTAAAAATGAAAAAAAATCCCACCCAAAAAGAAACAACCCAACTTTTATTGTCTGTCTGGAGACATTCTTAAAAAAAACTCTCTTCATGGAGAGTTTAACGTGGAGTTACTGAAATATGTGGTAATCAAAAACGATTTTGAGAAAGCATCACAATCAATCCTAAGTAGGTCACTGAAGATTGGTTTACTGGTTTTGGCCAAGGCAAGTTCTGTGACTTAGCAGCTAGGCTTGCTTCTTCTTTGGAGAACATAAAGGAAAGACAAGTCACAGTCCCAGTAGTTTCTAAAGGATTATTGTTACTGAAAAAAAGAATGAAAAATATGTTCTGACAGTTTAGTATCTTCTGAAAAAATAATTGAAGTTGGAAAGTTAGATGCCAGGATTAGTCAAATCAATGTGACTTGAAATGGCAGAGATGATAAACCCTGAAAAGAAAAATCTTTTATGTTAACTTTATCACAGTGTTCATCATAGAAGGGCATATATATAATTAGGTATGCATGGTAGAACCCCTGTAAAGTAATAACTTTTAATGAATAGCCCTGTTAAAATAATACATTTCTGGGCACCAAACCAAATATGTACAGGAACACAGTGAAAACCTTCTGAATGATAAAGCAGGAAACTAAAAAGAAAATAAAAAAACCCTAACAAAAAGAACATATAGTAGGAAATTGGACTGATATGCCTGCTTATATTAATAGGTGTACATGTTTTCATGAAATCAAAATAAATTTGATAAAAGAGACTTTGGAAATTACTATATGCTGTACAAATATTATTTATTAAAAGTAAAA
The DNA here is from genome assembly GCF_015227805.2 of Hirundo rustica. Classification (NCBI taxonomy): domain Eukaryota; kingdom Metazoa; phylum Chordata; class Aves; order Passeriformes; family Hirundinidae; genus Hirundo; species Hirundo rustica. The sequence goes on from NC_053455.1 coordinate 26,708,669, forward strand.
GATTTTTTTCCCTAAGAAGGTTGATTCTAATTTCATCTCTTTTGCTGATTTCAAAAGAATTATACCAGAAATGCATCTGTTCCTTTTAGAGTATTTGTTTCATGCTAGTTGTATGTTTTGTTTTATTAGGACAGCACTGCACTGTTTGATAGAAAACCAGTCTCTGATCAGCAAACCTTATTCTGCTTAAAAAGCTTTACCTCATGGAGTACTTAGATTCAGGTTCTTAAATAGCTTTAACTCTTTTAGAAAATAAAAAGTGATACTACCTTAGTTTTAGATCTTCAGAGATCACTTGATTTGCTGAACTTCAGTGAGTGCAAAGGTCGTCAAGTCTCAGTAGGCAGCCAGCATATTCATGCTTCAGACATATGCTGTCATTCTCACAGGACACTCAACTTTTCCCCTGAATTTGGGAGCCAAAGCTGGTGACTCTGTACAGTCTGAGAATGATGGGGAGCAGAGCACATGAATGTTTAGTTTTGTATAAGAAATTGACTCATTGGGGAAGATCTGAACTTCGAAGGACCATGTCAAACATTCAGTTTTACTTCCCTGAACAACAGGTTACCAATGTACAAGATCCTCAGGAATGTGATTAGCTTATTAAGACACTCATTATGATTATATCTTCCAGATCTCCGGTTCTGAGATCAGATCAATTTGTTGCTGAAATACATTCTTATTTTAAAAGGGAAGGAGACAATGCCCCTAGGAGAGGTTGCTCACTAGGTGAGCAACCTTCTTCTAAATGAAAAAAATGTCTTAAAACAGAAAATGTCTCAAAAAATGCAGGAAAACCATTACAGTTGGAGAATGGGTATTAAGGTGTAAGAAAGAAAGATAAGTGTCAAACACTACAGAATATGAAAACATCATGGTAAATTAATTTTCTAAATTATATTTTGGAAGTTAAGTATTTCTTGACTTGATAAGACTGTAGTACTGGTTTCAGTGTCATTTTTGTGCTTCATAAATTTATTTCACTTTTCACACACTCTTACTTAAAAAAAAATGTATTACTAAGAGATTGTTGAAAACATTCCTGGAAAGTTCTAACAGATTGTGCAAGAAGAATTAAAAATAGTGTTAAGAGATAGTGATGTTCCATATCAAGTAAATTAGTTTGTTTTACATCTCTTTGTGATTCAATCCAAACCCAGGACTACCTCCATGTCCCTGTGATGACTGTGAGACAACCTTCTGCCATGACTTGTTCTGAAGTTGCTTGAATTAGGAGGCAGTGCTTTGGATCTATATTTCTATGGATGAAATACAGCAGATTAAGTGATTCTGAGCTGCTAACCTCAGCCTCTATCCTTCTCTCTGCTTTAGAGCTCTTGTGATTCATTGCCATTCTCCTGAAGTCACAGAGAAAGGACAGACGGTTTTAATTATGATCACAAAAAAAAATTAAAAAAAAAAAATCTATCAGGCATATGGAGATAACAGCCCAGAATTTTTACGAGACCTTGGAGAAGTTAGCTTGTCAGAATTTGAAACCCTGGAAGTGGAATTATTTTAGCTTCAGAGAAAATTTCCTTAGGCTGATTTTTTTTTTTTTCCCCAGGAGAATCTGATAATAAAATGACTAATACAGGACCTTTGCTTAGAAATGGATGAGAGAAGATGTACCAATAACAATACCTGAAAAACAGTACATCTTTATAAGAACTAATTACTATTTATTTTCAGCAGTATTTTAAAGCCCATCTTCATGAGACTCACTTGAAGTTGTACTGTTTCAGGTTGAAGTCACTGAAATTTTATTGTACCAGGAAGGACTGGGACCTTGACAACAACCTTATAATGGCTATAAAGGATTTCCACAGTAACATATAATTTTATTGCAGGAATATCTTTTAAAAACTTAATATTAGGCATAAGATGGGTTGGTGAGAGGGCAAATGTTTCCTCATGTCCTGTTGAGTGATTGAAACTTTAAAAAAACCTATATTAATTTTTTTTTTCTAATGGAAATGTTAATAATCAAAACATCACTATTTCCAAAAGAAGAAGCATAGGATTATTCATGTTCTGCTGCTGAATGTCTTAGCTTTTGATGTCAACTGGAACTAGCACCTGTTGACAAGATTTCATAAATACAATTAATCTGAAAAACATTAAAATAACTCAGTTTCTAGCTACATTTATCTTTATACATTTATACATTTATCTTTATGAAGAACACCAGAGAGGCAGAAATATTAGCACTTCAATCTCCTGAATTTATACTTTCCTGATACTGACTTTATTTTCCATTTGATCTATAGGTGCTACTTTAAAAATATTTGAACAATATATTTCAATTATTTATAATTCTAAAAACATAGTGGAGGCAGAAGCAGCCTGTACTAAAGAGACACCAGAAGCAGAGAGTTCAGTACATAAAACTTCTGCCATTCATTAATTTTCATCTAGAGTAAATGTGAGGTGTAGTTCTCAAAAGGCACAACACTGAGTAAGTGTGAAACAGTTTAAAGAAGTCATTACTCTCCCAGGAAAATGCATCATCTCCCTACCTGTTGCCTTTCATGAGTGTGTGCTGGTGCTTGTTGGGATTTTACTGGGGCTCCATTTGGCTTCAGGGAGAGCTGGGTTAGGTTCTGACATAACTGATTTCCTACCAGCATCCTGTGTGAGCTGTTCTTTTAAGGACCAGAGTGAGGTTTTTTCTGTGCAGAGAGAAGTAACCTAGCAGCAGTGAGTTATGAGCAGTTATTGACCATTTGGAGTAATAACCAGTTTATTAAGCAAGCGATTTACAAAGGTACTGCAATTACAGCTAACTTCTAAATAAATATACCCAGACTGATTTCTTAGTGCCTCCAAATTATTTTCTCTTCCAACTTGTATTTCTTTTACAGACCTACAGGATAAATCCTGAACAAACATAACAGCACGTGGCTTTTACCTAAGTCCATTTTCCCTCATTCTAAAGAACTTCAAGAAGAAAAAAGGTAATAAATTACTAAAGATAAAAATCTAGGAAACCCAAATTTAGGAATTCCACAAAATTCAGAAGTTATTACTCATAGCCAAAGTCTTTAATTTAGAATAACTTGTATCTTAGAATACCTGGCAACCACGAAGGGACAGTGAGGCACCACTGGCTCAGGAAAGGGCTTTTGGAAACAAGAGAGTGCTGATCACCTCCTACACAGCTGAAGTAGCACTGTGAAGATACAGAGGCAAATTCCAGGCGAAGCCCTTTTAACATCTATATGGGGCTTGGGAAATCAGTGAATCAGCTGGGTTTACAATTTGATTTTGCCTCCTGTGGAGGCAACATGGAAAGTTGCCATCCTGTTCATAAAGCTGGAGATGGACTGTATTCAGCTTATAAAACACTCTGTAACTTTGTAAATTCAAAACTTGTAATCGCATTTTTCCCCATAAAGTGAATAATTTAAGTATTTTCCCACAATCTAAATCAATCCTTAGTAAATGGTAAAAATTTCACCAGTGAAACCAGCGGTTTCAACCAGCGGTGTTGACTGAAATCAAACCATAGCAAATAGTGCTCAGCTCTGACAAATTAAACTTATCCACCCAAGTCAAAAATGGTATTACTTTGAAACCCACATTAGTTCATTGTTCCTGCCTAAAGGCATAGAAGTGGGAGTTAAGGACCTCTCAGTGCCATTTTTTACATCCATCATGCATACGATGCCTCTAAACAAGCAGAATAGTGTCTTCTGAGGACAAGGGACCAGCAACCAAATTGTTGTTGAATCAGTTGAACTGTGAGTACAATGAAGCCTGGAGCTGTAGCCATTTGGCAAAGAGCCTTATGATCTGTTGTGCTATGCCATGGGTTTCCTGAGGAGATTTGGCTTCATCATGAATGCTGGTGGCCGTTGCCATCACTGTGTGATTGAGGTGTGGATAGAGCAACAATATGGGAGTGGCATTGGGAAATTCAGATTTTTTTTCTCTCTTTTTTCAACTTATTTTTCCACTTCCATGTGTTTTTATTCTGATTTTGAGGACAGAAATAATCACACACTTACCCTGTAATAATGTAGTAATCTGTCATATAAATACCCTGCCATTATATGGTAATTATGGTTTCATTAAATGATCAACAGCTACCATGTTAGCCAAGAATAATTACACATTTGTGTCCTGTATCTTAAAGTGTTCTCAGCCCCCTTTTTTTTTTACTGAAAATGGGAAAAAATATGTTCCCTCGTGAGTAAGATCATTTGGCCCAATGTATGCATTTATTCAGTGTGACTTGGAATGCCACAATCTCCTATTTTGACTTTATTCCACCGCATACCAAGGCCTCATTTAAGGGAACTTCACCACAACTATTATGGCTGCACATTTTCAAAGTTTCCTGAATAAGGGGCCATTCCACATTACTGCTTTTTTTCCTTTACACTTCCAGCACCAGTTTTATTGCTTACCAGAAATTTAATGGCACAGTAGTGTCTGTATTGCAGCTCTCTGTCTGAACAACTTCGTTTAACATTTGACATTGACCCAAACAGCCTGGTACCTACAAGGTTACAGTGATTGTCCTCAGCTCTAGGCATCTTCTTGTAATTAGTAAAGAGAAATTCTCCACTTGCAATTTTTTTTTTCTGTAAGTTGAAATTTGAGATATTGGACATAAGAACCATGTATTGAAGCAGCCTTAAATTACACTCAATAGATCAGTGCAGCAGATCTGCTAAATTTTGCTTTGTGGACGTGGTAAAATATTACCGTTTTAGCTGTACATTTTCCCACTGTTGACCTTTTAGCACAGATGTGTGATTATTCATTACATAGAGCTTTTGACCATTCATTGAAACTGGTTTCCAGTAGTACAAATGCTAGATAAAAACATGAGCGAATTTAGGGTACATTTTGGGTGCCTTATCAAGGCCTTTTAGGCTCCTGAGTCATCCTGGGGTACCTGAGCCAGCGACACAGGGATGGCAGATCCTGAAAGAGACCAATGGGCTCCAGGATGTTACCAATGGTAACTACAATGTCATGGTTACCAATGTAATTACCAATGGTAGCTACAGCCCAGGTGGGATATCCTTGCATAGCAAAAGTGACACAGCCTGTCTGTGTTTGGGCACTGAGCTGTGGCCTAAATTTCTGATCATGTTCCACTCATCTTCCTCCTGGACAGGCAAGTGGTGTGTTGAAGTCAAAAAAATTAATTTGAAAATGGTTCCTTAGCTCTATTCCAATTTACAGGATCAATATTTTGTTTTCAAAGACATGTTTGCAAACACTGGATGGGGAAGAGGGGAAGAAGGACAGAAAGCTGAGAACAGGAGGGAAAGGAGGTGCAGTTTTGCAGCTTCTTCTGTTAAGTCTCTACCATAATAAGCATAGCTTTGGTCTATTAATTTCTCTATTTCTCTTCTGCCGCCAACTATTTTCGTTCTGCCAAGAGCATACTTCTGCAGGTATTTTACAGGGTTTGGATACACTCTTCCTCATCAACTTTCCCTTTGCGGTTCTTACTGAAGAGCCTCTGTTGGAGTTTGTTTTGACCTATTTGTCAGCATTTTTCCTTTCCTTTTCCCATGTAATTGAAATTGTCAGTTCCAGAATTTCAGGGAAACTTCTATTTACATCATTCATAGACTCTGATTCATCGTGCTAACTTGAGCCACATAACTTGACACATTCATTAAAATTACACATAAACGGAAATAATTGAACATGTGCTTCACAGAACATTTTCCAAAGCATTTCACCTCAGTAAAATATAAAAAGGGCAAGGTTATTGCATCACATACTCAGCACTATTTCCTTGTGTTTGGAGTGGCTCTAGAAGAACCTATTTTCCTTTTAGATAAACACATATAAAGTTTACATTGAGTTAAATGCAAGCAAAACTTCAAGCTCAATACACACCCAGTGGCTGAAGGCTGTCATTCTGAAATGTAGCCTTTCATCCAAGGGAAAACTCTTTCCACCATATCCTTATGTTAAACATTTATTTATATATATTTTAGAGAGAAAAAAACCCCTTCCTTTCTGTGATACAAGTAATTTATCCCAAATTAATAGGATAGATTGGATTTTTTTAAAGTTCAAGACAGAATCTGGATGGGATTGAGTACTGAAGTCTAATCATATCATGCTTTATTCAGTGACAGTGCTTGTCCCATGAGTACACGCCCCAAATCACCACACTAATCTGTTCTTAGAGCATAACACAGACTGCTGTGTACCTTTTTTTTATTGATTTGTATTTGTACCATGTCACCATTTCAAGTGAGGTACAATATACTCAGTAAGAAACAGGTATCCTAACATGATCTTTCAGGCTGTATGAGTCCAACAATCGGTTGTTACTGCAAATGCCTCTGAGGTAGTTGCTTCTTGAAAATAAATGAGTAGAAACACAAAGAAAAAGGTGTACAACACACAAGAATGGCAAGTATGCAGATGTAATCCTTAACTTTTGTAAATCATCACAGGTGCCATAGGTTTTGAGACACAATGAAGTCCTATGCATATTGCTGAACAAATAAGGAGGATCAGAAAATCCAAAGAATTTCTAGACACCAGAGAGATGTTTGTCTTCTGCTCTTATATTCTACTCAATCATAAGCCTTATCTTTAGATACTTTTAGGGCATCTAAAAAGTATTTTCCAAGTAGAATGTATTCCAAGTCTCTGTTATGACTGTACAAGTATAAAAAAAAAAGAAAAACTTCAGCAACATACACAAAAATGCAATCAAGAAATTCAAAGCAAGATTTGTACTCCCCCTCCCCAGTTAGCACTCAGGAGAGAAAACCTGACTGTTGAGAGGGGAAAACCAGCTCTGTCATGTTTTATTTATATATTTATTTATTTTTAAAAACCTTTACTAAGAAAGGGAATAATTTATTACCAGGAAACATACAAAAGAAAGATGACCACTGATACTATATGCAAGTAGAGCATACTCAGGTAACTTGACCTATATTTTAAAATATATATATATTTTCTGCCATTGACTGCCAGTACAAAGGCTCTGGTCTTGCAACTGGAGATTTCTCATTGAAGCTCCAGGGCTGTGTGGAACCCTCCTGGCACCAGGATCTGCAAACGTGCTCTGAAGTGGGAGACAAAGTTATTAGCTGAGCAATAATATCTCTATGGATGGGTTAATTGAACTTTCTGGATCCATTGATACATTGACTAATACACTGACTGTTTAAAAATAGCTGAATATAGCAGCTGTACAGCTTGCATACAGCAGCTTGCATCTTATATGTATCAGCCTTTGTTTTTTGTTTTTTGGGTTTTTTTTCCATTTATTGTTCACACATTTTAGAAGTGAGCAAGTACTCAGGATTTTATTGATGCAAGGGAAATAACTAGAGATATAAAAGAAGTGAGGGTAAAAACATAAGAATGAGGTGAACAATGGTCCAAGCTTTGAACCTGAAAACATTTTGTGTTGTAGCTGAATGCCTTGGCAACAAGCCTTGTGATACGTGTACGACCCACATGGGCAGTCGAAAATGCAAATGGTAACGATGCAAGGACACTTTCAAACACATTTTGTCTGTCATGTAATTTGTTGTGAAAGTATATATTACAGGAAAACAAGCTTTTAAGCAAAACTAAAGTGAAAAATCATGTAAGGTAATAAAAATGTTCAATAAAGCTGAAAGTAAAGCTCTTTGACTTAACATTGCCTTCTAGGGCTGTGTCAAACTTTTTTTTTTTTTTTTTTCACCTCTATTTATTTTGTTCATTTTTGCTGTGTTTTTGAGACATTTTGTCATCTTTTGAAAGAGTCTTCCTTTCCAAAGTGGGAAATCCTGCTAGTGAAGAGTATCTCAAAAGAAAAAGGATTTGAAGTGCACATGAAAGGCACTTGAAGTGTGACCGCTTTACAGGCTTACAGATCATGTCAGGTGAAACCAGGCAATGTTTAACAAGGTAAGCAGCCAAATGCTTGTGGGTGGCCCTCCATGGCTCCTGCCAGCTCAGAGAAATGGAATATTCTTCTCAAGCCTCTGGATTTCAGGTTATCTAATTTGTTGTGTTTTTTTTTCTTTTGAGTTTCCTCAGATGATTGTTTATTAGAAGCAACTGTCACTGTCATTCTGATTTCCACCACAGACAAATATCTTATTTTTATTTTTTTTCCTCCAGCTGAACACACTCAAAGAGAATTCATGTTAGAATGTCAATGACATTCTATGTACCCTCCTCTATGTATACTACAATTAGTTTCCTGGGAGACTCCCAAACGAATGGGAGCTACATTAACTTTGGAGTGTTCCTTACAAGAAGACAATAGGAGAAACATCAACCCACTGGCAGTCTCAGTCTCAGTGGTATCACACATACAAGACTTTCTTGGTTCTCAAAATCTGAAAAACAGTCAAGAAGATAGTGTAAAAACTGATTTTAGTTTACAAAGCATCAACATGCATTTTTCTCCTAAAGAGGGAGCAGTGTGGGGTATTACTTCTGGTAGGACTATTGCTGGTACGACCACTTTGATCATTTAAGAGTAAGGATTGCTGTTCTGAGACAGGTGGGTACCATTCATTTGGGTAGATAAAAATGGATCCTGAGGAAACAGTATCAAAAGCTTCACACAGAGTAGTACTTTTCCTGGAATACAATCCCAGCAGTCAATGTTTTTCTCTAAACTCTGATGCCTTACCAAAGCTGGTCCTGGCACTCAGGACTTGTTTCCTGAAAGGTGCTGAAGATCCCCATTCCTCATATAAGCCACTTCGAGTTTAATAACAGCACGACTATGTAGTCAGTAGCTAGAACTAATAATTTTTATAATGAACTGTCATTAAACCATGAAGAGAATAAGTAAAATATCTGCTAAATCTGAACCCCTAGAGCTAAGGTCTGGTTTGAGAACAGCTGTTCCTTGCCCTGCATGATGGTTCCTAAAGGAGCCTCTTCCCCAGAAAAATTAGTAACTATGGAAGGAAACCCACCCCTAATCCCCAAATAACCAAAACCTAGCCAAAGTCAACAAATTTAGGAAAGTGTAACTTTCTTTTCTAACATCTCTAACACCTTGGATGTAGCAAAGAAAACAAACCCAGATCTGATGCTTATGACCCTGCTAAGACTTGCTATTAAATACTTGGTATCCTATTGGACTTGCTGTTGAGTTCTTTCTGGTGTAACATTTGATTAGGAACTCCATCACAGTGGAGATATTGCTGAATTAGATAATGAATTTTGGACTCTTTTTTTTTTTTTTTTTTTTTAAATGTGAGCATGTCATCTAAGCAAAGCCATTATTTTTCCTTTAACAAGTAACTGGAAGGTTTTTTAGTTGCAACTCAGTCTTTCTTCACCATGTATAGAGCAAATTTTTTCAAGGTCACTGGGGACTTAGGCTCTTGAGCCGTGTTTTCCAGAGTGGCTTCAGCTTAAAAAAATCCACTGAAGAAAAATGTGAGATTGAAACATCATTTCTGAGTGTGAGATCAGCACCTCTATTATTTACAAATAGTGTAGTGGGTTTAATGTTAAACCCTTGCTTTTACCTATAGGAGTCCAGATAAAACTGCCAGCTGATTTAGTTTTTCTTCCATTTCTTTGAATGGTAATGTCTAGATTTTACATACAGTAAGGTGGTGCTTAAGATGAAGAGCTCTCAGATAAGCTTTGTTCCACGGAACCCTTGAATAATCCTGAAGAAGCTGTTTATTCCACCCTTCTTCACTGTAGAAATTTGTCCTTCTTGTAACAGGACCAGTGATATTAGTTTTTACCTTCTCACAGCAATAAATCTATTTGGAGCAGTCATTCAGTGTGGGCAGTCATACTACAGAAAATTCTTCAAACACATTTTACTTGAATTACATTTCCTGACGGCAAGTGTAGCCTTCTCTGTCTTGTGCACTTACAATGTCTTTGCCATGAATGGAAGAAGTGGATCAAAAATTCATCTCATGACGGATTTAGAACAGGTAGCTGGATCCCTAACTGTCCTGAATAGTAAAGAGTAAATGGCCTAATGCAGTGCAACAAATTAAATTAATTCCTTTCATGTGTATTGTCTGCACCTAGCCTTTCTTTTCTTATTTAAATGAAAACAGGTCTAATACCTCCAATGTAAAACAAACCCATATATCATAGTTAATTAAGTAATTGCTCTAAATTTCCATAACTAACGGATGCCTGCCTAGGTATGTTCACATTGTGAATCCACAGAAAAGGACATAAGGAATTAAGAAGATTCAGATTGAAGGGAGATCACTAGATGAATTACTTTACCAAAAATATTATCGGCCTCTCTTACAAGAATGGATACTTTAAAATTCCAGAGATGATAAATGAAGAATTTCATTAATTTGGGTCTTTACCCTTGAAGGAAATGTCTTTTCATATATACACACTTTTTTTTTTTTTTTCCTCCTTTCTGTTCTCATATTTTTGGCTGTAGACACACAAAGCAGTATCATTGTGATCCAGGATTTATTTGAAGAGATTTCATCTGGAATGGAGTCAAGCAGAGCAGTGGCAGGGGAGCTTTTACAGATTATGACCTGTAATCTCATTAATACTCTGAAACACAAAGATCTAAATGTTGAGTAATTTTGGGAAAGACAACAGCCTATGTGGCTACATGCCCTTCTGACAAGATATCCTGGAGGCCAAGATGAAACCGGCTTCTCAAATGTCCAAAATGCTGCAGATAACAGCTGATACTTAAATTTAATATTTTCAACAGGAGCAATATAAACATTAAATCCCAAGACCATATCTTCATTCTCTGTCACCTTGCACAATGCTTCTCCTTGCAATAAAGGAATGCCCAAGACTTAGTGAAATATAATTTCATCCAGTACTGTTAAAGGCAGAAGGTCAGTGGTCATTAAAAACAAAAGCTTTTAATCTCTCTTTTGGAGTTCATCAGAGAGTAAACTGGTTCATGGAGGCTGGCTCAGGTCCTTAGCTCTTGAGTGAATTTCACACTATCATGAAAAACTAATTATAAACATAAAAGGTACATTTAGCATCTTGAGCTTGAAAACCCAGAACAATGTCTAAAAAAACCTTCTGTGGCTAGATCAGAAGTTTGTCATTATTGTCAAATGAAATACCAGCACAAGATTGTTATGGTTTGGAAGTAGCTCCTTATGCAGACCATGCTGAAGAAAGCTTTCCTGGGGTGGATGCATATTTTTAAATGGTGCAGAGGCTCACTTTGAAAGCCTTCTGGCATGACTACTTGATAACAGGTGGCAGAGCAGCAGTAGCTGTAAGGTGGTCTAACCTTACCTTAATTCTTTAGTACTCTCCTTCATCAGAGAATCACAGAATCATAGAATGGTTGAACACCATGTTGGAAGTCACTCATCAAGATCATCAAGTTCAACTCCTGGCCTTGCACAGAACACTCCAAGAATCGCATCATGTGCGTGTGAGCATTGACCAAACTCTTCTTATCACAGGGTTAGTGCTGTGACAGCTTCCTTGTGTAACCTGTTCCAGTGTTGAGTTACCCCCTGGGTGAAGAGCCTTTTCCTGGTATCCAACCTAAACCAGCCCTGGCTCAGTTTCATACAGTTTCCTCGAGTCTTGTCACTGGTCGCGAGAGTGAAGAGATCGGTACCTGCCCCTCTGTTTCCCCTCATGACCAAGATGAGGTCTCCCTTCAATTTCCCTTCAACTTTTTCCAGGCTGAACAGACCAAGCTCAACCATTCCTCATAAGTCTTCCCCTCAAGGCCCTTCACCATCTTTGCGACCCTCAAGGAAAGCGCAAGAAGCTGAGTCAGGGAAGGTTTATGTTGGATATTTGGAAAAGTTTCTTCACCCAGAGGGTGGTTGGGCACTGGAACGGGCTCCCCAGGAAATTGGTCACAGTACCAGCCCAACACAGTTCCAAAAGTGTTTGGACAATGCTCTCAGGTGCAGGGTGTGACTCTTGAGGTATCCTGTGCAGGGCCAGGAGTGGGACTCAGTGATCCTTGTGGGTTCCTTCCAACACAGCATATTCTATGATTTTCTCTGAGGAAAGCCTCTTGAAACCTCAAGTTTTTCTAATTGAAGGTAGTTTATAATTTTAAACATACAGTATTTCTCTACCGTGGGAGTTCAAAAGACAGACAGAAAGCCTTTTGAACTTCCTGAAAGCCAGTAGCCACGTACCTAAAGTCAGAGTTTGTTGGAAAGCTAAACCACCTTCTGGTGGCAACCCTGTGTATAGATTCAGAAAAAATATTTCCTTAATTTCTATTTTTCTAATTGGTTCAGTTCGTTATCTACTTCTTTCAAAACTGAAAGCTGATTGAATTTTTTAAAAAGCGGGAAAAGATTTTTTTTCTTCTTCTAGTCTACGAATAATAGCTAAGGGAAATGAATTGAATTATTTGTAAAATCTTAGACATAGTAACTAGAAAGAATCACTTCTTTCTGTCTTTAGTAAAATTGGATGTAAATTAAAACCATATTTATAAAAATATACTTTATTGTTGTCAATTAAACAGTAAAAAAAATAAATTTGGGGGATTTAAAAACATTATTTATCAAGATGCTTTACTGCTCATTTACTGGGAAGAATAAACTTTTCCTTAAGGAAAATAAAGTACAAATGCAGAACAAGAAAATATTCAATGGTACAAATCCAAGCTTCCTGTGTGCTCATTTAAATCATTCCACCCTGAATTCAGTCTTTGCAGTCTCTGTGCTTGTGGTAGTAGACTTTTCTGGCCTTCCTTTAGTTTTTCAGCCTCTTTGTGGTAATGGTTGTGCCTAAAAGGGAATGAAATGTTCCAAGTGACTTCACACAGACATGCTTAGGGCCTGATCCAAGCCTATTGACAAGGCTGGAGCCCTTCCACTTGCTTCAGTGAGCTTTGAATTGGATATTTTATAAGGATGTTGCCTCCTGGCTTCCTGATGCGATAGACATGCACAAAGAGGCCATATTTGCAGTGCTCCTTCTTTTGTAGTCTATCAAACAGCATCTTCGTATCTAGTTTGTTCTCACCATAACTTACTGTCTTACTGAAAGAACCATTTTAGGCCTTTTTCTTCGATTTAGGTAATTTAGGAATATTGTACTAACTGTTATAACTTTTTTTTTTTTGTAATTAAATCTGACTTGATTACTTTCCATTCACAAATCTATTTTTTCTAGATTTCGTCTGCTACAATTTCCCTGTTGCTAACAGGCAATGTCTTCTCCCCTCAATTCAACATAGTTTATGAAAATTCTTAGTTTTATTTACTGGTTTTCTGGGTTTCTGAATGAAGTAAAACAAGGCCTTGTGTAATACAGATTCCTGTGGTAATTTAGGTTTCTCTGCCTTTGACTGTGATGCTTTTTATCAATACCCTGTGTATACAGTCATTCAGGTTGTCATATCAAGTGATAACTATCTTCCAAATCAAAGTAATCTGAATTTTATAAAACCTAGTAGTAAATAGAGTTTACTGTTTTATCAGAATCCAAATGTAGTACAGCCAGCACTATAAACTTCACTTCGTGTTCTTCCAGACAGTTTCTTATGGACTTAGCTTATCAAATAAGGGCATCAGTTACTCTGTCAGGAAAAAAAAAAAAAAAAAAAAATCATGTTCAACCATTAAATTTTACTAGTTTTACACTCAGAGTGAGTATTTTGTATGACTATTTAGTAATCTGAATGTTTAGCGGCCCTGTTCCTCCTCTCCATGGCATACAAAATCACTCTTCAAGCTCAGAACACTTTTGAAAGCTGAGATCCCTTCCCTTCCCTTCCCTTCCCTTCCCTTCCCTTCCCTTCCCTTCCCTTCCCTTCCCTTCCCTTCCCTTCCCTTCCCTTCCCTTCCCTTCCCTTCCCCAGCCTGTATGTCTTTATCAGGACTCAAAATATATAAATATTGAAACTGTACAATTTCACAGCTTAACTCTTTTGATACTGCTAGACTGTCAGTCATCTTAAATAAGCAGCTTGGAAGTGCTCACATAGTTCAAGTATTCTCTTTTTCTATTTTTCAGTCTTTCCCAATATAAATTTCACTGTGCTTTGTCTGCTTTAATTTTTATGTCCTTTCCCTCTGCTTATTTTGAAGAAATTTTATTAAAATTGTTTTTAATTGGGCCTTACACAGTTGTAAGGCATAATTTTAATTTCTCTTATCATTTATGACGAGCACTTAGATCAACCTTGCTCCTTCTAAAGTAAACAGGAGTGCAAATGGGGTATCCAGAAGGCTCAGGAATAGCACTTAAGCTCACATTTCTCAATGTATATTTAGCTCACCTCTGTGCCAGAGCGAGATCAAACCAGGAACCTCCCCACCATATAACTTGGTTTCCATGTGAAGACAGATCAGGAAAGGAGGTCTAACATGTCTGAAAATACTCTTGATGAGCACGCAGGGTAAAAACCTTGTCTGTTACCCTGGCTTTATCCTTGATACTAGAGAGACAACTTTCTTTTGCTAAATTGCATCACTTGGTTGAAATGTTTTCTGTCGTCTCTGAGTTTTGGGTTTCAGGTTTTTTTCTCTCCTTTATGTTCTTTCCATTTTCAATTTCCACAGCAACATGTTGATTCTTGTTAAGGTCTTATTCCGTCATTCATCATGAATTCACAAGGCTGCCTTCTGAACCTCATGCTCTATTTTTTTTTTTTAATTATTATTATTATTTTCAGTAGCAGGTGAATTAATATGTTCTGTTAAAAGTGATGTTTTGGCATAAATAGGCTTCTTCTCAACTAGTGAACTTTAAGTCTTCATTTTGGTCTCATTCATTAGATCCTAAACTCATTCCTCAGCTAAAATTTTCATAGGATTCTACGAGAACTTTCTCTGAATTGAGACACTAGGTTTGGATTTCTTTGGTGGCTTTCCATTGCAAAAAATTTCCTGAGTGATTAAAGTGGTGGGACATTTTTTCATATTTATTTCATACTAAAAAAAAAATCAACAAAACCACCCCCCCCCCACACACACACAAAAAAAAAAAAAAAAAAAAAAAAAAAAACACAAAAAAACAACACAAAAACACCAAAAAAACCCCCACACCACCAAAAAACCAACAAACCTGCTTTCCAGCTTCTTTTTTCTGAGTAAAATAATTTAATCTCTTACTTTATACACAGAACTCCTACTAATACCATTAGGAAATACACATCCATTTAAGGAGGATTAGATTCTTTTTTGTTGAAAAAAAATAAGGAAGTGAGATACCTGGTACATCAGATGAAGGAAAAACTGAAAGAAACTCAAGAAACCTTGGTGAATAACTTTCAGTCAAAAAAACCCTGAAGTGGCAAAAATTATTGTGGCTCTTCAGAACAAACAAAATAAATCAAAAACAAAAGGCAAAATGGCAGAAGATTGAAAGAAATCTGTTTCTAATAGTTTTTTTGAGCATTAGAGCTCTTTTAAAAACATCAGTCACAACTGCACAGGCAGCCTCAGGAGTAACTGAACTTAAGTTCTGGAATCACAGAGCACAAACCAGTGTCTAAACTTAACCTATGCTGGGAGGGGATGTTGCACCTTCTTGCAAATGGTAGACTAGTCCTCCTAGGGGGGTCATTTCTTTAGTTCTTTGAAGGCAGAAAATGTAAAAGTATATAGGATGCATTAAAATAAAAAGCCTTTAGGAAAGCAGCATTAGTCAACAAATTATTGTAGAACATGATTCCTCTAGATGTGAGTAGAGTTCTCTGTTGCTAGAGGACATGAAGAGAAAATGATACACACTCTCTGACTCCAAGAGATGAAGGCTGAAGAAGAACTTTTATTTACAAAGACCTCACTTTTATAGGTTTTGAAGAATGACCAGGGGTTGGAGAACAAGGTTACCACCTCTCCATCCCACTGGCCAGGCTATAAGTCCATCAGTTGACTTTCATCAGAAAGGAATGTGGAAAACAAGATGTTTACAGTACAGACTGTGGGAATTCAGCTACAGAGCTGTAAACATCTCACAAAAACTCACATAATATAGTAACAGTTCTCTTTACAAGTAATTTATCCATCAGACTGTGAGAAACAATAACATTTTCTGACAGTCAGTTTGGCTGACTCCCCCACCAGCAGCAGATGCTCTTGCTCAGGACACAAGTCCCAGTTTTGGTTTTTTGTGTGCTCACATTGTGTGGAATAGCAGGACTCTGATCTTGAGTTCTCATCCCTCTGGGCAGAGCTCCAACTCTAAGCTCACCTTATGTGTGTCTGCCAGGCAGGTAAAGACAACTGTCCTTTTGAAATTACAAAGCAGATTTAGCAGCCTGTGAATAACTTGTTACCGAGACTGATACAGCCTCCTAATTTTTGGCACTGCTCCTTGGAGGAAAAAAGTAATCATGAAATACAGTAGGGATAATTACCAAATTGAGAAGAGAAAGCTTTCAGATGAGCAACAGGCATATTTTGGAGGAGGGAGAGGAGAGTGTTTGCTGTTTTTAATTACAGCTCATTAGACACAGAGAATCAGCTCTCGTATCAGTGGGGAGACTGGCATTACTTCAGTAAAAGTCAAATGAAACACCAAAATATCATATAAATTGGAAGGTTTTTTGCTCTGTTTTGAGTTGTTTTCCTCTACAAATCTGCTTCTCTTGGCTGTACCACTTCATCATACAAACACAGCTTAAGTCAAATCTCTAGAGGGAAACATCTGATACTGAAGATCCACACCCATACCATGAATTTTCTAATGTGTATCCACTTAAATTATGGGAAAATTATTCTTTAAAACCTGCTGTAGTCTGGTGCTGTACATCAGAGCTTTGTGATAGAGCTCCTATACATTAGGGCATTGGGTCATAAGTTTAAAAATGCTTTACATGAGAGCAGTGCAGGCTGTGCGGTTTCACATCCCCTGCAATGTGAAGCAAAATCTGGAAAGTGGAAATCATTGTGATCTACTGCTCTAAAACATGCTTTGAATCCAAATGAAAATGGTAGTATAAGTATAAATCATCTTAAGTATGAATGGTCTGCAGCAAATTAAGGCTATAAAAGTTGTAGGCGAACTTCTGGGAAAAAAAAAAAAAAAAAAAAAAATCATCTACTGGGAGAAATATGGCCACTAATTTTTGACCAGGAAGTGGGTGAGAGCATAGGAATCTGTGGTACAAATCCCACATTCAGGTCCATAAAAATAACAACAACTTAAGTGATGCAACCATGATATCACATCGCTGAAGTATATCTCATTGTAATATAAGCACTAGTAACTGCAGATTTCATGTCTTTTGATGCCATTAAGAGTCTGTCATAGACCAGTGATTATAGAAAATTATTTATGCTATTGCAACCTCACATTCTACATTCCCTATATTAGCATTCTTTTGAGTCCCTACCTTTTTTCTTTGTCATATATTTCTCCTTTAATTTGAAACGTGGAAGTTGATGGATTTGGTGTAAAACTGGTTTAATTGAGATTCCATTTAGATTCTAACCTACAGTATGATGAAATTCCAACTAGTCTAGCACTGTAATTAATTAGAAACCTGTTTAAGACATGGAATGGTATGTCTCAATTTCTAAATGGCCTATCAAGAGTATTGCATTAAATTTTGATGTTTTCATGCGGAAGTAGTAGTGATGTCTATAATAAAATGCATTTTGGATCTGAGTTCAGAGAGTAATTCTGACACTGAAAGGAAATGAGTCCAAGGGATATATAAAATGTAAGTCCTAACATTTACATTAATTCGGACCAGTTGTAACCTTTGTGTCTCTCCTTCACACTTTTTCCTCTTGTGTCTTTCTTTTGTCACTTTCTCATTTATGTGAAAGGCTCTGTTACATGTGTGTGACACAAGATTTCTCTCTGAGATACGAGAGAAACAGATAAAGAAAGGACTTCCTTTACACAATTTTTTCAGAATTGCCCTGCAACCATGTGTAGACAAGACATGTTGGCTCAGATTTCAGAAAGATGGAAAGTGGCAGAAAAGCTAACATAAAGCTATATGTCTACACAGAGCACTGGTTCCATAATTTTTGGGGACATAACTGCCATAACACCCATCTCTAAGAATTAATTGCAGAAAAGAACATGCTGTGCAGATGCTATTAATCCATTGCCATCAAGAGTGCAATATTCTTGCCACAACCGAAAGGGGATCAATAAACATATTTGAAACCAGACTCAGTGTCTAGCTACAGTTTGCTTTCCTCACAAAACTCTTAAACAAATAGTATTTTCTAGGCTATCCTAGGCAAAAATAGGCATCCCACATGAGTTAGTCTGACTTCTTGTTCAAAGCATTTGAAACTGAATTTAAGTAATGTTAACGCGAGGAAATACTTTCAATAATTGTTGCTCATGTTTACACTCCTTCTCTTGAAATTCCAACAGAAATATAAAGTGCCTAGCACCCAAAGAACAATATTTGCATGATATAATTATTTTTCCACATGAAAGAAAGAAATGCTCTGTAGAATTAATGGTATTACAGAGTGAGAAGACAATATGACACTAAATAAAGCTTATGGGGGAAATAATAGGCATTGATTGCATGTGTTGCAGCAAGATGATGCAAAGTTCAGGTATTTTTCTTTGGGCCTCCCCTCAAAGTACAAAGTAATAATTTTACTCCTTTGAAACTGGAGGTCCTCCAACTAAGATTTTCAGGAAGTTTTGAAAGGAAACAGACATTTGTTGTATGCGCTTTTGGCAGAGGTAAGAAACCTCTTAATGGAGAAGGGGTTTACAGGGAAATTATTCTTCATCGTGTACACATAGTACAATATTTTAAATTATTTTCATTTAATTTTTCTCTCTTACTATGTCTTTGATATAGTCAGACAAGAATTGGTATTTGGTGCACTAATTTGTTTTCTATTAGTTTTTCATTTGATAGTCATGCTTTAAGCATGTCTATAGACATATTCCATGGTGTAAGGAGCCAGTGCACACTTAAAACATTAAAAATCTTTTACTAACTTCTACAGCTTTCCCATTACCTACTTTTCTCATGGCATGCTATGAATCAAATCCTCTGTTTTCATGGTAAAGTAGTACTTTTGAAAGGTAATTTAGAGGCTGAAATCTTCTATTGAGCTACATAGCCGAATTAGTAATAATTGTCCAATTTTGCCCATTACTACTTGTCCAATTAACTGACTGGAGTGACTGTTTTCAGAGCAAAACTGTCATTCAGATTGGAGACCTCTGCAATGGTTATTCTATTCTTCCTACACTTGAATAAAATACATGACACTTGTGTATTTATGAAATAAAGATTATTGCTGGAGTTCAAATCTCTTCTTTCCTATGGTATTAGTTCAGTTAGCTAAGTCTATACCTACGTGATTATCTCTAACATAGTAGGTGTTGACCTGCATTATCAGATATTTTCTATCATAGCTTTAATTTTCTGTCTAGAAAAGGCCTTTGTTGATTTAGACTTACAAGGAAGATACTAGTTCTTTTCATTTGTTTAATTGACTTTGGTAAGGCATCAGCCAGGATGTGGAGCTGCATCTGTCATTTATAAATAGACTCAATCTATAGATTCTGTGTACATCCCCACTAAGTGAATTTAAAGTACTGTCAACATGAAGTTCTCAGAAGGAACAGTGTCACAGCTGTTCTGTTGTGCGTTATTTTCATTAATGGTAAATTATTAACATGATAAGGATATCTGGGAAATAATATCAAGAGAGATCAGAAGCCATTTCTGTGCTCTATGACATAGATTTAAAGGGAGAAAAAAGATCCTTAAGTCAGTACACTTCAGATGTATAGAATAACACAAAGAGTTTATATGCATGTGCAAATGCCAAAAAGGAGAAAACTATTTTGAACAAATAATGTTAAATCCAGGAAAAAAAAAAAAAAAAGCATTGTGTATCATTCGACTAATATTTTCTCTGAGAAAATCACTATGTGAAGGGCTAATCCTGTTCTCTACGTATACAAAACTCCCTTCAAGTCAGTGGGAATTTCGCTGGTGTTAGAACTGCCTGACTGGCATCCAGATTTTTTCAGATTTGCAGTTTGAAGTGACTCCTAATCTTTCCAGCAAAAATACAACACTTAGTGGTCCCGAATTCAGTAAAGACATCCACACAGACACATTCTTATTTACAGCCAGAGTGATTTACAGGGGCAGGGACTAAATCTGCCATTAAGATTGTTGACATAGCCTTCCTCAAAAGCAGGCCAAGAAACATGAACGTAAAACTCTCTTCTTATTACTGAGTGTTGTTTATAGCTGTTCTGTCGGTTCTCACCTCATATAGATTCAGCACAACTCCTCACGAATTTCATTCCCCAATGCCAATTTTTGTGCTTTATTTCCCTTTCTGTTAAAGAGGCCTAACTGCAGCAAAGTAAATATTCTTCTGGTACTGGGAATATGGAATTTTTATACAAATTTCACCAGAAGCTTTTCTATATAGGCAGGCCATCAGCTTAATAAGATTATAAACTCTGCTTGTTTCATTAAGCTGCAAGACTGTTGCATTTGCAGTGGCTTTTTTGGACACTGTGACAGTGCACCATCATACATGAACTTGTGCTCTGAAAACTTCAAAGCAAGTTTAAAAAACCTTTTACAATTTTTAAATTTTAAAACCTTTTACAAAATCTTCTTGAATATTCCAGATAGATTCTATTCTCTAGGCACTGTCAGAACAAGTGACTAATTAAAATAAACAAGCAACATTCCAAGGCAGACAAACCAAAATGAAACTCCCCACCATGTTACTAGAAAATGAAACTGTAAATTGTTTCACCTGGCCACCAAAAATAATTTATCTCATCAGGATAAAATACGCAACTTTGGTAAAGAAATAGAAACAAAAATCATGAAACCTAATGCATTTGTAATTTTGAAGAAAATGTGGCAATCTTTTCAGGTAATAGCCTGGTTATGCAAATGAACAAATACTTTTTGAATGAAGTCTTTCCAAAACAAGGGACATCATCTTTTTAAACTGAAGAAGCTTTATGGTATGTTAGGAAATAATATTTTCCCCCCTAATAACTCCAGAACCATTGGGATGACTGGTCTTCTTTCAAAACTAAATATTGTCCTATCTACAATATCTTTGTGATAAGACCACTCCTCAAATATGGCAGAAAGTTTAAATTACTGTGCCTCAGGACTTGAACCTTCATTTTCAGCTGTTTGGCTAGTGTTGCAACCACAAGATTGCAAGGATTTTGGAAAGGAAATCCTTGTAAGTCCTGTCCTTTGAATTATTAAATATTCTATATTCAATATCACAAGGACAAAGACTGTGAATGTAGCTCTGAACCAGTTAAGACACATTGGAAGGGATGTAGTATGAAAGACCTGGGTTTAAATCCTCAGTCTTTTGCATTAAGAGTTCAATGAAAATAGATATTTTCCCCTGGATTTTAAAGCTGAACTTTCAGCCCGTAGGGATTTTGAAATAAAAACACCTCAAACATGCAAGTTAACTCCAAGCATATTCTAACTACAGCATCAACATCACCCAGTGTCAAGTGATGACTTAGAGATTTGAATGGCACCAGTCCCTGTGAGGGCAATGCACATTCTTTCTTTCTGAGTCTTTCCTATAAATATAGACCATATGTAAATCCTTATTATCAGTGACTTTGCTCATATGGAGTCAGGATATTATCTATGGTATCATATACCATTATTATATCTCAGAACAAACTGGCCTTATAGTTGCACTCCTGGTATCATATTATGCTCTTACTTTTGTTGAAGTATGTTATAATAAATACCAACCATATCATTAATTCTTTTCATGAAGTCTATATTTCTTGGGCATCATATTTACTTTTATCCCACTGCAAGACATTCATTCCAACAACAGTAACCCTTCTGGGTGCAGAATAACTAGTTATATTGAATTTTGTGAAATTAATTACTTTTTAGAGAGTAATGTATAATTAGAAAGATAATGTAAGGTGTAACCTCTGTATTTAAACAAACTACTGTTGCACCTAAAAACCCAAACCAACTTGAGTACGTTCTTTCTCCAAAGCAAATAATTAAAAGTTGAATCATAGAAGCGTGGAAAGTTTTGCAATTAATTATTGGAAGAGCATCTGGATCTTGAAAGATTTAGCAAGCACAAGGAAATAATTGCAATAGGATCTTCATTGGATTTGATACATTTTGCATAACTTTTTTTGGTGGTTAATTTAATTATTGCTATTTGTTACTCAGCTATTTCTGAAGTAATTAAACTACAGCATATCCTGGCTTGGTCCATGATATACATCCATAATGCCATTTGAGAGGTCAAATTCTGTGCAAATTCTGTGATAGTCTTGTTTATTTCTGATTTATGTCAAGGCAGAAGCATGGTTTTTGTATGTGTTCTCCACATCTCTGCTGAGTTTGTAAAACATGCTGAGCACAATGAGCTAGGTCATGCCTGCTCCTTAAAATGTGCTTTGCAGAAGATTTAAGAGAAGAAAAAAAAAAAAAAAATGGACTAAGTATATAACTTTGTACTCATTGCTAGAAGCATGGTCCATATCACAACAATCAGTTTGTATTACAGTAGTACTGAGCTATATGTTGAATTGTGCTTAAAACTCCATTGCTATAATGAAGGATGATCTTTCATTTCAAAAGCATAGAAAGAGAGAGTGAAAGACAACTGAGGAGGAAGAGCCATAAGCAATATTATCTGTGAAAGTTATATTTAATATAGGCCTTGATAATTAAAAGTTTTCTGAGAGTTCTGCAAAGCATTCAGATCATCAGATTTAATGACTTTGGGGCACCCAAATTAGGGGTTTCAAGTTTGGGAGCCTAAATTCAATCTACATGGCCTAATTTGAAATCTGTCATTTAAATAGGGGTGATCAGAATTTCTGAAAAACAACTCTCATGTTTCAAGACCCAAATATGGATTGAGATCCCCAGTTTAGAGACCTACATTCAGCTACTTTGCACTAGATCACGATGTTCTTTCTTTTAAGAGCTGCAGAGAATGTGGAGGGAGCCAACAGTGTCTAGAGCAGCACTGCAGGAGCATTTGTTCAGATCTTGTTTTTGTAAGAATGGATTAGTTTCTGTTTCTGTTTTTCTTTTTTCCCCATTCCCTTGAAGTGAAACAAGAGGGTATTTCTTAAAGCTGCTTTATGACATTAGAGGTGTACTGTGAAATTCTAAAACATTCTTAGATCTAAGAAAAAGGGGGGAAAGGCTCTTTTGTCAGTCTTGATAACAAATGCCATATTTTCAGAGCTTTTAACAGGAATTGTATCACAGTACACAGATGATAGTTGCTGTTGACAGGAAGAAGAAGGGCACAATTTTTAGACAAAGCAACAATTAATAGAGTCAAGGAAATGTGGCAATTACAAGACTGAGGATGTTTAACATCCATTTAATATCTTTTATTAAACAAGATAGAAAGATATTGTCTTAGATAGAAAATATTTTATATATCATAACTGTCATTAGCATCTTGTTGATAGAGATTCTTGTTCACAGAAAATAAGTCAGAGGAAAGTTTCTAACTATCAGGAAAACAATGTTTTGAATCAGACCTGAAACTGGAATAAAGTGGTGAAAATTTTGTCCTAATAAAGATGATGGTTTACTCTCTTCAGAAGAACATTATCTGACATGAAGAAATTCAAGAACAAGATGCAATACCTGTAAAGATCTTCTCAATTCCTAGGTTATCGTTGTAACCTGGATGGACGTTGCCTGCTTGAATTTTAGTTATGAAAAGCACCTTTGAAATGCTGCTCAATGGGCTCAGAAGGACAACCAGCCTATCCTTCCCACATTTAGGGATTCTTAAGGGTTCCTCCCAAACTTGAGAGACAATTTGAACATGTTTACTTTGTAAGGCAGGCAGAGTTTTCCATTGAATAAAATTTTGGCTTAAAGTTCATTCTAACTACAAAATTCTGTGTTAGCCATGGGAATAAGCACAAGGTACTAGTCTATTTAGATTTCAATAATTTATCCTCTGAGGCACCCAATGGATAGCAAGTTTAGCCAAGTAGTTTGAGGGAATGTTTAAACAGAACTTTTCCACATGTTAAACAAACATTGATGACTGACAGTAAAACATAAATTAAAGTCATAAGAAAAATAATCACAGAATCCATTCCTATGATAGAGAGCTTTCCAAAGGAACATGAAATCCACTTGAAATGAAACAATGTAGCCCATTACTGTCAGAATTTCTTCTATTTTCTTGGCCTTAGATACTACTTGACTTGCCACATTTTAAAAAATATTTTTGCATGGCTGTGAAGTGCTAGGCCATAATTTGAGCTTCCCATTATGGGGAATTTATCAAGTGTCATCTTGATTGTTAAATACTCTGTCAAGATGGAAGTATTTGAAAATGTAATTAATAGCTGGTTTTTGTGGTAACTTTGGGAGTCTTATCCTGCATTTCCAGTCAATTGCTTTGAAATATATTTCTTAGTCACCTCTGCTTAGAACTTCTCTTTCCCCTCTTTTTGATCTTTAAAAATGAGGTCAAACTTGAATTTTTGGTCACAGTGAAGAAGTACAAAAATCAATAACTACTTCACACAGTGTCTTATAATACCCACTTCATTTATCCACAATCTTGTTGTTTTATCAAAGAGCTGAGAAGCAATGAGTTTCACACTCACTAATTTTTAAAAAACAGCGTATCATTTTGATTGACAAATAATTCATCCTATCAATATATGATAACCTGAAGACTTCAGTGTTAAGTCAAAGCTTTATTTATTAATTCAAGTTCAAGACCTTAACATTCTAGAATAGCTTGAGGATATGTTTTGCCTGGCTCTAAGGGGAATCAAAATAGTTTAAACTCAGCTAAGATACTTCTACAAATTGCTTTAGTACCACAGCAGTGTCTTCAGAACTCTGAGTACTTATTAAGGGTCTCTCTTCACGCAACATTTTGTATTTGTACCCTGGTGGAGTGGGCCCTGCCAACCAAGGCATGAATATGCATGGCTTTGCAACCCGCCAGTCCCCTGCAACATTCCAGCACCCAGAATGAAGTTGTTTATGGGAACCAGAAATTAAATTGGGTTAGTTCATTTCAAGCAATAATCAAAAAACAGAGAGCAGCTCAAAATGAAAAGCAGAAATAGCTTGCTCCTTTCTAGAATCTCACAGACCCATGGGTAAGGCTCCTAGGTGCAAAGGCCATACTGGTACTAAAGATAGAAACTACGGAAGTAGTAAAACAAGCAAACAAGAACTCCAAACCCTACCCCAAATTCAGATTCAGGTTCTAAGAAGGGTTTCAAAATTTAAAATTATAGGCATTTGAAATTGTCCTTTAAATTTCTGTATTCAGTTATTATGCTTTCACTGACTTATGAAAGAGAGAGAGGCACATGTGAGGCTGGAAAACTAGTAGAGAAGAGATGAGGAAAGCACAGTCCTGTTCTCTTTGTTGTGCCTCCTTGCCATAGAAAACTCACTGCTTCTTTTGCAAACTTGAGAGAGGTCAAAAAAGAAGAACAAATGTGACCCCTAGAAAATAATCTCTTTCATCCCTCTTGCTCTGCTAAGGATACACTTCTTGTCTTGCAAATGGAGCCGTTTGACAATCATTGCTCTCAGTGTCTGGTTAAGCTTCATCTTTGGTTCTAACAACTAGTGCACTTTTGACCTCCCTGTGCTGTCGTAGACATACAGCGGCAAAAAAGGTCAAGGAAGAACTTTTCCACAAAGATTGTAGTCTGGCAAACCTTTTCCTCTGGGCAGCTTTAGAACCTGGATATTGGCCTCATTGGACTAATTTTAAGGAAATTCAAGGTTGCTACAGTGTAAGCAAAGACTGTCTCTCTTCTACTGTTGCTGTAGAGCCCCATACCAGTTTCCTCTCTGAGACACACTTTTCCTTACACTTTCTTCCATGTATTTATGGTCAGCTTTCTGTGCCTTTCAAAAGGGAGGGGAATAAGAGTTTTTTGTTCTCTGCAAAAGTATGGGATAATCTAGCTGTGGTGAGAGCAAAGAGGCCAGTAATGACTGGGATAGGAAAAGTAACTTTTTGGAATTACTATTAAATTATTCAGCTGTCCAGAGTTCATATACAAGCACTAGTGAGACATTATTTTTGAAGAATTAGGGATTTGGGGAAAGTTAATATAATAGTTGCTGAATTAGCTGAAGTAGCTAGATAAGATTTATTTGTGGTTAACAGCAGTTGGATCTTAGATAAGCTATCCCAGATTTAGTAACTCATTGCTTGTCAGCTTTATGTTTGTGTAGCTGTGGTTGTAAAAAAAACAAAATGTGGTAAATAGGACGTAAGATAGCTGCAGACTTCCTGCTTAAAGAACCCATTGAACACAGGAAACTATAAGTTCTACCAAGGATTCATTTGTCACGAATGCATTGAAAAGGTAGAAAGGTCAGGACGAGGAAGACTCATCCTACTTCCTCATTTTTGGTGAACCCTCCCCAGAATAGACCCCCGACTCATTTTAAGAAGCAAACTACGAACGCTTAATAGCCTTTTCTGCCAATTAGCATACAAAGCGGGGAATGGGAGGTGACAGGGGTATGAATATGCATTTGTATTTGGGTATTCAACACTTTTGTAAATAAAAGGCTTCGTAATTACCTGTGAATTTCCCAGTGTGTATCAGGGAGCTATCCTGCGTGCTGCCGGGCTGTAATAAACATACACTTTCTAACTTTAAACTGTTAGAGAGTTTTTGTCAGTCACAGCTGGGTATTGATACTAGATCAATAACCATACTTCTTTAATATGTCGCTAGAAATACACGGAGTATTAAATATATAAAAACATTAAAGCTTCTGGTTTTACATTAATAAAAACTAAGCCTTTCAGAAATGTCTTATATAAATACTCTTAACTCTTAGGTTGTAAAACAAGTTAGTAGTGCAATAATTATTTCATTTTTGTCTTAAAAAATATTAATAGCTTAGTCTTGCACAAGTGGCCAGGAATTGAAATCCAGACGCTAGTCTATCATCTAATCTGGGAGCATTATTGGAAAGATCCATTTAAAGATCTTTTCCTGTAATTTTTTTTTTTTTTCATGTTTATAGTATAATACACAAGGTATGCTACAAATAAACTTGGTCTCTGTCATTAGCCAGTACTAAAGAGCAACGTCATGTATTACACTGTGCATTTACTAGCTTGAATTCTGAAAAGAATCTAAATTCTGTAAAATCTAGTGTTGACAGCAATGATCATGAATTGCAATGCAAATTAAATATATATAGTTAATGTATTATTTAATTGATAAGTTTCTTTAGAAAACAGGCATTTCTATTTCCTTTTCCCAAAATATTGACAACCAGTGAAAGTAAAGATTTAATTATTAAATAAATAGTTTTAAACCTTCTATTTCTAACTGAACCTTGAAACAGATTTCTATGTCTAGAATGAGATAATGAAAAATAGTAAGTAATATACAACACTATAGCAAACTTACCACATTTAAAATGCTAGAATGCTACTTAGGCAAAAGTATTGACAGATGATGAAGTATAGTCTGGATGAAACCGCCATAGCACAAGAAAATCACTATGCCTTTTTAAAGCAAACAGTATGCAAAGGTATTAAAAGATTTGCACTAAGCAAAGGCACTGCAAAACTTCTTTCAGTCATTTGCCACACTTCCAACAGGTGCTGACCATTTGATTCTTTAGGCAGATTAATCCCACTTCATTAGCACTTTTATGAGTTCATATTAGTTGTTACTGTAATGGAAAATTATCTTGCATAAAGACTGGCTATTTATGGGGCCAATGTGGCATTGTTTTACATCATAACAATACTGCCTTTTAAAGCAACTTTGTCTTAGTCTCATCAAGTTTCCCATATTGTATCTTGTGTCACCACTTATTTATTTATACACTGCTTTTCCCTAGTGTGTATAAGACCTCACTATCCAGATTCCACTTTCCAACACTGCAGAGGAAGAAATGTTCAATGATCTTTTCCCCCTTTCATTCTAACCATGTTCTCTGTGTTGAGAACAGAATTTCCTGATATGCAAAATAAACCATGAGAGTCTGTAGCCTGCTTTATGGTGTAGGCATTACTAGAGGATGAAACAGCAAGAGCTCCTTTTTTCAGAACCACTATTTATGGATCCTTGTGTAGGAACAGCTTGGCTTCTGTTCACTAAGATTGTCACAATGAAATTATACTTAGGGACTTCAGACCTATCTTTAAAAGTGGATGGGTGGAAATTGAAGAACTTTATACCATGTTGGTTTGCTTCTTTTTAAAATCTGGCTGATAAGAAACACATAGTGTGTTTATTTTGAAAGAATACAGAGGAAATTTTGGGGGGTTGTTTGTTTTGACCTTTTAATAACAAGCAGATATTCTCCCAAAAACTACTGTATTGTTACCTCTAGTGCAAGGCAAAAATAACAATATAGTCACAAAAGAAGGACTAGGGGAAATTACTCAAATGAGATGTTCATTTGAATGTTTTGGTGTGTTGTCTCATTGGTAATGAAGCATAAGATGAGGACATTTTTATCCAAACTGACATTTCAGCAAATGATATTGTAAAGATGATATATTTACTGGATAGTTTTTAGATTGAAGTATATAACTTTAGACATTGCAATAGTTCTTTTAGTAGCCCACACCTACCTTGAGAAGTGTTTTCCTTTGTTCTGCAGAAGCCACACTAAATCACTCTACTCCATGTGCTGGCTTATATACATGACTTATCAAATTCTACTTTCCTAAGAACTGATCTGTGATTTCATTCTTCCCCATTAAAGAATGTCAGCTGCCAGTCACCGGGGTGTCTGGGAAGTTTCTCTCACATTTTTAAGCCTTTGTTTTCCAGCTTAACATATTCAGTGCTGAAAGTCAACCTTTTCCCCAGAGGCCCATTTCTCCACAGCACCAGATCTGTATGTGTTTGTTGCAGATACTAAATAACTGCAGTTCTAATACCTCTAAAAATGTCATGTCAAACTTCTTTTTAGAAGAGCTGGATGAAATCTCAGCTCCTGTTCACAGAAGCCAGGGTTCAGCTGCAGAGCTGTTTTGATGAAATCTCAGCCTCTGTTCACAGGTGCCAGTTGCAGGAGGTGAGACAGGGCAAACCAAGAACATTGTTCTGGTAGTGGCAAAAGCAACAGGAAGTATGTTCCTGAATTTTTTTGTCTTTTCATAAACTTCATGAGTATACAATAAAAAATAATTATTAGAATGTAGATTACGAAAATTAACATGAACTTTCAACATATCATTTTAATGCTTAAGACACTTTGAGATACATTTCATTAGTGTGTTTGCTGTCAAAGTAAGGATCAGTAAAGATAAATATTATTTATCACCATTAAAAATGTAAAAAAATAATTTTAGTGTATATCATACTCTAAAAGAGCGACCTTAATATTTGTGTGAGGTTATATAAGTTGGCTTGCAGTTGAAACTATATAGGTTTTTTCCTAAGAAAAATTTTAAATTAAGAATTCCAGTTACATGCAAAAGATGGTTTCTCTCTGGGCTTGTTTTAAAGACTCATGTAGTCTTTAAGACATAAAAGTCCTGGTACAGAATTGTCTTGAATGAAAAAAAAGTGCATATTATTGCATGAACTTTCAAAGTACCATGAAAGTCTAAGACAAATATAATTATTATTATCCGTTTATCACCTCAAACATGTTGTTGTAAATGTCATTATATCAGATGAGTTTGAAAACAGTTTTCCATTTTGCGCTTTATTTGACAAGGTGATTCATTGTGTAGAGCAGTTTAAGATGTCAGTCCCTGTGGAAAGAATTGAGTTGTACTAATGTGCTCATGAGCATTCCTCTATCAAGGTGTGTGATTAAAGAAGGGGTATTCTTCTGAAATACTGTTACGCAATTGGCCTGACATACAAGTGTTTTCTTTATTGAAATATAATTTATCACAGTCAACTATATCTAACTAAACATGTGTATGTTAAATGCAACATATGAAAAGCTGGTTATAATTATCCGCAAAATCATATTTGTGAAAAATTTTTATGCTGCAACACAATGGCTTGTCAATTAAAATAATTTGGTTCTGACATCACATCTTCATTTTCAACAGTGGAATGATGAGTAAGGAAAAGACACCCAGACATTTTCTCTGCATTTTGTATGTGCCTTGAATCTATTGTTGGCTCATTTTTGATTGCCTCAGAGAAAGGCAGAATTTTTCCTTCTTGCTTTAGCCATTTTTGCATTGAATTTGGAAAATTTCCCCTGTCCTTTCGGCAGACAACAGAATTCATTATGGAGAATTAGGTTTACTCTCCACTGTCATTCATTTGGACTAACCTCCTCTCCTGGCACAGCTTCGATTCTATATTTACATTCCTTTACAATCCCACTAAGCTATTTGACTCAATAATTTAATGACAAAATGAAATTCCATAGATTAATTCTATATTGTGAAGGAGTATAGTATCTTCTTCCACTATATCTGAATTAACTACCAGTCCATTTCCATGAGTGACTTGTTATTATGTGGCCAAGAAGAAGACAGATTTGTCTTAACCAAATCATTCGTTATTTTGAATGCTGTCAAGTCTATTATGTTACAAAATTATATCAAATAGTTATATATATATTCTACACAGTAAAATCAACTTTCCTTCTCATTCTCCCTCCATTCTCCCTTCCCTTCCCTTCTACACAGGCAACATTTACATTTGCAGATGCAGTATGTGATATGACTGAGGACTAAGCTGCTGATACACCTGCTGCCTTTGTCTTCCATCTTACTGTGGCCATAAAGAGTGGTGAGTGGCACAGAAATATGTACTAACAAGTTACAATGTGACTTTTCTCACAGCTGACAATAATTACTGAGAACACATCCCTCCGCCTCCAAAGAAATCACACAGATACCCCTCCCCCTCCAAGAAGAAACCTCTTCTTCAACACCCTGTGCTTAATGCAATCAAATGTTAATTAACTGACAATGGTACACCTGATTGATATGCTTGGCATAACTGAACAGCAGATTCAGAAAAATGAGTATTCATGAATAGTATCACTTTACACTTTCCAATAACAAGTCTAGCAATAGAGATAAATCTCTTTCAAAACAGTGTATGCTTCTATTATTCTACAAATATTTTAACCAGAGCTAGCTCCCATCAACCATCCTTGAAGCTCCAACTCCTCCTCTGCTTCTCTCTTTTCTTTTATCAGCCAGCATGACATTTGCCGATTTGAATCCTTCCTCCAGCCTAGTTGGCACAGCTTCAGTATCATGTATCTCCAGTAATATTTGTACTCTAAAATTACTGAGTTATTCAATTCTAACTTCACTTTTAACTTAGCTTATTCCCTAGCTCTCCAGAAATAATACTACTTGCTATTGCAAAGGAAATTCCATTTTTAAAGCACTGAAACACTTAGAATTCCTCCTGACAGCCACTTTCTCTTCACTCCAAGCCACCACTGCTCTGGTGCCACTTGCCCACCTTTTAAAGCATTACCTTTAACTTGTCTACTACAAACATAAGTTTCAAACCCTTCATTTAGTTCCTGAGTTGTGCAAGAAGAAAAGGTACAAGTGGAGAAATGTTCAGCTTGGAAGACCAAGGGATAAGATGCAGGAACATATACAATGAGCAGCAGCAGGTATGAGAAATATTTATGTTGTCATTTAAGGCAAACTCCTTACAGAGGAATCTTTCTTTAGTAGCCATATTAATAGTGGAAAATTGAGCTCTGTGTGCATGAAAAGCTTTGTAAAGGCTTTGCCTCCACAAAATGTTCCCAAAAGCAGCACTGATCAGCTCACCTGACACAGATAGCAACCCAAAAGAGCTATGACATAGGGGATTTTTTTGATTCATGTGACCATTTCAACCATTGAAAAGACGTTTTCATAACCTTTTCAGCACTTTGAAAAGCCCTACTTTGAAGTAAATAAAGCAAAAACTGTAGAGATTTGTCTCACATCTGCATGTCAGGATAAATAATGATGTATAGAAGTATAATAATGCTACTCAACCTGGAATATTCTTGATTAAACTACTGGCAGGGACTACTAGGATTTACAAAATGATTGGTTTTTTGTTTTCTTTTCCTTTTATTTTTTTTCCCACCATTTTGTATTATTTAAAATCTGCTTGCTAAAATTTCTTTTTCAAGCTTGTTAGAGGCAGATTTGGTCCACTTCCTTATGAAAAAACAACAAAACCTACAGCCTCCAGAATGAATTCTACATTCAGGTTTTTATTCAAGTGCTACAGAGCAGAAATTAGGTATATATGCACCATAGCCTGTATGAGAAATTGACATACCACCTAGCCTAAGGGCATATTATTTTCAGTACCACTTATCTCCCTATGAAAAAAAAGGAAAATATTTTGAATATATGGTTGATGGTCACTAGCAGTTCTGCCGAAGTCTTGATTTTTTTCATTCTGTAAATGAAGTGCATCAAGAATGGTTTATCTTTTTCCAGTGTATTGGAAAATGTTTTCTTTTCCCTGTCACTCTCATGTTTGGAAAATTCTACAACTAGATCCTTGCTGCATTCAAAACATACACTAATTGCAAGAAAGAAAAATGTTTAATTTCGTGTGTTTTAAAAATTATGTTCCCTTCCCCTTTCAGAATGTCAGAGACACAGGCTCAACATAAGACAGAGGTAAAACATATTTACTTATCTAACTTTTCATACCATATCTAATTTAATTTTAATCATTGTATAATTCTGTAATTATTTTAAATTTTAATAATTAGGTTGACAATACCTATGATATCACAGTAATATTAGTAATCTAAAATTACTGATTTATACTATTCTAACTTCAGTTTTAACTTAGCTTATTTCTCCACTCACCAGAAATAAAGTAATACTACTTGCTAGTGCAAAGGAAATTCCATTTTTAAAGCATTGAAGCACTTAAAAATCCTCCAGTATATAGACTTAAGTGATGCCAAGTTCACTTATGGCATAGTCCTTAATGACATTTCTAATATCAGAGATGAACATGTATTTACTGAGCAAACAGTGGTCATACGAAAAATGTAAACTTTTCAGGCTGGTAGAAAAGGTATAAAAGACAGGGCAACTGAAAAATCAGACACGCAGCACTGAAGGCAATAGATCAGATGTCATTTGTTGGCCAAAACCCCTCTCAAAGTGATCTTATTATTAGGAATAAGTTTTTTATAACTTGTCAGTGAAGGAGATTGAGTTGGCTAAGAATTTGACATCCCTGTTAATCCTCTTGAGCCAAGTACAGTCTGGCCTAAACATTAATAACCCTTTTTCTGTGCACAACAGCACAGAAAACTACAACATTGTTTCCAATATTTTCTGGCCAAATACAAAAAGACCAAAAAACCAAAAGCAGCCCTCTTAGCAGATACATGTTATTCAAAATATGTTGTTTTCATCAACACAGGGGAATTGGAATGAAATGCTAATATATGTGTTGGAAGGCTATGTCCCCTGTGCATCCTGTTACCAAGGAGGAAGGTTGAGATGATATCTAAATGACAGCAACTCTTTATTTGAGTTTATTGCAAACAGAACAGGAACAATATGAGAATATTTTCATGTGTTTGCCTGCTGATGTGTACACATGTATACAGTGAACAGCACAAACAATTGTAAGAATATGGAGATGCCACCTGACTTTCTTACCGGTACAGTGGTACAGATGCCATGTTCCACTAAAAATCTTTTTACTTACCTTGGGAAAAATGCAAATCATGAAGTGAGAAAGACTGGGGACATGGCTCAGAAGGCTATCCATATTAAAAACTAATGTGATTGAAAAAAGTTTTAAATTGTAGTCCCAGGCATGTATTTTAGCACTAGTGTTAGTGTGCACTCTCTTTGCTTAGAGCTGGAGAGCTCTGGCTCTCTGTGGGAGGAATGTGAAGTAGGCAGGAAAAGGAGATCCATGTGTCAGGGCCACGCTGTCAAATGGCCTCCTCACACATTGCAGATGTTGTTCAAGCATGAGCCAGGGAGTGTGTGGAATAAAAAGCAGCCTATGGAACTTTAGTAGGGAATAAATTCTGCAGAAAGCTTGCAGCATTCTATGCCAGAAAAAAATTTCACCAGCAGAAAAGAGTTCTATACAGGACTCTCTGCATGGGCTGATTTTAGGGGTACTCTTGGTACATCAACATTAGTTTTACACCATACCAATATTCTCCTTTAGGAAATTGCAAGAAGTTGCAGCACAAAATGGCCATAGGCATGACTTATGCTAAGAGAGGAAAACAGTCCAGTGGAAAATATATATATATCAGTGTTTCACTTAGAAATCAAGTTTTATTGACAACAAAGTCAATTCTGAGGATAAAAAATCTTAAAAGGGTAGATTTTCTAGCCAAAAAAAGGTGTAGTTGATTATGATGGGTCTTGCATCACAGTCATAAAAATGATGACTTTATCTCATGAGACTAAATAATATAGATCTGGGATTACTGGTCAAATTAAAATGTTCCAGTCTCTCAGAAAGGAACCACAGAAATTTGAATTGTGACCATATAATATTCCTGATATTGTATGATTAATATGTGGTTTATTGATTTGACAAGTAATGCTGTTTTCCCCCAGGAAAAAAAGTGAATTTGTGGCAAATGGCCTAATAGAATGGTACAAGTAATTGATGGAGTTCTGCACAGTCTGTTGAGTGAGATGACAGATCTGAAAAGCCTCTGAATTATTAGTTTGCCTGTAGTCACAGTGCAAGGTGTGACTATAGTCAAAGCAAGTTTTAAAAATATATAGTATAAACCAGAAAATACTAGGGAGAAAAGAAGAATAATTATTAACTCAATTCCTCTGTCAAGACCATTTAAAAATCATCGTTGAGATAACTCATAAATAAACATAATTGTCACTGCAAAAATTTTACTAAAATAAGGAGTTATATTTTGAATTACTTATATTTATATATATATATATATATGCACGTTAAAATATTTAAAATATAATAAGTGGTCTAGCTATATAGTTATACATTTTAGGTAATTATAGGTTACCTTGTTAGACTTGTACATGATAAAAGATATGTAAGTGCAGAAATCTCTGCAGATTCAAAAAGTTCACATAATAAATACTTCTTATTTATACTTAATGATAAGCATTGCTACTGCTGCCCTACACACCTCATAGCTTGCCTAAGGCTACACTTTGGAAATTTAAATTGAGAGACAAATAATTTGCCTCTTGTAGTAATAGGAAGCTGTTTAAAATTTGGAAAACATGAGATTGTTCTTAAAGACCGGTTCCTTCAGTGTTGCATGAATATATCTTCTGGTCAGTGCATTTATACACAATATATATTCTCTTTGCTTACAGCTAAGCTTGTCAAACTGATGTATTTAACTGATGATTTTTTAAAGGAGGAATGTTAAAGCTTTTTATAAAAGCATTTATATAGTTGGAAATATAATGATTAAAGGTGGCATCAGAGGACATTGCTTGTCTTTTAAATTTCCTGACATTCCTTCCCAATAGTGTTTTTAGGAGATGAGTGCCATGTTTTCAGAATTAACTTATAAAGCTGACTGGTTGGCCATTTTTGGCCACCCAATATAGTCTTAGCACAAGATAAAAACACTTGAAATATACAATCTAAGTCATCAAAACAGCCAGCTGTTAGAGTCTACATAGAACTCAATATGATTATGTAAATGAATGAAATTTTAAGAAATGGACAACAAACTGTTGCTGATAAACAATGTAAAATCTGTTGTAAAATACTAGATAAGATACTAATTATTTGTGTCTCCTCGTTTGGCCCAAAAGACCTACAGAATCTTTAATGACAAAGTCCTTTACGTCTGAGTTAGATAATACAAATCTTCACCAGTTAAGGAGTTGCATATCTCTAGGGAATATTTGCAAAAGCAAAGCATATTCTTTGGAATTTTGATAAAGCATTCTGTGCTTGGAACGCAGGTAAAACAGATCACCAATTCTGCTTTTTTTTTTTCCCCAATAAACTATGTTTATTATGCCAATTCTAATTACCATGCAATCTAATGGTTTTAAGGCTTATAATTTCCACATCACTGGACATCACAAACATGAAAGCATTTTATACTGTCATTATACATCAATGTTTGCAGTTGGTTATACATATATACAGAAATTATTCACACATCTTAACCTTGCGATATTTCCTCTTTCAAACCAACATAATTTTACTGTGAAAGCAGCTTTTTAATAAATGGTATAAGAAATACAGCAAGGCACACATTTTTTAAAAACTTTTTTTCTCATTACCACCTCAAGAAGCATAAAAACCCAAAATGTTATACTTAATTCAGTAGAATGTCAACAGTTTATAATATACAACACTATGTAGTTGTTTCTTGAAGTGTTGCATAGATTAAAATTTTAAATTAAATAAATAAAATGCCATTTATTTAAATTGCTTAATTTTTAGATCTATTGAATCAGGAGGATCAATGACTTCTTTTGCTGCAATCCAACAAAATAGTCACTTTGAAAACAAAATAGTTTCAATAAACTTATGCATTATCCAGATAAATATTAAATTTGATACATAAAATAGAAGAGTATTGACAGATACAATTCTGAAAAGATGAACCAGACTGATGGTGAATTCTATAGAACTTTAAACAACAGAACCAGTGGTAAGTAGTACAGGAGCATCCAATTTAGGAAGGGGAGGTCATTAGAGGTAGCTTGGGAAGGAATCCATATGAAAGCAAATGGCCTTGCTACAAAACAAAATGATCACTGAAACAGGACTAGCATATGCAGCCTGACCACAAAGCCAACATGGACAAACCACATTTGGAAAAATAATTTGTCTTGGGAATCAGTTTAATGAAGGGCAATGGAATTGGAGGTCACCCCAGGGTTTACAGGATGAACCTGCACCTGAATTGCAGCCAAGTTTCTAAAAGGAAACAGAAAAGTAATAGTAGGTTACAGAAAACGAAGTTTTATTAACAAAACATAGGTCTTCCAGAACAATAATAGCCATTAAATAGTCACATGCCAAAACCTTTAATGCAGAAGCATACAGTAGGCAAAAAATTGACTTTTAACAGCCTGAGGTACAAGTTAGTGTAAAAAAAATGAATTGATGTAGAAAAGTCACTGATTTTCATAAAGACTTTGCTTCTAAAGGAACACGAGTATTCATCACATTGTACCTTTTCCCTGGATTTTGCCCTCATCTTTACCTGTGAACTTACCTTCAGCACACAGAAGTGCACCAAACAATGAAAAAATGGAAATTTTCAAAAGTCAAGCTATGAAAAGATCTATCTAATAACTACTTTACTTTAATATTTGTGCAAACATATATATATGAGACTTCAATGGAGAAGAGAAGAAGATTGTCACAGAAGTGGTCTGTGAATAGAATTGCTGACATCATCACTGCATTTTTAAATTGTAAATAACTATTTAGACACTTCTAGTACCACCAATGAGTTAAACTTGCCTGCTATAGATCTATCCAGCTCAGAGTTTAGGGTGAAACTATTCAGCAAAGAGCATGGGCTTATGATGAGAATTATGAAGAAATAACTGTCAGAATACAGCTCAAAGATTAGTGCAAAGT
Organism: Hirundo rustica; assembly: GCF_015227805.2. Classification (NCBI taxonomy): domain Eukaryota; kingdom Metazoa; phylum Chordata; class Aves; order Passeriformes; family Hirundinidae; genus Hirundo; species Hirundo rustica. The sequence continues at coordinate 26,746,094 of NC_053455.1, forward strand.
ACATCTCATAGGCATTTCCTAGGAGGCACTCCAGACATGCATTATGTGCCTTCCAAGTTAAGCAGGAATATCTGGATCTATCCAGTTACCATCTCCTTTGATCTTCTTTGCTGTTAGTGACCACATCCCTCCCCATTTATACAAGAAATACTCTTACTTGAAAATAGTGAAAAGCTCAACCATCTGTTTAGATATTAATGAAGAACTGATCTGAATAAAGCAGAAGAGTGTATCAAAAGGTTTCTACAATTCTGGCATGAGTAAGAAAAGTCTCATTGATGGATTATGTCAGGTTTTTAAAAATTATGTAATTCATAGATTTCAAGACAAGATTCTCTGTTTATTTAGCTTTTTTAAAGTCAGGTACTGTAAGGAGCTAAAAAGTCACACTGCTTTAAACTCTATAAGGAAACTTCATATTATTTACTTCCCTATAAAAATCTCTAGGGGAAAAAAAAAAAAGTAAGCAAAGATTTAGATTATTATTGTAGTTCCAGTCTCTGAAAGTAAATTATTATATACTAACTATTATGTAAACTTGGGGGTTTTCTCCTGTAGTAAATAAATAACAGTCCTTTGCATTTATGTACTAGCTTTTATCTGTGGATCTCAAACTACTTTTATGTAAATAAGCTATTCTTCATAAGTGCCATCAATCATTATTCTCATTATTTTGTTGCAAAAAGCTGAGACAAGGAAGGAAAAAGTCATACAAAATATCTATTGCTGAGCAGGAAATAACAGTCAGGTGCTTTGAGCACCAGTGCTGGATTTCTCCTGGTGATAGTAAGTGGCAGAATATTCTATCTAATATTGCAGCACAGTCAGATAAAATCAATGTAGTTTTCTTAAGTGCAAGTAAATTATTTTTCCTCTAAATTAAGTTAAAACTTAAATTTAAAATACAGAAGTAAGGAAATAGCTTTTGGATTAACTTGTAAGGACTAAGAGATTACACACAGAATTCTAAGGCATCCTCTAGAGAAGACTGGATAGAACACATAAGTGTCCTGAATGTATTGATCTCTATGCATACTGAATTTGCAAATAAAAGTTCCCATCCCATTGGTGAGTTATGGGTCACAGTGATTTGCAGAAGATCACATAATCTCATACAGATAGATCTTTCAAGGTGACCCCTAACTGAGAAATAAAATCAGCACAGTTTTATGGGCACCTCTGTTGAAGAACTCCATGTCAGCTCATATGAAAGACTAGTCAGTGCTGTCAGAGATATTTTTGAACCTGCCAATAGAATTGTTACAATTTTCCCACAATGTCTTTGGTTGTTTATGTTTTGGTTTGGTTTGGTTTGGTTGGGGGGGTTGTGTTTGTTTTGTTTGTTTGAGGGTTTTTTTGTAGCATACTGTTAAACAACAGGATTGCAACATTTGACAAAAATATTTATTTGCTATTAATTTTATTCTCCTGTACAGCAAAGGTAAATACTAAAATGGTACAAAATCAACCTACATTTGAACTCATGCCTTTTTCAGCTTTGAATTCTCAGTATGCTTTTAAGGTACACATATAGTATAGATTTTTTTTTCCCAAGTATTGCCATTACACATGGAATTACACATTTAAATGAGCTAACAGCACAGGTGCTTCAGGAAAAATAATGGTGTTTGCCATTTATCTTTCAAATTAAATAATGTGTTTTTAAATAGTAACTTTTTTCATAATACACTTATGGGAACAACATTTATCTGTCACATTTTAAAAGATGTATTAGTAATAAATGTAAATTACCTTTGGAAAATCAGTAATTAGCCTCATCAAAAAATAAACAATCTGCCACCAAAAAGATAATCTTTAGCATAGTTAAGTATAATAACTGTTATTTGAATAAGTTAACAAATTAGGATAGATTGCTTCTGTAATTCATTCCCCATAGCATGAGAGATGAAGTTAAAGCATCAAGCTTGTGGATGGGGGAAGGGAGCTCAGACTTTAGTGAAACCAAACCTACCAGCTCAGATTTTCATTTTTGGTGTGTCAGAGATAAGCTATATGTATTCCAGAACTTTACTACTGGGAATAATACAGTACATAGTTTCCATGAAAGTAATGCTATATGTACAAGTTAAGAGCCAGTGTATCTTCCAACATTTATAAAGTGGGAATGGAGTGTGAAGAGCTTTGTTCTCTTAAAATAATTTGTCAGCCCCTGGGCAAAAGTGGAAGCTATAACATAACCCTATTAAGTTGTTGTATCCAGATTCTGAATTATATTTTATTGCATTGTGGGGCATTTATTATTAAATCTATCCTCTATGTCCAATCTTAGACCTCACACAAGCTGCATATTTCCAGTCTTATGGAAAAAAAACCCATCTGGCTACCATGTAAGTAACTATAAAGTTCTGAAGTGTGAGGTAAGTTTAAGCAGTATTTTGAGATCCTCAGAGCAAAAGTACTATTAAATTGAAAAGACATGTCATTATCTTCATCAGTGAAATAATGAGAACAAGGATAAAATCACACTCACTACAGCAAATATTCTTTCTCAAAATAATATTATAAAAATGAGTGAAAAAATAAGAAAACTAGTAGAACAGTAACTTGGAAAGCTTATGTTTACATCGGTTTCAGTTAACAATCTCAGACTTTTTGTCATCATCTCAATTTCCAAATAGAGACTTCTATATATACATAACCCATTTAATTTAATTCTAGAATACATAGAATCATCTGTGAGTTTTGTGTTTCATAGTTGATTTCAATTGCTTCTCCAGTTGTTTGAATGTGTCCAAGTATTAACCTAATTAGCAATCAGCAGGTCATGATAGCCTAATTCAAAGCCATTCCAGAAAAATTCTCTTTGCTATGATGGTTCCAAGATAACGCATTAGTCAAACAGAGATGTGTTGAGATAGCAGCAAGCTGTAGACTATTGCTGTCATAACCTCAAGGCTTTGCTAGATATATATATATGTGAATGTGGGAATGCTGGGTAAATCATCAATAAAAGGAAAGCCCAAAGCTTAGAAATATAACTTAACAAAATAAAAAATGAGGAAGTTAGATCTCTAAAGAGCAGCAAAGAAATCTGTTCTGTGTAAATAAGATGAGATCCTCTGCTACAGCTACAGCTGTAGTTTGCCATAGGAGAATACTATTGTTTTCCATGATGAGTAACAGCCTTTTCTCCAGGCAACAGCATGGAATCATAGCATAACTTGAAAGAAAACTTGAACATCAACTGGTCCAACCTCTTGTTAAAAGGAAGGCTATTTTCAAAGGTATAAAAGATTATTCGGGGCTACATCCACTGGAATTTTGAAAATCTCCAGAGGTGGAGATCTAGAACTCCTCAAGGAAACATTGTCCCATGTTTAGCCTTGTGTTTTATTGGAAATTCCCTTGCCACATCTTCTAGCAAGCACTGGAATTTGGAAATGGATTGGTATTTGGAGTTGCTGTTCTGGCTGTGGTCTCCTAGAGGAGTGTTTCCAAAGACTAGTGGCATTTGATAGAGCTGTGCTGGCTTTTAGGTCACCAAATTAGTGAGACTCAACAGCAGTGCTGCATGCTAGGAACTGATCCAAAAGTTGCTTTGTAGATCCACTTCTCTTATTAAATGTGCAGTTATTGTTCAACCTTTATGTGAGGTCAGAAATTCCAAATCAGAAATTTCCAGGTCAGAAATTCCAGAACTTTCAAACATTGGTAGAGATCAGGACCTCCTTTTTGCCTTAGGTTCCATCATCTTAATCATGTTTCAAAATGCTTACCACAAAACAGAACCAAAGGTTGCAGTACTGCTGAGTTCAGCTTTATCAAGTGCTTTTGAACCCCCTCCTAAGACCAGCTGACTGCAGAGAAAGGCATCAATAAGCAGAGGTGGTTTCTGGTTCCCTCAACTGAGGAGGGAAAGGAGGCTGACATATTATGTTTGAAGAATTCCCAGGTTCTGCAAGATAGCAGACTTGTTCCAGAAGGGAGCAACTCCAGTCAGTGCAAAGCCAAAGAGCAAAAAGCAATTAGTATTCATTGCATTTGTTGACTAGTGGCTTGTAAACTGGGATTATAGAGTAATCAAAACAAATTACATAACACTATCATGAAACAGAAGCCCTGGCTGACATTTCATCTCCTTTCATTGTACCAAAAAAAAAAAAAAAAAAAAAAAAAAAAAAAAAAAAAAAAAAAAAAGTGCAACTTGTAGAGTACATACCTGTTTTTAGAATTATCTATGTGCCTGGAGAGGGTTACATTCTATCTGTGCATATTTATATGTCTTTCCTTATGAAGTTTCAGGAGATTTTCTTCACAAATAAGAGTTTTTCTGTTCTGATGCAGGCCATCTTTTTTCTGTGAATGGCCAGGCTTTATCTGAAACTCAGTAGCTGAAGCCTCTTCAGAAGCAGCAACACATCCTTTTTTCTCCGCTGTTCCAGGTGATTTTCCTGCACTACTCTTTTTAGTGCTAACCTCTGGAGAATTCTTTTCCAAACTTTCATTTTGTCCATCTAAAAAGAGCAAATCATCATCAGCATTTTTTGAATTACTTGATGCACTTTTTTTGTTAGTATCTGGAATATTTATGTCATTGTCATCCCCACATAAGAAAGATAAATCCCTACCTTCAGAAGAAGTTTCAACTTCTAATGACTCTGGAGTCATTTCACCTAGTGACTCTGCAGATGTTTCAGAAATAGGGTTAGAAATAGGTTGCTGCTGCTCAACTTGTGCTTCAGAAGAACCATTAGAAACAGACTGCTGCTGCTGCTCAACCCGTTCTTCCTCAGGACAGGCTTCAAAGAAGCATTCAATATCTTCTCTCTCATCTGTGAAGTCCAGTGGCACAGGAGTGCTGCTCTTTTCCTCTATGTATTTGATTACCTCTCCACAGTCACTATCATGAGAAGAAAGTGAAAGGTAAGAATAGAAGTCCCCTTTTCTTAGCTGGATGGGTCTGTGAGAGTGTTCTAACACTTTTTCCTTGATCTGTGCTAATGAAGCTGAAGCAGATGACTCACATTCAGGTTGTGACTTACTTTTCAAAGCTGTTGAAGCCATGTCTATTATCTCCCTCACAAAATTGTGTACTGAGCCATCTTCTATACTTTTTTTATCAAAATCAGCAGATTCAGAGTTAGAGTACAAATCAAGACCATTAGCTGATGAGTTGCATTCTGCTTCACTGGATTTCAAGGCTGCACAGCAATCAGGAATTTTTTCAGTGTTTATTCTATGTTGTTGACCACTAGGTAAGGATGGCTGTAAAGCTGTATCTTGTATGCCTACAGAATTAATTTCTGAGGAAGATTCAAGGCAAGGCTTTTTTGCAGGAGAGGAAGCAACAGAGCGATGATCAGGCTGAAGATGACTTTGACATTCTCTTGGAGAGTTCCTGGATCCAGCTGAGGACAGAACAGTCTCCTTGCCATCCATGTGTGAATCATCTGAACTGTCTGTAAATGCTTCACAGACACCACACTCATTTTCAGCTTCTCTGACATCAAGGGGTGCATGAGTTTTGGGAGTTGCTGCTACTCTAACAAGACCTTCCTTTTGACTGCCAAGAGTATTTTCAACATTGCCGTTCTCCATATCATCCACAAGCTGATCCTTCACAACCTGAGAGATGTCTTTTGTTGGGTGACTCTTTGTCCCTTTTTCATGATCACATGGTATATTCTTACTGTTGCCATTATTTTCTGATATTTTCTGTACTGAACCATTCAATAGTGTTTCAATGCTTAATGTATCTGTGGCCTTTGATGTCTCATTACTAACTTCTTTACTGCGCTGAATTTCATCACTGAGGTTACTTTTTCTTTTCTCCCTTGTCAAGGAAAATTTTGGTCTAATCCAGGTTTGGAGCTCATTTTTTATATAATCAAGTCCTGAAATTAAATTGCATTCTTCATAAATATCGTCATCAGTTGCTATACTGGAGTCATCATCTTCATCTTTGATACCTAGCTCTTCCTCGGTTAAGGTAAGGGTGGAACTTGAAAGCAAATCACTGTCATCTTCATCATCAGTACAAGCAGAAGTGCAGGAGACATTAACAATCATGCTGACATTGACATCGCTCTCATCAGCTACAGATCTATTAAGATGTTTTCTAAATGATGCATTTGAATCTGGTATTTTATTTCTGTGTAGTACAATGTCTTCAGAGCAGAGAGAAAGATCCTCACTGCTGCTGAGTTCAGTGAGAGAAGCCGCTGAATCTTCATTGATTGAAGATGCAATATCTAAAGACAGTTGTCCAGTAAAAGACATTTTCTGAGAGCCACTTTGGAGTGTTATATCAGAGATGCTGCGCTTTATTTTTTGATCCGAAGGACTCTGGATATTCTCCAAGCGATTCAAAAGATCTAATGTCCTTTTACTGAGCTCTCCAACAGAATCACTGCTTGCACTTATGTCTCCAGAACCATGATGACTAAAAAGATCTTCATTGCTTTTGTAAGAAGTCAGCCAGCTCTCCAAAGAGGCACTTCGCTGAAGACCATCTCCACTTTTAAAAATACCTGAGCTGAACAAATCACCTACTACAGACAGGGATTCTAAAGAAGAACTATGAGATAAAGTTGAAACCTGTCTTGTATTCTCTGTAATAGGTAATTTTCTTACAGTTTCTGCAGATTTACAGGAATTGGGATCTGATTCTCCACAGATACTTCCCAGAGTATGATCATGACTAAATCCATCTTGTAACTCTCCAGACTTATGTTCAGATTTACCAGGTGTTTTGTCAAAACAAAGGTCATGAAACATACTACCCTCTGTATGTGTTTTTTCAGTCTGTGATTGTTTTGTTATCACTGGTAATTTGAATTTGGAGCCTTGAAGAAAAGAGTAATCATAAAATGTAAATACATCATGTTTTCCTTGCAATCCTTCTAGACAAGCAGGGTTAGACATAGTAATGCTGTCCAAATCCTCATCATTTTCATTTCCATAACATGCAGAAGGAGCCAATTGGAAATCATCTGAAAGACTAGTGTGATCTTCTTCATCTTGCTTTAGTTTTGGTTTTATTACATTATCCACTTGGCTTTCCACATTCCCAATTTCAGGATTACTCTGACTGCTTTCAGTATCATTTAGCAAAAAAATTTCTGAATTATTTGTAGTTTCTGTATCGCATTCACTCACTATCCCACTCTCACTCTCAGAATGTCTGCTTATGTTCTCACTCTGATACATGCAGTTATATGGTTTTGCCAATGTGGTACCTCCTATTAGATCTGGCAGGGATTTGGTAGATGAAAATGATGAGTCTTTACTGAGACTTTTGTTTAAAAGGTTAGACTGCATTACATTGGAGAGTCTGGATGTTTTTTTAAAAAAAGGCATATGTTTTTTTTCTGATAATTCAATATTATGAAGACTATAGACCTGATAGATGTGAGGATTTGGAGGGGAAGAAATGTTGGGACAATATAGAGAAATTCCATGATTATTGGTACTTTCATCTTCATTCACATCATTATCACCACATTCTTCTGAAGCAGGTTTCTGGTTTAGATCAACCTTGTTGAGCTCCTGATCGGCATCACTTAAGTCTTCGTGAATACTGATAAGCTTATTACTTATGTCAGTTTCATCCCATTCTAGTGCATCTTCACTTGGACCGTTTAGATCCATCAAACTGGGATCAATAACATTTAGATGGTCCTGTAAAAGAAAAAGTCAAAGATTAAAAATATTTACAGCTATATTTTAAACGTGCTTCCACTAAAACCATGTAAGTTAATGGAAGTAAAATGCATGTTTGGAACAATGATCACTAATAGGCTTTTAATTTTGTTACATCTTGTGTGGTATTAAAATGATCAATTAAAATGAAACCTATTATATTTTGAAGTATTTCCTAGACTTCTTAATCTTTTTCTTCTAATTTTCTGTCAAAATATAATACAGAAATTTGACTTTTCTTTAATATAATTAATTGTGGTTAGTCACTTTAATACATTTAAATATATATAAGTATATAACTTGGAATCACACAAGTGTGTTAAAAAATATGTAATTATATTGGATATATTAAAATCTTTCTTAGACTGCTTAAGTTTAATACAGTTAATTTGTAAAGGATTTATGAAAGGATTTATGAAAGGATAAAACATCATATCACAGGTCTTGAAGAATTTTTGTTAGATTGTATTTATTTTTTACTTGATAATAAAGGCAGAACAAATGACCAGTAAGACTAATGAATGTTAATATGTCGAGCTGAATGATCAAGTACTACATGAGTTTCAAATAATGTCTGCTCTGGTACCTTCCTCTGGGAAAGGACTAATAAATAAGTGAGAAAAACGTGATTTTCTATTTTAAAGATTTGTAATTTTCCAGCAATATTTGTTATTATGACCCAGAACATAGGATAACAAGAATTATTCCTTCCAGAAATATGTGTGGAAGAGGAAGAACACCTTGACAAGTTTTCTCACTCAGATGTGATTTGTCAAGTGGCCAACCAAGTACCAAACCACTTTAAGCCCTTGAAAACAAGACTGAAATGGTCCCTGATTTGGGGGCTGAGCACAAATTAATTTTACTTTATTTTTCTATTTCCTGAGAGGGCTTCATATTAGGGAAGGCTTTGCTTTTACAAGGAGTCTTGTAATAGAACAGTTGACTAATGTAGAAATGTTTAGTTTAAATCATCTAGCTGAACAGTGATCACTGTATCCAGAAACACAAACACTTCTTCCAAGAAATCTTTCAACTCTGATCTCTTGCTTTCTGCAATTTTCTTTGAGCAAGTGATGTTTTTAAATACAGTATTGACATCATGCCAAACAGCAAGAGCAAATCCCAGCAAATATAAAGCAGATAAAATGAAGCTGCAGTCCAACAAAGTGCAGTTCTGCACAACTTAGTTACTGACTTAGATTCATCAGGACCCAGCCAAGGTTAATTGTGCAGGGAAAGGCACGTACTTCCGACTTCGATTCTCAGCTGGAAACTCTCTTTGAAGTAGGAACTAAAGCTTCACAGCCCTTTTGTGAGCTCAGTAGTTAGGACACAGATTTTGGACTGGGACACTTTGCCAGGCTGGGTGTAAGAGATATGAACCAAGTTATTCTCTCAGGAGAAGCCCTATCTACATGCTGTTCTTAAAAGAAGCTTGCTTGTCCTGTGTCATTTTGCATAAAACTAATGTTAATTTGGTCATAGGTAGATGAGGAGAATTTTGTCCTGCAGTGCTGTGTTTGGCATGTGTGACCAGCAAGAGACACAGACAGTGCCAAACCTCTGCTCCAGTGCCTATTTAATTATGGATATAGGTGGCATTGTTTCTGTGCAAGACACAAGGCTATTTTATCCCAGTATGTCCAGAAAACAAAAGGCTAAAACAATCAAAGGAAATCAGGAGAATTATTTCCTCCAAACTGGGCAGCTATCCACCATTCAATGGGATGATGTGATTATTCACTTATTTGATAAATCAAGTCTCTCTCCATCTAAGATAGATCTGTGTCCTCATGCTTCATTTGGCTTAGCTATAATTTAAGTCCCTGAGTACTGCAGCTGTGTTAAGCACATAATTTCACAACTGAAGTTGTGAAAGAATTTTTTTCACTCTTGGCAGGTTAGGAGGCTTTTGGTAGTTCATGAATCTGTCATGACTAATGTTGAAGCTTTGAGTCTCTTTGTGGATCTACCTACCCCAAAATTTTTATAGAGTACCTTTGTTAGAGTTCTTTTTTCCCCTATAAGACATTGGCTGAAGTTAAACTCCTGTGAAAACACCCATTTGTTAGATGGCTATGGCTATCTCTCGCTTGTCTCTCCCACGGAGCTCTGGCTCCATTTTCACTCTGGCTAGCCTGAGACAAGAGGCCAGACAGAAGGAGTTTCTCAGGGTCCTAAAAACCTGGGAGGCGGCCGAGAACCTTTCCCTTAGCATGAGAGAGCAAGACCCCGTCAGCATCAAAGGAAGAGGTCCTGCGCTTGATTTGGGGGTGAAACCAGGGCTTTATTCAGTCTTTCTTCTGTGGTCCTGTCCCAGAGCCCAGCCCAGACCAAGCACCCCAAATCAAGAGCCCTGAATCAAAAGACCTAACCTTGTCTTGCTTCAGCTTATAACCAGGGAAAGGACTAAACATGGGGACAAGCCAATATCCAATGAAGGATAAGGTGGGAGTGTGACAGGGTTGGAGGGACATTCAAGGAAACTAATGGAGAAACATAAGAGGAGGGATCTTCTCACACCTTGCCCTGTCATTCGATATCTTTTACCCAAACCCTCCAGAACCTGGATGGAACAACCAAATGATGGACAGGGCCTGCAGAAGGGGACCGGGAGAAATGTGAGAAGATGGGCGGGGAAAAGGGCCGGGACAGACTTTGGGATATTACATTTTCCAGGGCAACAGGGGAGTACAGAACAAACCATTATAAAACCCAATATAAAAATAAAATGCAATATAAAACCAAATAAAACACAGCAACAGCTATCAGAGCAATTCTGTACGTTGTGGAGTCCACAAATCTTTACTTGTATTTGCCAGTTTACCATGTTTTAATAAAAGCTCCTGGTTTGTACTTAGTTGGACTCAGTTTCCCACTTGTAGCTGACCTTTGACTAACATTTAAGTAAAATGCAAGGTAATATATTTGAAAAGCTGTTAGATTAAAAAAGAAATCAGATTCAATGGCTCATTTTCTCTGTGTCATGTTTTACGACACTGTCGTACTCGGCATTAGGAAGACATTTCTGTGGAAAGTTTCCTAAACTGCTTGATTTTACTGTTTCAAGCTTCTGCCAGCTGCAAGAAGAAATTACTGAAGGCAGGAAATCAGCAGCAGGTTCCAAGGATTTTATGTTCCACAGAATCTGATTCTGTTTCTCAAAACAAAACATTTGGTCCTTATTGGTCAGGAAGATAACCTTCTCTCTGTAAATCAGCACTTGGCTGCCTTGTTTGTTCAGCAAGTCAGATGGACTAAAACAATAAAACATGTAGAGTTGTGACCTCAGCCTATTCATCTTCACTGAGTGCTCCCCACTTCAAAGCCTATTTTTTCTTCTTAAAATGCACATGCTTTTCTGAGGCTTGGCATATACTCAGAAGTTTTGCAGGCTTAGCTTGATTGCAGGGGATATTTATTTTATTTATTTTATTTTATTTTCCTTCTGATTATTGTTTACACTCACAAAGATTCTTATGTAGATATGGTCACTTTACTAATATAGCTTTCTCTGTCCAAGGAACTGACTAAATCAATATTAGTGAATTACTACTGTAGTTATAAACATCATATCCCTTGAAGTACAAATGGAATGGTTATCAGCTACACTGGCAGCCCTTCCAAAGTATAGGAAAAGTTTTAACTTTGAAACAAACCACTCAGTTTAAGTCACACATATTTTGTATTTGACAATTTTAGTACAGTTATATATTTTCTCTATATTTTGTTACAAAATTTAGTGAACTGTTCAAACAATGCAGAGATTGAGGTAGTTTTTGGAAGAGGCACACCATAGCCTCTGGAATAAATCTCTGGAGTGAAGAATGGAAGGTGGTGTCACTCCAACCTACATTTGCACCAACAGCAGTAGCAAGGTAAAAACCCAGGAATTTTTAGGAACTCTTTTTATCATATCAGATGTCTTTTTTTCAGGTTGCTCAGTGCAGAGGTAGGATGCTGGATGATTAGAGTTATCGTGATAGTAATAGATTATTAGGTCTTGCCAAGAGAATGTTTAAAATTTGCCAGCCTTTACTTTACTTTAGCCTAACACTTTACTTGGTGTTATGCAGAGGAGGATAAAAATGATAGGTGTCAGACAGTGCCAGAGGTAAATTCTGTTTTGCTCACTTTACTGGGAAAAATGGTGGTGTTTTTTCTTCTATGTTTTTCATTTGAAAGAATTGTATAGTACTGTACAATTCATTTTTTACACAAAGTAGATAAATCTTCTGCTGTCATTTCCAATTTGGAAAGCTTTTCTTGTGTAAGAGCAGCACCATAGTTTTTTTATTTTGTTTCAGTTAATTAAGAATATGTCTTTCCTAGAGAGTTTATTCTTACAGACTCCAAAGGAAGTTCTACCTAGCCTGGATCAAGGTATCTGTGTGACTTGATCCAGTGAAAGGAGTCTGTGTCTACGGCAGGGGGATTGGAACTAGATGATCCTTGAGGTCCCCTCTAACCCAAACCATACTCTCTGACTGTATGATTCTCTGATTCTGTGATCCTTTCTTGAAATGCAAATACCCAGATAGGAAGGGGTCTATCGCTGACCTCCACATGTAAGACAGACTATATCTAAAGATAATCTTGAAGTGTGCTAGAGAGCTTTCAATGGAGTGAGCCCCATATGCTGACTCTTAAGCCCTGGCTTTGCTGAAGCCTGTGGCAAAACATGGCAGAGGTACCAGCCTGTCTGGCTAAAACTTTTTGGATACTGGTTTGTGTAACTGATGGCACTAAATTTCCTGGAATTCAGAAATTTGTTTTTTATATATGCAGGAATGTGTGAGTAAAAACATATATTTAATTTTAAAGTAGGTCCGTGTGGCCTCTATAATTATAAAGTCACTAAATACCACTACATTTAGAGAAGATCTCTAAGATCATTAAGAAAAGTAAGAAAAGGCAAATAGTTTTGACCAAGAAAGTAAAAAACTCCCAATGTAATAAGAATCAAAATATGCACAATATAATGCATATTCTTATTTTTTACGTATTACCACTAGATAAACAATACTTAGGAAGTATTTACTGTTCTTTGTAAATTTTTAAGGAGGATTAAGTGAATAATCTATTGAATTATAGACTCAGAAGAGTAAAAGGTTAAATTAATTCTAATATATTTGAAAGTGCTGCTTTAAGGATTTTTGCTATTCCTATTTTGAATCCAGAACAATTTTGATCAGGAAAGCATTCCCATTTCAGTGGGCTAACTCTTGTGAGCATAATTAGGTGTATGCTTAAATCCTTGTAGAGTTGGTGTTTAATGGCTAACCAGTTAATCTGCAGAAAATATTAATGGAAAGAAATAAGGTTATTAAGCCAAATAAAGACATTTCCTCAGCCCCAATGCTCTTTAAGGAAAAGTGTCAAAATGCAATTTTTCATTTGTTTCCTTTACGAAAACAAGGATAACTTAGCTTTTTTTTTCTGAAACAATTTATATTAAATGATGATTCTCTGGTTTGGCTTCATTTGCATGTGCTACTCCAGTACAGATATTTTGTGTTAGTAAAACAGGCTTGTAATGTAACCCCTACGTACTTTTATATAATTTTTAAAGGTATTAACATGAAAAAAAAAGAGCTTTTACAATACTAAATACAAACTCTGTTCTTCCTCCCTCCCTTCCTCCTTCAGTTGCTGTGGCCAAGTTATCCAAACTCAACCACAGTTAGGGGCCAGGGGAAAAAGAAAAGGAATAGAAAACCATCCCCCACCTCCAGGAATGTGTACACATTCAAGGAAGACAAACGTGATTTTGTCTTTTGAAAAATGCAGCATGCCAAGTACTTCTACCGAGGGAAACAGTCATGTGTACAGTGCCACTTCACCTCTGCCTCACTTAAACTCATTTTCTAAATGCTGTTCCCTATATCATAGTCATCAAAAAAAACTATCCCCATTTCCCAACACCAATTTTTAATATGCATAAGCATATGCATAATATTCCCTGTGCATAACACTGAAGTGGTCTACACATTACAATATATGCTCAGAATATATGGAAGCAGCATGCATTATCACAAATCGTGAAAGAAACATACATGAACATACATTTTTGTTATAATTGCAATTAAAAGCAGGTATACATTTATTTCCTGAGAAAATAAGATCTAAATCTGTGGTAACCTCTTACTGCATTTTACAATTATTATTGCCTCTCTTGATGACATTACACACTCATTCCTGCACACGCAGAGCAGCTCCTTCTTTTTTAGGGGCCTTGTATGCTTACAGGTAGTGCCAGGGTCCTACATGGGTAGTTGCATGCACAGATTCCCGTACCACAGGAAGTACACTGACTTTGCCTCTGCCCTCTGCAGTCACAGATGTCACCTGCAAGAGTCTCAGTATGAGCTGGGAACAACAAAGGCTCCACCGTTGTTCAGGTCTATATGATGATGTCTGAAGTTCTCTGATAATGCTCAGAAATAACAATCTAAAGGACCACTATTGTCATATCTAGGTTTTAAAACAAGTAGTTTTCTTTGTCATGACAGCAGCTTTGTGGGCACATCTTAAAAGCAACAGGTAAAATAACTGAAGTGTCAATTTAAGAGAATGCACCGCTGAAAACTATTAACTTCTACTAGTAGGAAGAAGTCAGGGAAATTGTCCATTCTCTAGGCATTCTTCTGCTATTTCTATGTCACTTGATGATGTTAGGTAAAATTCTGGGGTCAGTTGTGCCTGCATATGAGTCCTATGAGGGTCTTCTATCTCCCTTGGTAAGTTGCCTGCAGTACCAGATGGAAAAAAGAGTGACAGGCTCCAGCCTTCCATCATACTCCACTCACACATCATACTGGAGTGTACAAGCCAGGCTGAAACAGAAGGTGAGCCATGTCAGCAGAAGGCCTGCAGGAACTAACTTTGATCACAGATCAAGGCAAAACCAGGGACTCAATAAGTTAAGTTCCTGCTCTATGTCCAAAGTATTATTGCTAATGACCTACCCATTATCTGTTTTCCATCCTCTACAGAAGCATTTGCCTCTTTATTTTGCCACCATATCCTTTTTAACATCTCTGTTTCGTATTTGCTAAAGCATCCCTTTAAATGTTACTAGAAAGAAGAACATCTATAACATTTTTACATTGAATAATATTGCCATCCAAATAGGTTTGCAATCCAAGACCTATATCCCAAGTTGTGTATTTGAGGGTTTTCTTGTGATGAGAAAACCTGGTTACATGGCATATTTTACCAACTGTTGTTTTTACTGCTTTGTAGCTTTCTTTTCATCTGTCAGGAGGTTACATGACAGGATTTTCTGCCCTTGAATGTCATTTCATAACTCACCTTTACTTCAGAGAAATATATGATTTTCTTTGTTCAAGAATCCATCACAAGCCCTTTATGAAACTCTTGGAAAAACATTCTTTGCTTTATCTAAACCCAAAATGTTTCCACACACACATAGTTCAGAACAGAGCAAATCCTGCCACTATACCTCAGATAAATGCCCATGCAAGTCCGTGGGAGTTCATCCATGCAAAGTCTCAGAATTTAACCCAAATGGCTTCTTTATAGTTAAGACTATAAAATATCCAGAAAAACCAGGGAATTTCTGGAACACTGTATTAATGTCAAATAAATTGCATCCCGCATTTAGATGCTCATAAACAAATTTGTACTAGCAAAGCAAAGTGGCACAATGAAATCACTGTTGCTTTCTCTTTGTACTAGTTAAGAATTCTGCATACTGTTAATAATAATTTCAATTTAGTATCATTTACATTGGAACTGGTACTCCTTTAAGAGAGTACTCTCATTTAAACTAGAACTCAGTGGATGCTGTGAATGGACTCAGTAGATGCAATAGCCATCTCCAATCTACAGCAGGCACATCAGAACACCAAAATCATAGCTTTTTAAAGAGCTTTGTTTCAGCAGAAATGAGGGTTTGTGAAAAACTCTGAAGAGTGGGAATCACCATAGAAACATAGACAGATATAAGGTACAAAAAGCAGGACATAAGCCCTTGGGAGCTTGACCTGAGAAGAAACATAGAAAGAAAGTGTTCTCATGAAGAGCTGGAATAGAAAGACTTGGATTTCTGAATAAAAATTCTTCCAGTATACTGGAAAGGGAGAGTTTATCTATTATTTATGAATAACAGGACTGCATGAAAAGTACCTGACCCTATCATCAGTTTCTTCTTTTGAATCAGTTGAGAAACCACCAAATTCACGTTATCAATGAGAATGGACTCTTTTGTCCCCCTTATTTAAATTTTTAGTGCAATTTCTTTGCAATTTCAGTTCTGGCACTTCCTGAAGTGATCTGTAAATTTGAGATATTGACTTGAGGGGAGTCAATAAGCAAGCATTGTTAAGTCAAAGGCTAGAAGAATACTGCATATTATAAGAACTTGCACAATCTGCCCACCTGTGGATTTCCAAGTGCTAAGTTAAACACCACAGTTGTCAGTAAGTGGCAGGGAGTTCTCGCAATGAATCAAAATTACAATGGTAAGCACTTTGAGGCTAAAACAGCACAATTGCTCCTTGCCGTTACACAGCCTATATCTAAGGAAAGCTGTTCTTCAAATGTTGCAATATAGAAACAATCTCCAAATATAAGCAGCCCGTAGGTAGGCAGAGCTCTTTCACTAAGATCATCTAATCTTTAAACTTCCAGATTCTCTTCTTTTCTCCTTCTCTGGTAAGTGATGATGTTTATACCTCTCTCTATACGTAACAGATGTCAACACAGCTCTGGAGCTGGCTGGGAAAAAAGAACTGGAATTTCTAATCTAAGCTAGTACATTGAATAGGTCCTGTGCAGTGTCTCAAGTACCAGTATTATGTGTACAGTTTGGTTTGGTCACTTGCAAAATGATTTGAGATAAGCATACGTGGTAGAAATTCACTTGGAAGAAGCCAAAGTAGTGGCTTTGTAGCATATCTCGCTATTGTGAGAGGTGTTTTGACAGAGTAAAAAATTACAATAGGGAGTAACTCAATCTTACAAAATCACTATATGGCCATTATTCAACTTTCTACTCTTACAGCTGAGTTTATTTTAAATGTTACACAGCTTAAACTTGGGCTTAAATCAAAACATAGGTTGAAGATTTCAGTCCATCCACAATGACTATTTTCAGTGCTGGTGAGGCACAAAAAGTCCAATGAATACTAAGAGTTTACAAAGTAATAACTGAGGGGCACAGGGCTATTGGTATTAATGTTATCAGTAGAAGTGTAGTAAATACACGGTATAGAGCACTAAGTCTTTCATGCAGCTGCTGAAGGTTTCTACTGAAACTGTATGTTCGACATGTACTTTTTGTGTAGTGCTTAGAAATTTTGGAACAGTTCATGGTATTTTGTTTCACACTGAAGCAATATTCCTCCCCTTTTAAAAACCAAAATGGATTTTTAGAATAAAGTGTCTTTCTGAATTGTTCAGTAAACCAGTAAACCTGCTGAATGAGCTGTGACTCCATAAAATTTAGGAACTCATTTATTATGTTTGTAGATCAGACTCTGCATTTATTCACAGAGTGAATCTCTAAAACTTAGCTTTCATTAGAGTTGTGGGGAGGCCCAGTCTTTCTCCCTTCACTGGAGAAGGTGAAGCTCAAGAAGATAATTAACCATGAAACTATGAGGAGGCTTGCTGGGTAAGCACTAGTGTGAAAACAGTTACTTCTCACAAAGGAGGGGAAATTAGCTGGCTGGATAAAAAAGGAAGTGTCAGACTGGAAGACTGAAAGGACTGCAAGTGTAAGTAGATAGCTCTCGCATCATTAAAGCAATTTTTAACATTTAAATACCACTGATTTATAAATTTAAGCGCACTTAACTGCTATGTGTTATGGGATATTAATATGCCATTTTAAAATAATTTTTCTTAAATTTTCTATTTTCATGTTTCACCACTTTTAGTCATCCCACGCATGAAAAAAGTCACTGCCTCTTAGTATTGTATTCTTGTTTACAAAGTCAATGTAAACAGACTGTTCTAAAAAGATGGTTTGCTTATTGTATTTTACAAACTCATTATTTTACACTAATACAGGTCCTTTTTACAAAAAGAGTTTCTTTTGATTATACTGTTTCATAGAGTAAAGACTTATAATATATCTTTCCTTTCAAAACTTCCTTTGACTCGATCAGTGTTCCCTGAAGCAGCCACATTTTTGGCAGAAATTCAGTTGTATGCTATGCCAAAAGAAATAGAATAAACAAACACTGCTTAACGCAGCTGGCTAGGTAATTTACATATTACTGCACACACCAAACATGAAGACCTGGATATGGATTAGAGCTACAACAATAATACTAACATCTTAAATGTAAGGCTCATGATTTACATTTTATTATTTAATTTGTATTATAGTACCTCTGACATAAGTCAGAGTGCACATTTAAATATTAAGTAGATGTATTTCTTATAATTTCTGTCTGTTTTACAGAAAAACTATGCTAGAAATGTCTTGGAAAACTGTTATGTGGACACATTATAGAAAGTTTTCTTCTGGTGAAAGCACACTACCCAAATGGCCACACTCCAGCTTTTGGAAATAGCAGAGACCCCTCCAAACACAATGAAAACTCTCTAGGCATATTATAAAACTTCTTCACTCTACATACAACATAGGTAGGGCCTCCAAATCTGCAAGTTCATGTGCTTTCAAACAGCAACAGTAATTTTGGGTGAGATCAACAGTCCATTCAGCTGAGTCCATCTCCTGCGGTGGTTAGTAGTGAATGTTTATGGAAAAGTTAGAAAAGCCTCAAACACATAGAAGGGTATAGAAGCTGCTCTCCCAAGTTTGAGAAGTCAGCCTGTGGGGACTTTCACAGTTGGAATTTATTAAGCCTTAATTTATGTCTCTTCCATTAATTTGTCTGATTACTTACTGAAGTAATTCGTATTTTTGCAAATCTGTAGGAACAAATTTCATTTTTATTAGGCACCCCAGGAAAATAGTATTCCCTTTTGATTGTTTTAAATTTCCTTCCTGATAATTTTATTGGGTGCATTTTCCTTTGTGTGTTAAGAAAAAGAGAGTAAATAATTGTTTCTTAGTTATTTTGCTTTATTTTTAAAATCGTTTTTCATTGTATTCCTGTCTGCTTAGAGCCGACACAGCTCCTAAAATATCCTATAATAGCAAACAATGAGATACTGACTATGCATATACTTCCTGAAGATCCTGCAAATATATTTCTATAGTGGCCTGAGTATTGTGGCCTTATCATCCAATAAGGAAGGCCCATGTAAGATGGAAAAACTGCAGTGCAAACTCATATACTGTTCCTTGCAGAACTTGATTCATTAGACATGCAGAGTAACAAGTCATTAAATTAATTATAAAATCAAAAGTTTGTGACTTTCATATTCCCCCTAACTGTAATTTTTAAAACCATCCTGGCCTGAGTCATGAACTTATGATTAGTGGATATTAGGCATCTAAATAAAACACTGACTTCATCCTGTAGTTTGAACACAATGCATTGCAATGAGAATCCATGTCTGCTGAACACTATTAAATATCTGACCCCATACTTAAGTGCCTAAATAGGAAGTGAATTCTTTTGAAGACCTCTGTCTTTGAAAATTAAAACCTAACCATTTTAACTTTTTTTTTTTTTTTTCTTTTTTAAATGAGGTATTTTTCCATTTAAATGGTGTTTGACAGTTCTCTCTGCATCCGCATGCTTTGGAAACATATTTCCAATTTCTGAATATTACTTATTTTCCCACTAAAACTGATTATTCCTGAGAATTTTTCTGGTTTGACTGGGGAAATGAGTTTGAACTTCCCACCATTTTACAAAGGCATGGCAAAACATGGCAACTACCAGAGTGACAGAAATGGTGGAATAATATAGCAGATTGGTGAAATGCAGGGAATATTTCACCCTTGGATTGTTGCCTTATACTTCTAGTTATGACAGAAAGATCTACAGTCTCTGAAAATGGAGTACAGCCCTCTGTTGAAAAATTAATATATTTATTTTTTTCTTCCACTCTAAAACCTACCGTTGCAGGTGACCACTCAGGAGACTTTCTCCAGAATATAACACAACAATTATCTGAATTTTTACTAAAGTTGACTAGGTCTACATATTTTTTACTAAGACTGTCTCAACAATAAGGGTTTTACCAGCTTTTTTTAAACAGATCATCCAGACCCTGTGCACTGCCATGATGGCTGTCCTCATAAGCATGGCTGGTCTTCAAGAAAATTACAAGAAACACAGAATTTCTTGCAAGAATGTGAGATGTATTACCTATCTTCAATTAAGTCCAAGAAAAATCTAGACCTAGTTTCAGCATCTGTGTAACTACATTTTAGATCCTACGGATAGTTGTTTCATGTCACAAATCAGACATGCAATGCAACCCAGAAGCTCAAAAACATACAGACCTCAAGTATGAGGATGGTGCATCAGATTAAAAACTCTAAAATCAAATATCCATTCACTTAAAAATTAAATATTTTAATGAAGCACTAAAGTGAGCAAATGCGAGCCATCAAGATGGTACTGCCATAGACGATATGGAAGAGGTCCAATATCAAAACAAAAATTGTGATAGTAAAGAAAATAAATCTATAAAGGTTCAAACATAAGTCATTAAGTAATTTGTAATGGCTAGGTCATGTAATGTGTGTTCAGCACTTTACAATATGTAG
Organism: Hirundo rustica; assembly: GCF_015227805.2. Lineage (NCBI taxonomy): Eukaryota > Metazoa > Chordata > Aves > Passeriformes > Hirundinidae > Hirundo > Hirundo rustica. The sequence goes on from NC_053455.1 coordinate 26,766,423, forward strand.
TGTGCCCTTCTCATCCAATTGAGTTAATCATCTCTCAGTACTTTGCTGTGCTAGACACTCCTGATGAACTGTTAAATTTTATGCAAGAGTTTTAGCTAGGACTCACTTCGTAAAATAATGGCTTGTAATGAATTAAGAAACTTTTAGAAACCAAACTTTCTTTAGTGAAGCTATCTAGAAATAACTGAACAATGATGGATTCATTTTTTACCCCTGAAGCAAGGGGGTTTATGTGTGTTTTTTTAAGCTTAGAACAAATGTCATTCAATGAGTTGAAAAAATACTGCATCAGTGAAGTAAATATAGAGAAGCGAAGAGGAGACATCATGCCTAATATTAAGAAAAACAGTTTTCTTTCCCAGAAAGCATCACAGAAACAGATAAATAGAGAAAAAGACTAAAGATACCAAATCAGAAGCAATATAGTATACTTTAACAATTTGTTTTTCCAAATGCATTATAAAAAAGAAAACCAGGAGGTTATAGGGTAAAAATGCTCAACAGCCATTTAAGCAGATTCTTTACCCCCTAAGAAACAAGCTCATGGAAAGAAGTGCCTTTCTTTTTTTTCTTTTTCTTTTTTTCAAGTGAGCTGTCTCACCATTGCAGATTTTCCCAAGTCCTTACAACTCTAATTAAAATGCAGTAATTGGTTATGTTACCTCAATTACCATGATGCATGGACATTGATACAAAGCGACACCAATTGAATCCCTTGGGTGTTATACCCCAAGGCCATCCCATTTATTGTGCCTTATTATTTTCAATTATGTGGCTGGATGTACAGCATACTTTCAAGCCAATAGAGAGGAGGGTTCTGCTGGACTTTCAATGTAATGTACACAGAAGATGACTCAGAAGAAGAGATTTTTTTTTTTTTTTTTTTTTTTTTTTTTTTTTTTTTTTTTATGAGGTATAGTAGTGAACTTGGTGATCAGAGAAATTAATGTTTCAGACATTTTCAGGATGGTATGAGAATTAGGGCACCTTAATCTGAATCTCCTTAGCTCAAAATCTCCATTTTAAATGCATGAGTAATACCATCCCATCAATAATTAGCCCTCTCTGTTGAATAAGAAAAGAAACTGTCTGCTCCATAAAACAGGTATGCTTCTCATTCAATGAATGAGCATTCTGGAGAAAAAGCAGCTTCTCCCTGCACCAAAAAGGCAGGAATATTGAATTGCAGCTATAGTAAAATCCATCAGAAACCACAGTTTTTTCTCTCTCTCCCTGTCCAAAGAAAGTGAATTTCCATGGTCCACCTCATTGTACCCTTCTATACAGAGACATACCTGATCTGGGCAAGACATACACGAATTGGAATCCTCTTTAGAAGCTGGAATAATCTATTGAGGTTAAACACATAATTTGCATTGGGGTATACCACTGGCTGAGCAAAAAATTTAAAAAAAAAAAAAAAAAAGAAAAGCAGAAAACAACTTACATATTTGCACTTTGACTTAATTTATGGGTACAACAATGACTGAGTCAGGCCCAAAACCATTTTCTAACTTTTCAGTCTCTCAAGTAGACTGTACCTTCTAAATGAAAGTGTATAGTGAGTTAAAGCTTCTCCAGCTGTTGAGCAGGAATTTTAGATGGCAATTTTGAGTTTAGTTAAATGAAGATTGTTGCTGTTGCTGTTGCTATTGCTATTGCAATTGCCAGGCAGTCTCCTTTTTCCTTTAAGGTGATTGCTAGCAGGGTCTTGTTATTCAAGCTATAAGGCATCTGTGTAATTCTGAAATAAAATTATATCAGCAAAATATGGAATGATAAATCTGGATGAAAAGAATTTTCTAGGGAAAAAAAAACCAAAAACCAAACACAAAGAAAACCACACAAACAAATAACCCCAAACCAAACAAAAAATCCCAAAACAAACAGATGGGGGAGATAAAAACCTCCTTTGCTAAAACAAATAAGGACTGCTTCCACTTTTCTGAGGTTTTCTCATTTTATGAATACCTCATTCTGTATAGCTAGATTAACCTTCTGAATCTAATAATATTTCATCTTTCTGGAGCAATTCTTATTAATAATTTCACATTCTAGATAAAACTTTTTGTTTATGAGAAGGACAGCTTTTACCTGACTGTAGGTGCATGAAGTACATGTTAATAAATTGTCATTTGTAAACTTATGGTGCCCACTATTGCAAAAAGTGAGCAAAATTAAAAACTGATGAAGACCGTAAATGAAGACAATTCAAAAGAAACATAAAAGTTTTCTGTGGTTAATTCCAGCATATTTTTGTAAAGTTTTAAGTGGCTCAGATAGGTGATTGAGTGTAAAAATGGGCAGAAAGAGACAAAGGAAGGTCCCAGAGCACAATTAGAAAACAGTAGATGAAATTACTCTTGCACTGAGGCTATACAATCATCTGGGGTACCTTATTTACTGTCAGCAAGTCAGATGCCATGAATGAGTCAGATGCCATCAGGCTATAAAAACATCTCATTTGTTTTCATAAATTACAGTATTTTGTGGGCAACCACAAAGACAGACTTGTTACCAAGGGATACAGTTTGTGTGCCAAGCCTGGCACACCATCAAGTACAGAGAGATACGGTAGCAGAAGAAATGGTTCTGGTACCTACCCAAGAAATGACTGCACAGGAACTGAGTGAAAAGGAAGCTTAGAACATGCCAACTCAGGCAAGGAAAGTCAAAGAAATATGAATCCTGCAGTGGCTGGAGCATATTTAAATGATGAGAATATGGATAGTTTTATCAACAAGAGAAACTTGTAGATGCTGACATACTTAAAAGAAGCATTATTATAAAGCAGCCTAAGATGAGAGATTCCAAAACAAAACAGCCCACAGTGAAAATTAGAAGAGCATCATATTATCTCTAAACGGCTGCTATTTCTCAGCAGAAAGAATGATACACCCCTCAGCCAGTGAAAGTCAGCTCAGCCAGCAAATAACTCCAGCCTACCTCAGGCAAAGTGGGAACAAAGCAGCGGGTACCTTGTGAAGTTCCAAGCCTCCAGATATCAAGTGAGATTCTGTACTCATATCCTCACCAACCCTCAACTCCTGATCAATTGCAGTCCCAAACAGAAACACAAGACTTTGGTCCAGCTGCAAGAGCAGCACCAAGCTCTAATTAGCTCATAACAGTTTTAGAGCAACTGCTTTCATACAGCAACTGCCCACACGCAAAAGAGGATAATATGCGTTCACTGCAGTAACTTGGACCTCTGTCAGCACTCTCTAACATATCTCACAAATGCAATTTCTTCCTGTTTCAAGTCAAATAGGAGATACATAATTACTAAAAAAACAAAACAAACAAAAACAAATAAACTGCTGATTTGTGGTACTTTACCTTTAAGATAACACAATTGGAATGCAGTTCACTCCCTCTTGGGCTGTTACAGACCCAACAATACTCAGCCTCTAACAAAAAAAAAAATCAGGGTTCTGAGAGCTGGTTTTTGATTTGGTTGTTACCTAAATATTGCACGTACTTCTTTCTGAAGCTCCTAAGTTCAAATGTTTTTCCTACTGCTGGTCAGATTATTAAACATTTTGCGTAACACTAACAATTTTATTACAGCTATTGCTGCAACACCTTAGTAATATGACTAAAAATATTCCTAAAATACAAAAACATAAGCAGCATTTCTCAAGAGAATTAAAAATCTCTGCTACTGTATTTTTTTCTTTATCAATCTTTTCTATTCCTCAGTCTCATATTTATCTTCTAACCCATTCACTTGCCCAGCCTATTTTATTGATGAATTCTTTTACTTCTGTTCTCATTTCTTGTTCTCCCAGACTCATTACCATCAAAACTCTCTGCAGCTGCTGAGATGGCATTTATCTTTTATTTCTTGACTTTCCTCTCAATTAAACGTAATACATTGTTTAAAACTCCTACCCACAATTTCCATAAAGTTTCTTTCTGGGTCCTCACCAATTCTGAGTTTTTTCTTTAATTCCAAGGGAATTTCTGTAACATTTTTGCACAATCTGAATTATCTTCACTTTTTATGTTGCCAGTTGACTAATCCCATGCTTATAAAACCAACACTGACACTACATCTGCTTAGGGATGAGTTCTTTCCATGCTGCTTCATACAGAGCCCCTTTTGACTTGTCCTAAGAGTCTGTTCAAACCTCTTCCTTCCTCAAGTCCCATTTCTATGCCAATACCTAAAGCAAAAGATCCAATAAATCAAACCGGCAGAGGAGCACTCCTATGTTACAAATTTTGAAAGAGTCAGGCAAGAAACATTATTATTACCTTCACCAGCTCACTTGTCCCCAGCATCCTTCTCACTAACTCACCATGTCTTGGGCTGTTTAGCCTAATAGCATTTTCACTCAGGAACTGCTAGCATTTCTAAACAATGCCTTAAGTATCTTCATACTGTAGGACCCCGACTGAACCAGAGAATAACAGCTTCTGTTATTTTTGTAAAGGAACTTTAAAAAAAAAAGAAGTCAAAAGTAGTATTTCACTGTTAGATAATTGCTAAGAAGGATGTGTCAAGATTTTTTTTCTTTGCTTTGCTTGATATAAACCAAAAAAATTGTATCACTTGTTCCCATAGCTCATCAAGACTCTTCAGTATATGAGCTACATAGGATTATCATTGCTGTCAATGTTGCTGCAGAATACAGACTTCAGCAGTGTGATAGTTGCACAAAACATGCTGAGCCAATTCATCCGTTACAGTCAGTGGTGTTACAGCAGGGATTATTTTATTCCCCCTGCTTTGTAATATAGTTTTATGCTGTAGAAAACTGATCTAATTCATGCCACTTAATGGATGGTTTAAGCAGAGTGGTATTTTTGCCTCTTAGGAATCATTTCCCTGAGATAAAAGCAAATTACTACATTTTACTTATATTCAAATAACAGAGGATTGTATATTCATCACATACCCATGGCATTCTACTGGAAATACACATCTACTGCTGGGATGCTAATTAAAATCAGTCTTAGTTAAATAGGAAATTCTTTTTCTAAAATATATTTACAATCAGTGAAATATGTCTCTGGGCCCAGTTCTGTTAGGTACTGAGCAACTTAGCACCAGGGTAAGATTTTTTTTTTACTGGGTGGGATCAGATATGATGAGATTAAATAGCCAGCAAATACAATATGTATAGGTGAGTTTATATTATTAAACAATCTTGTCCATATAATGCTGTGTGAAAAACTGAAGATTCACTTGTAGGCAGTAAAGACTAGAAATGACAGTCAGAAGAAAACACTCAGAGATTGATATATTTTTCTTGCGCTGAAAAAGTGTTGCTTGCAAAGAATGAAATCCCACAAGACCTTTTTAAAGCAAGCATCACTCACCGAGTCTTTTTCTGATCGCTTCTGTAGCCTGGTTTGCCAGTGGACAGCTTGCATGACAATGGCTTCCCACCTTCTCTCAAGGTTTACGATTATCAGCTGCATGGACTGGTGATCTGCATTTAGGTTGCAGGTCTCCTGATCATCCAGGAGGTGCTGGCATAATCGCAGCACAGAGGCTACCCCCCGGCGCCTCTGCTTGATCTCAGAGCATAGAGACTGAAGGATAGACAAAGAGCAGATGTCAGCATGAAATACTTTGCAAATTGAAACATTAATTATTCTCTGATATTTAGTGGTGCCCAATCTCTATTTTGCAATATTTTTTTCAGGTCTTCCATAAATTCCCATACTTGTGTCAAAGCTTAGTGTTTTATTTTCAGATAAATACAGTCTTAACCTTAATAGCACAGACAGACTAAGAGTACTTTCAGTCTTCTTCAAACAAATGCCATACATAGCTAACTGTCTCAATAATGCTGAAAGTTTTATGGTGTAGACTCGTTTATTCTTCCTTTCCTTTTCAGTCAACTGGGACACATCTGAAATGAGTTACCCTGACAGTAATCAGCTTCAGAAATCCTACAGAAAAATAAGTGGGAAAAATTGTAGTCATGCAATGAGAACATGTATATTTTTAGAAAAAAACCAATAGAAATTAAGGGTCATATGCACCCTGTCACAGGAGAAACATTACAGAAGGAGAAAATTCAGTATAAAATTGTTTACAGATGTTTTTTATTATCATAAAATATTTTCAGGGTAGTTCCATATTCAAGTAAATGTAGGAAAATGGTGACAATTGTATCATTCCTGGAAAGGAGTAATTCACTGCATTTATTTCATACACTGATTCCAGTGCTATGGAGAATGCAGTCTGATGTAAACTGGACAATGGGAGAAAATTGCTAAGCCCTAATATTGAAACTTGATGGGAGCCAGGATTTGTTCTCCAGGTTCTCCACCAAAACCCTAAGAAACTGTACTGAGAATCTTGTTGAGCTGCAGAATAAATAATGCATCTGACATGCTGGAAGTAGAGCAAGGTCTACTACTCAGGAGCAGTTAATGGCATGGGATGCTTTCAAACATGGTTTTATGCATGATTATATTCTTCTGTCACTGAACATCAAACCAGGAATTTTTTAACTCGTAACAAATTTAGTAATAATATCTATGAAGCTGGGATACAGAAGGCAGAAATGCCTGTGAGGATGACTGCTTCATCCCAGGTTCTGAGATTCTTTACTTTTATAACATTACATGGCTCAAGTATTCAATAATTATTATAGGGCTGGGCTACTCCTGAATTTAACAGGATGGTGCTCTACACATGGGAGCTTTCAAGATAATTTGAATTGTAATCTGCTAACATCTGTTTCCCTCTGTGGGACACTACAGATGAAAGTGCATGACCCCATGAGAAAATCTGAACCATCATCTTTTTTGAAGACATGGTGTTTGCCTCTAAACTTCCAGTTAATTATAAGAAGCAAAAAAACCTCTCTCAAGTGTTCAGAAGAGTTAACTGATGAAAAAAATAGGATCATCTTTCTTAATTTTATTAACAAAACAAAAACATTCTATAGAAAGTGAATTCCAGTTTCAGATTTTTGTGTTTCTTTAAAAATTAAAATTTTTAATTATAAATGTCATCATTCAAAGGAGTATTTTGCTGCTTGTTCTTGATCAATAATATTAAGCTGCAAACGTGAACCAAAAGTTTGGTATATACATCTAAAAACATGTATCTTTTCTTTGCATAGGGATAGTGTGCAAAAGACAGAGATTTCCTTTAAAGCCTTAAAGAGAAATTATGACTAAACTCACAAACATAGCTGAATTACCAATCTACTTTCACTAGAATGACTGGGCCATCCTAACAGATTGCTTATTAATCAACAAGGGTAAACAAGGCAATACAATCTCATTTCAAGCAGAAGTTTTAATGCCTAAAAATATTTGTGTTCAAAATGTTATTCCCAATAAGCCTTCATTAGAAGGCATCTTAAAATGATTAAGTACATTTGATTGTAAAGTACACTGAGTAATAAAGTAGCAGGTGGACATTTCATACAGATGTTCCACTTATTGATATAATGCATTCTATAACTATTTAAATTACCCTAACTCTATAATAGCTAGAATTCTATTACTTCTATAATGAGAGAACCCTGTACCTTTAATATTTCTGAATTTTAAATAAGGTGAATGACAAATTCCCAAACCACTATTTATGGCAAAATATGACCAGGAATTTTATTATTCTATTTATACCAGAGCTGCATTTTCACTTACATTTTCAGAACTTGCCCTTATTTATTTTCCTAGAGTTCATTAATAGTTTCCTTCATAGTTCTTGCTGTAACCACCACGTCTGGCACATTTCCTTTCTGATGCTGTTCATTAGCTTAATGTCAGATCAGGAAAAATACCAGCCAACCAAACCGGACCAAAAAGTCTATCTACTGTCAGGGTTCTTATTTTATATTTTATAACAGCTAGACAATACAGGTTTTATGGAAGTGATGGTGAATTATATACCGATCACTGCCAAATTTATGTAGGTCTGCATTAACTTCATAGAAGTCAATATAGCTCAGAATCTGGCCCCATAACATTAATTTACCTTGATCTATTTGATTAAGTCATCCCTTATAAATATTGGTCTTTTTTGATACAATGCCTTTTAATATGATGAGGTAAGGACAATTGCATTCATAAGCCATTATAGGGGACTTTAAGTGAGGCCTTTACATTGTGTTATCTGAAAGCAGAGCTACAGCATCCAAGTCATTTCTAATTTATATCAATTTTACACCACCATAATAACAGTAGCTTTACTGAAGCTATTTCTGATTTACATGGCTGTGACAGTACAATTAGGCCTATGGCACTTTTGTTTCAATTTTATTACATGATATTATGGTTAATATTAAACAGGAGAAGAATGAAGTGCTTGTATCTAACAGTGTATTGAAATAGTTGGCTATAGAAACAATACATTAAAACCCAGAGAACTTAAATCATGTAAAGACATCTTTAAGCCCTATATAATAGCACTAGCAATAATGAATTTAAGCAGTATTAGGGTCTTGCATTCAGTGTCCTAAAGGGACACAATAATTGCCTATATCCCATGACATGATATATACACTGTGGTGCTGTATATCCATCCAGATTTTGCTACTGTTAAAATGGCATTCTTGTATAAAAACCCGTAATACAGTAATTGCACATGCAAAGTATGTTTCCAGGATGACAGTTACTTTAATTATTTGGAAGGTACATTCTACACTGTGAATGTAGAAACTATAATTCATGTTTGATAAAAGTAAATTAATTTTTAAAAGGAAATATTATCAGTATATCTATTGAGCCTTGGGCCTTATGGTTTACAGCTGCTATAGTAAGCTACTGGGCACTTGAGGGTTCAGAAAATCAGGATGTGATCTAACTGTATGCTGAGGTGCATCACTTAGGCTCACATAGACTTCTGTGTGCAGAAGATTTGCTGAAGTGTAGATTAAGAGATCAACATTTTCAGTTTTGTCCCCTCATACTATCATGTGTCCATTGAGTCATGGTAAATGTAAACAGTCCAAATCTTTGCAAATGTGGGAGAAACATATTCACTTAAGACATTTGCAGTGAGACTTAAATAAATTTATCTGACTTTTTTGCTGCAGGCTAAGAGTATACACAGTAACTGCAGATGCTGTGTGTGAACTTGACTTTGTGTCTGAGTCATTTGCTTCACAACAGATATGCTGATAGCATTGAGGCGTTAGTCATTAGAATGTTTTTATGGTCATGGCTTCGCATACTGAGGATTCCTGTCCGTGCTGCTAGAATCTTGAAAAGTTCTACTTCCCTTGCCTACTCCTATTTTCAGTGCTTTGAAGTTATCACCCGCATAGCTAAAAAGGGCTAGCTGAAACTACTTTCACAGCTTGTTAATACCATGACTTAAATCATCTGGAAAAGCCCCTGCTGAGTCAAATGACATCAAACACTCCTTCCAAGCCAAGGGCTAATGGCACTATCTATGGGGATGGAAGTGGCCATGATCTGAACAGAAGGTGCTTGGCTTAGCTGCATGACTCCTAAGTGAATGGCGTATGACCAGAAACATGTCTGCAGCTTTAGGCAGTGCCAGAGCATATGAAAGCCATAGAAAGGCGGAAAGTTGAGGAATGTTATAGCTCCTCAAGCCCCAATCAGTCTCCATCCCTTAGCCTTCCTGCAGCATGTCAGCACTTGAGCTGTGCTGCACCACCTGCTCTGCATGACTGAAAGACCTGTATGGGAAGTCTTTCTCTCATAATATGTAAGATGAGTTGGCCACTGAAACATGTTACATCAAGAATCTTGATCAGGTGTTTATTATTAACTGTTTAAGATTTTGGTTAATTCAGTGGGACTAATTGTGTTTAAAAGTAGTTTAAAAGTCATTGTAAAATTAGTTGAGTTGCCACATAATCAACACATTCACAACAGAGATTACTGAGATGTTTTCATGGCCTCATTTATTATATATTGTTTGGAGAATTCATTTTTATGGGATGTGAAGTTTCTTGTTTTCACTCTACAAGTGGACTAAATGTTCATGTAGAGATGGCCAGAGTTCTTAAAATAGTTGGACAATGACAAACAGTAACTTAAACAGACGGATTTTCTTTGTGCTTTCAGGTCTAGAAGAAATGCCAAGTTATACTGAGATAAGTGCTGTTTCTGAGCTTCTGTTTATGCATGGGCAATACAGGCTCTTTTTAGGAAAAAAAAAGAAGCTCAGCTGCAGGTAAATGACCAGATCTAAGAGAAGTGTCTGTCTAACCTTGGGCTGTTAAAGCTTACTCTTTCTCCTTGTTGCAAGATGTGGGTATGTGAGGGGGGGAATGATACAGTTCTGATTGCACAGTTGTTCTCTGATGGAAGATGGATGTGCTGTTCTTTAGTACAACAATCACATGCAGAAATTAAGGCAGGATCTGAGAATGGAAGTCACACTTCTGTGTACACCAATCAAACTACACCTCTTAGAATTTCTTTGCCTTTTTATGCCTGATTTTTGGCTAGGGTAGCATTTCAGTTTTTAAAAATGATAATGTAAAACTTTTAAGTATCACAACTAACAGAAATAATACATCGATAAAAAGAAACAAGAAACAGGAAACCAGGAAATCAAGAAAAAGAAAAGATTAAATGCTTGTAAAGATTGGGTAAAATGTAGTTTTTGGTGTTGTCTGTGAAATGGCAATGCCTGTTGGAACTTCTCAGGGTAATGCAATCTTACAGGAAAGATGATGAAAAGAAAAATTTTTTGTTCTGAATGAAAATCAACAATTTCTCAAAGAAATATTAATGGTAGTAATTCCTTAAAATAAGAAAGCTAAATGACAAAGATAGAAAATGAAAGATTGCTTGTCATTGTTTAGAAAAATACTGCCAAACCTGTGCTCTTTTGCCGATTTCAAGGTTAGAAAAATTTGTCACCTAATATGGGAAATCTACTCAGTTGCATACTGTGTGGCTTAATCTATATTGAAGCTAAATGTTCTATAAGTATGCAGTGAAGTGCAAAAAACAGCAATTGAAAAATGACATGATTAAATGGCACAACATGCAATCATTTGCTTTCAATTATATCAATGTATCTTCTTCATTTCAAGGAGGCAGGCAGAAATATTGTTTTTTAAATGCCTCTATTAAATTGGGCACCAATAATAAAATAGATGAGAGCCCTAATAAGCTCATTTGTGTAATATATATCACACACCACAAAACTATTCTCTCCAAACACGTTTGTTCATAGATCTGTCTCCTGGTTGTCACCAGTCTTGGCTATATTAAAAGATTTTAAAGGCACAAAACTTGCAGACCATTCAGTGAAAAACCTTTGTACTTAACCCTTGAGAGAAATTTAATGCTAATTATGGAAAAACTATTGATATAATATCTTTCCTGTCACATTTTATTATGATGACAGTCACAACAGAATCTGGGAATGACATTTTAGAAATATCATCTAATTGCAAGTCAGAAATACAGAATGACAGTTTGAAGTAGAATATCACTTCTTTCAAAATAGGGAACTGGTTCTCTTCATTTAAAAGCCCCTACTTTTAATGGTATTACAACCACTAAATTGCTACACTGATCATATCTCTGTAACTCACTGCTTAGCAAAGTGTTACGATATTTCTCTTGCAAGAGAATTGTGTCTCTTTCTAGACATATTAAAAATGACAATGAACTATTAGGAAAAAAGACTTCATTGTTGTACTAGCTTTAAGAATGTACATAAGGGTTTGCATTCTACATATAAGCAAGTATTTAATGAATTCTTTTCATTATCTTTAAAAAGTTACATGGATATCTCTATTTATTTACAATAAATAATTTAATTCAGTAGTAGTAGTATATTAACATAATTGATTATTTAAATGTTATTTTATTATTTAATACTTAAATTCATTAACTAGGTAAATATATTCATATTAAGTAAAATATTTACTTTTAAATGGCATTCCCTTTTTTTCTCTAGAAGTAAAATATATGCATTAAAAACAGTCACAATTCAGATTAGGTGATTCTGGACCCATTCCATAAAAGATACTATTATATCTGTATGGCATTCTTTAACTTCTTTGTTCTATTCCTTATGCCTAAGTACTTCAAAATATTTGTTTGTGAGAATACCATTCAATGGTCTGTTTTTGAGCTCATACTCCCATGTAACTAGTAATATGCAATATACTCCTCCTCATAAATTAAAAACACTATTAAAATTCCAGACGTATAAAACAATATGAAGATTAAGTTACTATAAAAGAAACTATAATAGCTTACAGATTGCTTGTATCATTACGAAAGCGCTGGTATCTATTACAGTGTCTCCCTGGAATAAAGGATGCACTTTTGGCAATAATCTTTTTAAAAAGTGCCCATTATTGTTAAGATGCTCCTATCTTAACTCTAAACTAGTGTGCAATTACAGGAAGATAACTTTTAAAAATAAAAGTAAAATAGTATGGGATGAAAATAAATTTTCTCTACTGAAATACAACATATCTTTTCCAAGACTTATTTTTCTTGTGTTTCATACAGGGAATTAGATTAATTTTCAAACTGAAGTATTTTAGCGCTATATACAGCCTGCTTTGAAGTTGGGGTTAACTTGGTAACAGGGAATAAGCCAAGTCACTCAGATAGAGGGGCTAGAGGGGGATGGCAGGAGGATCCATTTTTCTAGTCTAGCATAGTGTTTATAAATGCCTTTGGTGCATGTCCTTTTCTCATTTAATTTGAGAAATTATCTTTCCAGTGAAAAAGATTCAAATGAGAAATATTACAGGAAGTGCCACAATTTTCCAGGGTTTCTTTTGCCCTCGAAAAATGCTAAGATAAAAGTAGGCTAAGCATCAGACAGGTAGGATAAACATCAATGCTGAGTTTTGCTTTTGTAGTGAATCCTGAACCACACTGATCAAAAATATGTTTGCCTATACTGGACATAATACATTTGAAATTTTTGTTAGATCACCTCACTGAGTAGAATTTCAAATGAAATGTGTAGAAATTCAAGAGAGTAAACAAGTTCAGGTATAGGTGGAAACTTTTTTAAAAAATCATGTAAGGCATCATTTAGGTTCAACTTGACTTCCAGTCTTTGAAATTCACTTAGAATTACATCTTAAAAGAAATCCAGATGTTCCTCCACATAGATCACACATTAGATGCCAAGAAACCCCTTCAATTACCTAAAAGCCTTAGGTATGGATTTCAGGAATTTTTAGTGAACAGTTAAAACTGTTAAAACTTTGTATTCTATCTTGAATCTATATTGGGCTTTAAAGGAAAAGCGTCCTTGCATGGATGTACATCAATACCTGTAACTCTCAAGCTGAGGTTCAGATGTTAATATTGTACTTTCTTAATCTCGTTCCCTCATAGGGAACTAGAGGAGATAGACATGTATTTCTGCAGTCCTTGTGCAATGGGCCCAGTATATTTCAAAAAAATAGTGAGAGTTTACCCTGTTGTGAATTACAGAAAAACATGTCCTGCAGTGTATAGGTATTACCTTTTATATGGGAAAGCAGTGAACATAAAATAGATTGGGCTATTCTTTTGGAGACTTCAGAACAGGAAAGTGAAAATAAACACATGAAATAAGTAAGGAAAAAGATATTTCCTTTGGCTTTTTTCTTATGTCAATGAAGTAAATTTTTCCTGGATACAAAAACATACAGGTTGAGTTGTGACAGGGTAAACTGGGGAAAAGAAATTTTGATGTTTTCATGTCTATCTGTATACACACAGGGACAACAAACAGACTTTTCCAGAAATTGTATTCTTCATCTTATTTCCAAACAGCAGTACATCCTTAGAATGGATATACATTCTTTTGCCTTACCTTAAGCATAAATATACAGACAGACCCACAGTTTTTGGTTTTAGTTCCAGACAAAACTAAGAGTTCCCAACAAGAGAAGCTACCTACAGCAGAATCAACCAGAGCCAGGCCTCACTGTGATGAGGTACCCCTCTCAGATGTAGGGTAGCTCTACCTCAGTACCTAACTTAGTAAATAAGATTAAGACAAGTGATCACATTGACTAGGGAAGTAGTTGTCCTTCTTGACACTGGTGAGGCTGCATCACAACTCCTGTGTCCAGTTCTGGTTGCCTTACTCCAAGAAAGACATTGGGGTGCTGGAGCATGTCCAAAGAAGGGCAACAGAGCTGGTGAAAGGTCTGGAAGGCAAATCATATGAGGAGTGGTTGAATGAGCTGGAACTGTTCAGCCTGAAGGAAAGGAGGCTCAGAGTATCCCTCTATAAAACTACCTGCAAGGAACCTAGTGCCATGGTTTAGTTGACATGGTGGTACTCATTTGAAGGCTGGACTCGATGGTCATGGAGGTCTTTTCTAAAATTTATGATTCTATGATTCTATAAATACATTAAGTTTTAAGTGAATTCTAACTTGCCTCTTGTACAAGTTAGACGGGCATGACTGACATATACCGTTTAGTCCCAGGGCTACAAGAATGTTGGAATTAAAGGGAAGGACAGAAGCAGGTGATTTGGTCAAGATGAACTGTGAATGGCAGTCAAAAAGCTAAGGTTTATCAAAAATCAAACGTCTAGCTATGGTGACTGTTTGTCTGTGATGGTCTTAGAGACTCAGAGGTACTCATATTATGAGTATGTGCTTTCAAGTGCCATTCTTCCACTGCCTGGACAGTAGGTTTGGGGTGAGAAAACTAGACAGGATGAAAGCAAAGGGGCCATGAAAGAGGCCTTCACTTCTTCCTTCACTAATGCTCAGAAGATAGTGAGGTTCCTCTTATTGTGACCAAAACATGAAAATAAGCATCAATGTATTAAAGGGAAAGATGGTTCCATAAGAATGACATAGCACCAAAAGCCATTGACAAAATGCACAGAAAATCCATTAGATTAGGGGCCAGGCCTTCAGTTTTACTCTGAGGAGAGGAAAGGCAGCTCTTGCTTAAGAGAACAGTAAAGGAGTCATCCTTTCAAGGACAGGAATCCACATACTATTTTTTCCACACTGACTTTATGCAGCAAGCATAATCTAAGCCACTCTCCTGTCCCTAGAAATGCGGTACCAGTCTACAAATCCCATTCCTGACTGACATCTTATACTTGTGATACATAATTTACCTGATAAGGACTGGAATAAATACTAAGGAATGTATATTGAAGAC
Organism: Hirundo rustica; assembly: GCF_015227805.2. NCBI lineage: Eukaryota > Metazoa > Chordata > Aves > Passeriformes > Hirundinidae > Hirundo > Hirundo rustica. The sequence goes on from NC_053455.1 coordinate 26,781,486, forward strand.
CTGTTCTTTTACATTCATATTCTTACTCATACTAAATTACACTTTACTCTGTAAACTAGTCTACTAAAACCAATGGATTTCCTGGCAGTATGAAATTATTTTCAGTGTAAGTAAAGTTACTAATACAGTCCATAATAATACTCCCTATTGGGACTATGAACTTCTAATTTACATACAAAGACAAAACTTGGGAAAACTGTCCAGTATGAAACCAAAATTAGGTAACAGTCTGCTGGGTCAATGATCCACCAATTAAAGAAAAACCTCATTAGTAGGATTTAATGGCTCCAGAGACACTGTTCAATCAATAATCTACTAATATTGGATAGATTTGTACCTGAAAATGCAATGCTTTGACTCCAAAGGGGCAGTTACATACGATCAAATAAATTGTCCAATCACATGGAGTAGTACAAAGTGAACCTTGATGGAGACAGTGCAGTGAATTTTTTGTTATCTGTCTTATATTCCCAATCCATGCTGTACTTGTTTTTCTACATGTTATCAGTAACAAAGGTAAAGTTTTGAGGGCAACCAAATTACCAACCCTCTCTGTAAATTAGTGCAAGTCTGTCCTGGCTTATTTTTAGGGGAAATATTAATTTCTCATTTTCTTTTGTCATCTTCTGTTTTCTTCTCATTTTCCTTTTCCAGGTTGATAGTAACAGAAGAGACTAATTCTGGTTTTGCAGTAAATAGGTCTTCAAGGCAATTAGCAGAACAATAAGCAGTCTCATTTTCCGAGAGTCATTTGGATGGATCAAAAGAGAAAAAAATCAATTATATCTTCAATCATATGAAAATAGTAAGTGATAGAACTAAGAACTCTCCAAAGAAGCCATTTTCTACTTCTATACATATGACTCTTCAAGAGGCCATGACTGAGAGGGAGAAATATAGCTCAAATTCTGTTGGTATCACAGACATGAAAGTCTTGGGAAGGTAACTGTAGGCCCTTTGTCACTACAAAGTTGAAAATTTTACTTTGCGATGGCCAGTTTGGAACAGCTTTCTCTGTAAACCACTGTCTTTTGTTTTGCTCAAATTGAGTGAGACCTCAAGTCTCTCAAGCTACCCATGACAAGAGAATTAAAAATTGATCATCTCAGTACAGTAAGAAAGACAAGGACAATGGCTCAATTGCCTCCTCACCAATTTCAGTTAACAAATGGTTCAAATGAGCACCCTATTGCACATCCAAGAGGACTGAAAGAGAAATTTGGGCTTAACCTTTCTGGAAAAGAAATAAGCCTGCAATTACTGTAGAAGAACCTCACAGATATAAGTAAACCATTCTAAGTTGGAATTGCAATTGTCTCATCCCCAAATCCCTCTGTCCTAATGATACTCCTGATGTTTTCTTAACTGGGATTCATCTGAACTAATGGAGAATGTGAGCCTGAGCTAGTAATTTAGAAGAAGGTATTCTGAGGTACAGTACTTCTTACTCTATAGCTTACATTTTAGATTTTTTGGTTTGGGATGCCTAAACCAGAATGGATTAATTGCATCCCAAAAGTACTTTTCTCCCTTCCAATTATTAGAAAAGAAACTCAGAGGAGATGTCTGCCCTGTAGCTAGTCTGTTTTAACATGCCTCTACCTATGCTGTTTTGTGGGGCAATCATCTTGGTGTATCAGGAATAAGGGGACAGTACGTAAAATAGACCTAAAAAGTAAGCAAAATATGAATTTGTAGCCTAAAAGTAGCCACTAGGTTATTCTCTGTCCATAGCAATCAGTATATTGCTGTATCTGAGCTCTGCTGAGCTCAGTTCTTCCTACTACTGGAGAAACCTTCATCCCACACCCCAATCTTAGTCCAGAGCCCTTCTGTCTCTTTATTTCTCCCAGCAAAGGGAGCACTTGGTGAGGAAAAAATGGTTTAGACAACTAGATATTCTTCAAGATTAATTTTGATATTTTGATTAATCAGAAAGTAAGTAACAATGTAAAAAAACAGAGGATTTATCGTTCAGGATTCATAGCCAACATGAGATGATGGAACAACAGCTGCTATCTCAGCAGAGTATTTATTCTTAAATGGGAATTTGATGTCATATCAGTGTTTAAATAGGGAGAACTTAAACTGGGAGAGCTTATAGAAACATAAAGAGAAGTTTTTTTTTCAGTGAGTAATAAGTATATAAAATCAAAATCTGAGGTACATTAAATATCTAAGTGTTCTGTGTTTTTCTGTATTTGCATATATACAGAGTATTGTGCATTGATATTTTAGTACATGAAACCAAATTAGAGATATAACCATGTGTTGTATTAGGGCCAAAAGAAATGTATGTAAAGCTGCTTTACTACAAAGATGTGGCTTCCCATTTCAGTAGTCCACAGAAGTGCTCCTTTGGGATGGTGGGTCATGGAAATTCAGTCTGAATTCACTTCAAACCTTTGTAAGAGGCATCAGGCTACATTTAACTTTGGAATCGTACCTGGGTTTGTACAATTTAGTACTGTATGCCTTTCTGTTTGCTAAAATTTAATTTAAAAAAAAAATGGGGTCAATACTTCTTTATCTTTGAAAAGTTTTAAGATTAAATCCAACTTGAATTCTTTTGGACTTTCTGTGAGAGACTGTTTTGCATAGTTTTGTTACATGCATATTGAAATAAGCAATTCCTGCCACCCGTAGGAACAACCAGCATTTTCTTTAATTTCTAAGTCTCCAAACCTTTATTCAGCATTAATAGTTTTACTTCATTCTGGCCGTAATTTTACATGCTCCCAAACTCACTTGTGTTTTATTTGACTGAAGTACATTTAACTGATTTTTTTTTGTATGACATGCAGTGCTGACTCTTCTATAAACTTTTCAATAAATATAAGAATCATCATAAGACATATTGACCATTAATTACCAATGCAACCTCTATTATTTAATCAGAAAGTTCAATTGCCTTAGGGATTGTAGAAATAAGAAATGTTGCTGAGAAATACTTCTTTTTTTAAATGACACTACATCATCTGGTATGCTCAAATCATAAATGTAGTGGAAGATGAAAACTAACAGTTCTGAGTGGGTCTAGTAATTTGAAATAGTTACAAGCATCACATAATTTACACTGTTTACAAAGCAAGCAAAAATAGCAACAAATAATACAAGCTGTGGAATTCAATAAACCGTTGACTTTTAGAAATTTCAAATGAGAAGAAATTTTCAACATGTTTTGTATGGTTAAGTAGTCTGATGGATATATTGACTAAAGACAATGAAAACCACAAACTTTCAGTACTGCTGAAAACTGGGCTATTTTTGTTAAGGGCACAAATAAAGATTTAATAGACAGGTATGACTGTATATAGCATGTTGGTTATTGCTTCAAATAAAACCAGATCAGAAAATGACATGAAATGCAACATTATTTTTGCCAAACAAAATTTAGCAGACAATCTCTGCTAAAATCCTGTCCTGAAGAGGAAAATCTTGTCCCCCATCCAAATTTGGAGGAGAAAGAGAACAGGTTCCTTTCCAAATCTTGCTACTGAAAACACTAGAGGCTTTCCCAGTTGTACATGATTGAGAAGTGATTTTGAGACAGAGAGCTACTCACAAGTCTAAGCTTATTCTCGAGTAGCTGGTCTGTGAGCCAAAGCCAAAACAACTTTTTGAAGCTGATCATTTCTCTATATAAAACACTTAAAGTCTTGAGTTTTATTGCAAGTGACAGAAATATATGACTAATTATTTAGGCTTCCTTGCTGCTTTTCGAGGGCACTTTGCAGAGAAAAAGCATGCTTTTTGAAGTCCCAGACACATAAAAGAAATGTGGCAGACCACTTCTACTGACAAGCTAAGGGGCACATAAATTTCTGGCTAGAACTTACTCAAATGAAACTTAGTAAAACTTCCATGAAAGAATGCAAACTCTTTTTATTATTGCTTCTCATTCTTTGCAGCTCCAATTCTCTCCTGACCCACAAAATAGCTGTACATTGTTAGTTTAGGAAATCAGTTGTGCCAATTATTAGTCTCATTATATCTGGTACTTCAGGGGCTAGAATTATGTGTTTACCTGAGAATCTTGTGTTTCATTAAAAAAGTAAGATTCTGGTTCTTGCCCTCATCGTTTTCTGTGGAAAGCTAGAAAACATGAACTCAAGGGACTTAAACAGGAATAAAAAGCATGAATAAATAAAATAAATATATGTTTGTAGCTATGATGAGCTCAAGAATTTGAAGTTTGGTTGTTTTTTTACTTTTATTTTCTTAGTCTACATTTGTGTTGCAACAGAAGAAATAACAGGAGTCAGACACCTAGGCTTCCCCCTTTACACCGCTTAGGCTACACTTCACTTTCTGTGAAAATCTTGAAAAGTGATTTAATCTCCATGTATTTTATTTCCCTCATTTCTAAAAAGGGGATGATAGTAATACCTACCTTAAATGTTTAGTAGGTCTTAGTTCAGTAATGTTTGCGCAGCATGTAGAGCTCCTTGACTGGACAGTTCTATAGAAATTCTGAGTATTATTATTACACAGGAGTATTCCAAAAGAAAATAATATAGTAGTGAATTCTTTAATAAAAAGAATACTCAAATTTATATGGTGTGATTTTCTACAAAAAAGACTCTTCTACAAAAAAAAGTCTAAATAGTTTCCTGCTAGTGAATTTAACAACTACTCCTCCTGCCACATTGCTCTCATCTTGGGTCCCAGCTGCATGTGAATTACACATTCGATTCATCCTACAATTGCAAAGTGGAAGGAAAACACCTCAAAAATGGAATAACTGTTTTTCCTAAGGCATAAGTCTAATTTAAAGCATAACATTATAGAATGAAAATCAACGGCATTGTTGAGTTTATTTTATTAAAAGTGTTTCCCTGTGTACACTGGCTGTGTGCATTGGGATGGTACATCACAGTAAATTTCCATTAAGAAACAATGATTCACTTACCACAGTGAAAACAGTAATAAGGTTAAACTCTTAAGTTAAGTGGAAAGTAAGTCAAACTAAGCCCCAGCAGGTTTTCTACTAGTGGCGTAGCTAATGTTTTTGAAAATGTTCTAAATGTTCTTTCTCAAATATATGTATTATACATTGCAGTATTGTTAATTATATCCATTTTCTCTTTTATACACTTCCCCAGGAGATCAGTGAAGAATGCAAAACTTACTTATAGTGGATTTCAGATTTAATGAGACAAAGATGGTTCAATATATATGACAAAATGATGTGCTCTCACCATATATGATAGGTAATTATTTTTATACTATAATGGCTACCATTTTGAAAATAATTAATGTATTATTTGTGTAATTATTAGATAATCAACCGAGTAAGGAAATACTACGGCTACATCATGGTGGGTGATACCATAATGTTTAAATCTCTAGAGCTTTTGGCATGATATCACTTCATATATGTATAAAAACATTTATGCACAAAATATCTAAGATTGGTGTGGTATTTCTGTGTATATATATATGAATATAAAAAAAAGATTAAAAAAAAGCTTGCCTGAAATTAGATTTTTAAATACATAGTTCTGCACTTAAATAAATGCCATCATCTACAGAAATGAAAATGTCCAGCATTGTCTATGGCAAATTTGCATCTATTGCTGTGAAGTTCTGCAGGTCTATCAACAGTCCTTCCTAATTGCTTTCTTTGACATTTGCTAATAGATCAAAGAGAATCATCATGATTTTTTTTTTCCCCCATTAGCAGAAGACTGCAAATCATTTAAAAAATAGTATTGGTGTCATAAGAAAACTTAAAATTGCTTTCAAATGGACAAGTTCAGGAACCTGAAAACCACTGACTTTATCTACATTGACATACCCTCCATCAATGGTTGGAAAATGAAGAGTTAAAAAATGACTAAATGGGAAGAAAATAATATTTTGGCTGTTTTTTCCTTGAATGCTTGTACAATAAAAAAAATTACGTTTAGAAGTGTTAGCAACATACTCCTTGAGGTGCATATTTAAGAAATTGTCCATCACCTTGAGAGCGCTGTTGCCCTAGACACCCTGGTGTACCAGTGGAAGAGAAAAAAACCTCTTTACCTCTAAAGCTCAACAATGACTTGTGAGTCCTTTCTTATTCTTTGGTCAAAGATCACTTGCAGAGTAAAGTGACCTGTAATGATCACTTGGGTGAGGGTTTATTTAGAAACTATGAACAGAAGAAAATTGCACAGTTCTACCAAGTGTTTGCTAAATTAGCCCTCTTTCCTGAATGTTACCACTACTTATGGGGAATGGAAAAAAAACATTCAACCTCCACAAAATCTGTTGGAAAGCTCAACACTGGCCTTCGGATGAAAGAGGTTACCATCTGAATAAAGCATTGTGACTACAGTCTTTTCCCTCTTTTCTATAAATCTTCAGACTTAGGCTTAGGTTGTGGCCTAGATTAATGCAAATCTTATAGTGTATATGTCTTTTCCACATATCTAGTCACCACAACCTTGAACGTTTTCTCATGTATGCTAAATTTAGCTCACTGTAATCGCTACCTCAGATAGGCTGTTCTTGACTCATAGCTGCAGAGATACAGGTTATTAAACTGATGATCACACAAGACCTTAATTACCCTATGCAGAGAGTGAAATTCAGAGTGAAGCTTTTTGTGACAAAATTCAGCTGCTTTTTTTTTGCCCCTCCCCATTTCAGACGGTTTGGAAATTGATCATCCTTAGGGTCTCCTACAACCCAAACCACTCTAAGACTCTATGTTTTACATTGAGGTAGAAGGAAAGAATATTATTGCTTTTACAATGTGATGCAATTAGCCCTCTAAAGCCTTCCTTTGAAAAAAAAAAAAAAAAATATATATATATATATATATATATATATAATGGTAAGGATTCCATAAAATAAACATGAGTGAACATATAAATGAAGATGAAAATATATCATTAAATATATACATGCATTGCATAATGATATGTATAAGATAAATATTTTCTCCCACCATAAAGAAGAGTTTCTCTGTGAAAGCTATGATCAGTGTTTTATTACCTTAAAATATTGCAGTTGTTTCTCAGCATTCATTGTTCCTTCATTTTCTTGTCTCAGACAGGAATTGAAGATGAAAAGCTCTGTATCTCTCAGCCACCCTTTCAGCTCTTTGATCCTGACCTCCAGCTGCCTTACCAGGCTGCCGCTTTCAGGCGAGAGCAGGTCACGTGGACCTAACCCACTGTGCCCTACCATTGTGTCTTGGATCTTCTCTCCTAGGGTTTTCTAATGCATCAGATAAAAAAAACCACAAAACCAAAAACATAGATTATAATGTACCAAAACATATATAGGTTAATGTACAACAAGAAGAATCTATTAAATTACTAGAGATGTGGGGTTTTTAATAATTATGACTAATATCAATCAATTTCATTCTTTGTTTCCTTGTTTCAATACATTTCAATTTTTGTACCCTTGCTTCTCACTTATGCTGTTCTCTCTGGGTCACTGACTTTGCTAGAGGGATTATAAATCAGTGTTTACTAAGAGTAATTAAGGACAGAGGAGACAAAATGCTTCATAACTTTCCAAACTAGTTACTCTGCAGAATTTGTCTGTGGCTTTAGACACGTATGATCGTAAGAGTTACTGGTTTCTAGGCAGCAACAGAAAATATGACAATCACTGAGTTCACCAGACTCCTATCCAAGGTACCACTTAAATTTTTGGAGAAACACTGAGATTTTTTTTGAGGTATGAACTGTTAAGTTGTAATTTCCATACATGTAGCCCTGAGGCTATATAGAGGAGCAGTTAGGTCATAAAACAGCTGGTTTGTTTTTAAAAGTGGATGAACTCATTCAGACACCAAAAAATCCTCACTGTTCCTGAACAAAAGGACACTTTTTTAGGCAACCAAATTTAAATTTCAGTTCTCTGTCTTAAGCATCTACTTTAAGATAATGGACCAGAATAAATCTTCTCCTCTTACTGCTAATGAAACTAATTTGCTACAGCTTTTTAAAGTATTTCTAATAACAGAATCACTGAATAACATTTTGATAGTGGACACTGGGTGCTTAATGAGTATTCTGAAGAGGCCAGGGATAGAAAGTTACCTTCCTTTTCAGTATTTTGAATGGCAATCCTTTAACATCACAAGAGGGAGGTGCTGTTGCCTGCTTCTTCTATGCCAAGCAGTATTTTATCTGACCTATAAGAGGCTGTCAGGCTGACACTTATAATAAACACTAGATCTGTGTTACTGATTGTAGAATATTGAATATACACTGACACTCACATCTAATAACATTTTAAACTGATAATTAGCGGTGGTTAATTGTTGTAACATGAAAATACAGTTTTAGGTGACCCAGTAAGTCTGTCAGTTGAAAGAGCATGGTATAGAAAGTTACTGGAATATAATTTATAACAATGAAATTAGCTTCCCAAAATAAGCTTTAAAACACAAATAAAATTGGAGCAACAGATATTAATCTGCTATGTGGCATTCTGTAAATCACATCTTTAGGAGATCATAACTGAAAAACACACTTTCTTGGCAACACCCTTCTATTTTCATGGTGCAAATATTGATAATTTGAAGACCCTCAGTGGAATCCAGCACTAGCTATTGTTTTTATGCTGCAACAAAAGTAGCAGCAGGAGGTGAAATCAATGCCCTTGGAGGGTAGGGTCACAAAAAAGAATTTATTGCCACTTTTTTGTTCTGGAACAGTTTGCAATCATAAATTCTTCATAAACAGAATACTTCAGAGAATGGTCCGTCTTCATAAATATACGACAGAGGACATCAATTTCATTTAATTCACAATTTGTGTCAGCACAGCAGATGCCAATGCCTGCCTTGATAGGGTTGTTTAATATGCAATTGAGACAGAGTAATATTCAGCACAGGGGACAAAATTTCACAGATTAAACTGTACGCACCACTGACATTTCATTCTAATGTATTTCCATTCCACAGTGTTCACCTTAGATGAAAGTAATATTAAAAACCATATCCCTCTATTTTGCCATTGTTAGAAGTTAAAATCCTTGTCTTTAATTTTTTTCATGCCAATTAAAATGTAATCATGCCAATTAAAACAGTATGTCTAGTGCTGTTAGTTTCTGCAGAGGTTTTTATTAAATTAAACAAAACTCTATCAAACTCTGCTTATTATTCATGAAACTACATTTAGAAGAAAAACTGTAATAGTTGTATTTTATTTTTCCGTAAATGCTGAAATTAATCGCAAACCCTAATCTGGAGGTATATTTTTATTTTAATATACTGAGAAGCAAAGTTTTCCTAGATTTTTTAAAATTATGATCTTATTTCATAGTTTTATATCCTACCAGCTTTAATCAGTGTCACTGAATTAAGCTGATTAATACACTGAAATTCATAAATGTAAGGCTTACATCTGAAATTATTTTAAAACCAAAAGTTGGCATGATCAGATGTAAATGATTGGGTTAGTAAGTCCTTTTTTAATCACCAAATTTTTTAATGATCAAACAAATTCAAAATGCTTATGGTGATGCTGCAGATTAAAATTAAATGTAATAAGCTCACTAGTCAAAAGGCAAATCTTAACATTTTCTGAAAATTTGCACATTTAGAGAATCAAGTGATTAGAAGCAACTCTGCTTAACTAAAAAAGCCCCACCCTCTGAAATGGCTATTTCATTACCACATAATCTAAAGTGACACAACTCAGTATTTAAAATGCTGTTGGCAGGTTGCATGTATAGCTTACTCATAATATATTAGAAATATTTTTTAAACTAGGATAATAACATGCAAAATTATGCAATGTAACTGTATTGCTAATATCACACATCTACAATTAATCATTTAAAGTAATATATAAATTTATCTTACCCTTGATTTGAAGTGAAGGCAATTAAGGAGAGAAGTGGATGGAAAAATATATAGTTTGACCTCTCTCTCTCAGCTGTTTTACAACAATAGGACGACAGTGTCTCCTGCACAGTGCCATCACCAGTCTCTGGGTAACAGAATCCCTATATTGCTTTTTTTGCCAGATTCTTGTATCTCACTCTTTGGCTGAGACCCAGCCCATCATAGCGTGAAATGAATTACATGAAACTTTTTTGGCTTTTGTCAAAAGTGAGATGAATACAACAGCATGAAACATATCCTGGCTATATTCTTGACTTCAGGTATGCAGATTTGTACTGAATCTGTATATTTGTTTTTGAGCCATCAGTGTGACCTGAAATATGCAGTGACAACCCCACTTTTCATCTTAAAGGTATAGTAAATAGTTAAACAGTAGATGTCTCTAACATGTACCTTCAGAATAAATTCTATTAACATTCACTCAAGCATGACAGTCAGTGTATATCAGATATACTGCATTATAGTTGACTTGGTGCATACCCATAATACATGGCATATTTTACTTACATTTTTTATGTATTAAAGAACTAAAATTATTAAAGTCAGACAGGAGACAAGCATGGAATAAAAAAAATCAACAGAAGAGGAAAAGGCAATGGAGTTATTATAATAGAATGAGTAGCTTGTTTGAAATGTATGTGGGGGATTGAAAGAGAGAGATATTTGTGCTTCAAATTAGAAATCAGACAGACAGCGTACTTCAACACACGAAAATGTACACATAACCCACAAACAGTAATAAAAATGCAAATACCCCAAGCAGTTCCCATTTTTCATTAATTGAATCCACTTTTTCAAGGAGATCGTTTGGTAGTAAAACACCACTTTTCTTCAGAGCTTCAACCTTACTAAGCAGTTCCATCTTTTTTGGGTGCCTGATGGACATTTCTACATTGTATCTCTAAAATGAAAAGAAATATATAGTATTAGCTGCTGTAGAGAGTTTTCTCGATAAAAAAATAAACCTTAACTGTATGTGCCTGCTTATGATCATGCTCCATCTGACATTTTCTAATTTTATTTTTTTAAGCATACAACCTTCTCATAACATATCGTAAGAGATTTGGGTTCTAAGCACATAGCACATATCTATGCAGGCAGCTAGAAATTGATTACACATAGTAATATTCACTCTCTCAAAATATTCACTTGTACAATAATATCCATTAACACTCTCTCATCTGAATGTTGATCTGGCTTTGTCTCATTCAGATTAGTGGTATCTTATTTTTAAAACATGCTACTTCAGCAAGTAACACTGAGATTCTTCATGAAATACAAACCAAAATGAAACAAAAAACCTCAATGAAATAATTTCCCACTTAAGTTTCCTCTAGAGTTTATTTATTCTCTCTCCCATCGTGGTTTCTGTGTCACACTTGGACCAGAAAATGTGAGAGTTTGACCTTCAAAAAAGGATAAGAAATAGCTCCCCTAAAACACAATACCAGTTACTTGATTGTTATTGCATCAACCAACAGGAACAGGGAACTGGCACACAAAAGAGAACAGCCACAATTTTAACACAGTCCAGTAGTTTCTTCTAGTTGAAGATACCTTCTGTTTGTGTACTGTTATTTATTGTTTAAAAAAGAAACAACAGAGAAAACAGGTATAAATCTGGAAGCTTCCTTCAGAAATTCTTTTACAGGACTTCCTAAATATTTAGTTCTATATTATTTACATAGTCTATAAAAAAGAATTTTAATATATAGATAAACTGGAAAATAAGTATTTTTCTTAAAACTGTATTCTCCGAAAACCTGACTTAATTATTACTTATAATAGTTACCATTATATTTTAATTGTTGGTACTTTAAATTTAAAAAAAAAAAAAATTTAACACACAAGCATCCACATATACATACCCTCCATATAGTTAAGCTAATTAAGTGTGAAAAAACTCATTGAAATGAAACTTCTGATATGGCCAAAAATGTACCTTTTACTGAAGGAAGAGAGTTCAGTACATATACTTGCAAAGATGTTTACAAAACATACATAAATTATGCAAAGCTATTAGAAAATTGCTTCCTAAACATTAAGCTTTCTTTGCTTCAAATTCACTCAAGAAAACTGCTATTGCAGCATACTGAAAATGTTAATAACTGGGTTAAATATGAAAAATTAAAGCAGAATTAGGAATGCTTAAAAACATGGATGCCTTTGCCAGATCCGAGAGCATGCTCTGTAGGAAAACAAAGAAAAAATACAATTGCAGACAGCTAAAATAAAATAATAAAGGTGTGAAATCACTGTTTCAGCTAACGGGTTCTCACCATTTCCATGCATATGTTTGCATATTGTTAGTTTCATATTTTAATCTCTCATTTACACAACACATGCACATCATTTGTATTATGTAAACTTCAGCAAATATTAGTCATTTGTGGATCATAGAGCAAATGTTTTAAATGAGGTGATTTATACAATTTCTCATTATTAATGAACACTGATCAGGTGTCTGCATATCCAAAATTGCATGAATATGCATGGTAAAACCCAAGGAATTGTTTATAAAGAACTTGCCTTTTGACACTCGGTGTGCTGTGGCTGAGGTTTGAGATATGTACAACTGTAGGCAATACCTACCAGGCTGGGCACTAGAGTTGGACCCACCAAGAGGCAACATCATTTTATTTGACTGAAGTGTTCAACAAGTATGATTCCTGGTCCTGTTTTATTGCCTTCTCAGCTAGAATGGCTGCTGGAGGAGATTACAATCTTCTTTATGTAATCTGATGTCTATTTAAAGATGATATAGCCGAAAAGGATTTGCATAATTATTTCCATAAGTACATGTAATATCAAAGGGAATCCAGAGCCCAATTTGCTAGGCACTGAAATCCAGTATGCGAGACTCCCTTTCTTTTGTCAAGTGAATTAATAGACTGAGGGAGTCCTCTAGCTGTGTGTCACTGGTGCAGGCACATCCAGTTACTGCTCATCACCTGCTCTAGCCTGGCACTTGCTGCTGCCTGGGCTGGAGCTGGGGGTGCTCCTGGGCAGTGCAGGACTGATGATGAAATAAAACACACTGCATTACTGAACTACAATTCTCTTGTTAACTTAGAAACAGAAGACATTTCATTTAATTTTGGACTAGATATAATTCAGTGCTGCATAATCCAAATAGTGTGACAGATGTTATAAAAGGTTATTACATTAAAAACTAAATAAGCTAGGTTTTATGTACATGCTGTCTTTGTCACCATGTAACCTACTGTATAAACAAGCATGATGAAAGTGTTGATTGATAGAAAATGCATTATACAGTAAAAGACATGAGATTTCAGTTGATTATCAGATGTATTGGTATATGGCTGAGAGTCAGTACTGTTTCACTCCCGGATATTTAACATGCAGTGAGTATTTTAAGTTAAGGGAAGAGCTTAATGTAGAGGACGTACAGTTTGAGAAATGATAGCGTGAGATGCTATTGCTAATGCTATTTTTTAATCCATTAAACACCTACACTCCAAGCAGTTGCATGGAAAAATTAGCTACCAGCTCTATCAGTGCTGCACAACCCTAGTCTGGTAGGACTACTTAATCCTGTGGTGAGAAGATAATTTAATCTTCAGATACATTCTTTCCTCAGCTTTAAGTGAGCAAAGACTGCTCTATTGTGACAGTCTGTGGATGTTATGATATAGATTACTGTTTAATAGCCAAAAATGAGATTAAGGAAGTTAAGTTCACAGGCTTCTTGCAATAACCACAATAATAAATAAATGGCTAATATTTAATTTCCCACAACATCTGTCATATAAACGGGTGAAAAAAAACCAAACAACAAAACTGCAAAATATTTACAGCATGATTAGCTGTGTGCATGTGTGCCTGGTTTTGTGTTCCCGAGAACACTCAAAAGAAATCCAAAACATTGTTACGTAAGTTAAAGAATTTGGCCTTTTATTCCTTCTCTCAATACGATCAATACTTCTTGAAGGTCAAAGAAAGAAATTAAAATAAATGCAGTGCCATTTATCCATGAAAAAGTTTGGCAAAAATATTTAAGCCAAAAGAAGTTGAATTCCAAAACAAAGCAAGTTAAAACCTTAATTCCCTGATAAAAACATTCTAAGAAATCCAGGCAGACTGATTGAGACACATTTTTCGACACTTTATACTAAACTGGTTTTTTCCCCCTTTTTTTTTTTTTTTTCCTAAAAAAAATTATATAAAACATTTTTTGTGTGAAAAATCACACCCGAAAATTCTGTCCAAATGGAGACTGGAACAATGCCTTGTAACAGTGTTAATTGTCACCATGGAAACCAGAAGAATAAGCCATTTTGAAACTGGTATAGAAGGCACACATTGAGCAACTCAAGCATTTTTCAGCCTCCCTCAGTGTTAAGGAACAAGATGCCTAGTCACTGAGAGGTCAGAGAAAGAAATCATCATGAAAGGTTCGTAGATGTGCACTGTCTGGTAAACAATAAAAAAATCTGTACACTGTTAACAACTCTGTAAGACTGCGCACTGCATCTTTCAGAAAGAGAAACACCACAAAAAGATGATCCGGAGATCAGCAGATTCTACCCCTTGAGCAAAACTTTAGGGCAATATTATGCGAACCTTGTCCGTAAAGCTCCCTGGGAATTCTGCTGTTGTAATAAAACTTCAGAAGAGGGAAAAAAAAAAAAAAAAAAAAAAAAAGCCTGCACGATGGAATTCAAAATAATGCTCTAAAAGCACACAGAGAGATTAAGACATCCATTGTAAGACTTTTGTATGGTGCTTCTGTTGGTTATAGTGAAAAGAGACCAGACATACTGAACACACAGTGGAGCTATGGCTACGAAGTAGAGAAGAATTAAGCCAATGAACTTTCTCCATTACTGGAATAAGGGTGTGCTATTTGTAGATGTTCTGCATTCCATCATTCACATGCTAACAAAGTATCTTCAGTCAGATGGCACTGTAGGCTATACAACTGAAGTCAGAACTGAGTGACCTGTAACCTTAGTTTTACCTGCAATGAAATTCAAAATTTTAAAAATTCACCTTTTGGGGTGTTTTGACTGTGGCAGACACCAATAAATACAGATATATACCTTCAGTGTCTGCATGTGCATGCACAGTCAGCAATGGCTCACATTTGCAAAATATACTGCATGCATAAAATTGAGTAAATAATACTCTGCAAGCAAATTCACCAAATATTTAAAATAAATATATACATATATATAGACATACAAACACGTATATATAGTGTGTGTATATATATATGCATATGTAGCAATATTTGTCCATCATCTCTTCACACACATTCTCATTTTGCTTTCTGGATAATGTTTGCACTCTTCATGCTAGGCTTCATGGTGGCCCCTTAGGAAGCCCATGCCTAATGCCATTCAGTGGTGAACAAAGAGTCTTTTTATTCCAAAGTCCAGGGTCCAAAGCTCAGCTGTATACAAGTAAAGTGAAGGAATCTGCTAGAGGCCAGCCTGCCCTTCACAATAGCTCTTAATGCTTCTACCTTTTTGGTACTGTCAGTGTGAAACATTTTAGAAACTGTCCAGAAGCTTGGTTATATTTCTTACATTGCCAATAGCACTAGAACCTCTGGACAACACTCAAGATCTGGGCAGGGTGATCTGTCTAGAGGAAAAGCAGTTTCTGTTTCTTGCAAACTTCATATTTCTGTATTAGTAATTTATGGGAAATAATTGCACAGCGAAATTATAAAGACTCCTACAATTGTCCTTGTAAATTAATAATAGGCTTTCTTGATTGGGACAAATTTGCTGCTGAGCCTTTGGAAAAATTAAAAAGTGCAATGTCATTTAAAATTGCCAGAACTCACAGAGCAAATTACATCTGAGGTTAAGAATCAGTTTTTCCTCTTCTAGTTTATTCCATTTGCATGATCTGGAAATCATATTACATTGGCTATGTATTGTTAATTGGACATAGATTGCATTATCTTTGATATAAATCAAACTACAAATATTAAAATGAATTGCAAATTCTGTAATAGAAGATCATAAAACAATCTTTTTTAAGTATCTCCCATTAATAATTTAATTCCAATTATATCACTCGGAAAACTCAAGAAGGAGAGTGCTAACCTATTTCCATTTGCCTTTTCCCCTACAAATAAGCACAACAGCACAATATGTATTTGTGTGAGAGTGCATGTGTATATGGGTGCATGCCTATAAAATAAAACAAATCTTAGCACTTTTGTTTTAAACCCCTACAGACACCTTAGGATTTTTGTTTCAGAAACTAGCAAACGCAGATTGTGCGTCTGCTATGCATTTCCTTCTGTGGCAGCTTGAGAAATAAACACATTGAAAGAAATATTAAGCAACTTCATGAACTGAATTTTGCCTACATTAAAAAATTATGGAGTTGGTATTCATTGTTCTGCCTTTTTTTTCCTGAGAAAAGTGATCCCAACACTTTAAATTTTACTAAATATGTAATATCTTTTTGAAGACTTTGTGTGCCCTTTAATGAATTTATATTAAATATTTAATACTGTTTAGGGCATATCCACTACTACCAAAAACAGTTATATTCCCAGCAGTCCCACTGTTTCAGGCAGAGGGCTTGATTGATCCTCCTAGCCTGAATTGAGTAGAATGAAAAGAAGCAGTTGGAAAATAGCTGCAATCATTTAATGCAGATGACCTCTGACAGGCTCACAGCTCTTCTATCTGAACAGAAATTTGCATGGGGTCTCTGTGCAGAGGAACAATGTAACCTAAATGGTAGACAATCTTTATTCTAATGAAGTGGGTGTCAAGGTCAATGTAAAACTGCAATGATAAATGGTGCACCACTAGGCAAGAGAAGTTGCATAGGCATTGTAGTGCTTTCACATTAATTGAAGGCTGAAATGCACCGAGTGAAAGCACAAGACTCTCTTTTCACCATAATGTGTTAATGCACAAATGTTTAAATGTTTTATTCAAGCCCCTAGCCTGTTGGCACAAATCTTATTGCAAACAAAAATACAATAGTTGGCCAATAACCAGAAAAATAGAACTTTTTATTAGCTTGCCTTATTTCTTGAATCCCTAACAACTTCCACAATCTACTCAGAGTACCAAAAGAATAACAAGTCTCCAGACACCTAATGTAATTCCCATGATCCTTTTTCTATTTAGGATATCTGTCTTTAATTAGTTCCAAACAAGCAAGCCTTTAGACAACTCTTCATTAGATACCATTCCCAATGAACTAACTGTGAGAAGAAAAGTCATGCTTCAATATTATTATTTCCTAGATTCCAAGTTTTCTTTTAGTATATAGTTAACATCTCCAGGTGCCTTTTGTTCTCTCAAAGAATTAGACCAGTAAAACTGGGTTTTGTAATGCAAAGAGTTGTGTGCCTAGAGTGGGGACTAAACTACAATCTGTTATTGTGGCTTTGTCAAAACTGCAATACAACTATAATTATAGTACTTCATCAGTCGATCAAGCAATTTGTGGAAGGCAGTACATTTTGTCTTATAAAAATGAGGAGGACAGTAAGCTGCTTTCTAAAATCCTGAGCTGCTTAAGCTTGTTAAGGGTATATTGTTTGCTAATACACTCATTAGCAGCCAGGCATTTTAACTTCATCAATTAAACAGGAAATGGTGTTGCACCATTAGTTTCACAAAATGCTAAAAAACAGATAGCAGCCTACAGTTAAGAATTTTAAAAATTGTATTTTAACCTGCAAACTGCATTATACAATATTTCAAGCCATTTTTTATGCAGCAACATATACGTGGAGACTGCGTGGGTCTGTCTGTGCACGAACGTAGGTGGTGAAAGCCCTACAGATAGTTGTGAAGCTAATTATATATATCTACACACACATACACCCACTTAAAATTTCCCAAGTCCCCTAAGGAATGCTGCTGAAGCACAACGTCATTTCTTGACACCGATGAACATTTACTCATCTGAATAATCCCAAGGATGACAGAAGTTTATTCCTGTGAACAACTAACAGCTCTCCTGGATAGCTAACAGGCTCACAGTATGGATGACAATTTCTGAGTATTTATCAACCTTTGTAGTTTTAGGCTCTTCTGCGTAAATAGGTATTAACAATATGATTAGAGATACTAGACAAGGAGCTATAGTTTGTTATTAAAGAGGATCTGCAGAGCTTTCAGTTTCTGGGGATCTGTGAGTGGCATGAACTATACAACACCATTTCTATTTTACAACTCGCCTGAGCAAGGGAATTTTCCATATGGAAATCAGTCTTCAGGATATTGCAATTCACAGAATAAACTCCAGTGGGGAGGTGGGGGATGGGAGGATTGTAGTGTAAAGGAAAAAAAACCCAACCCCAAAAAAACCCACGTTAGTGATGAAACTGTTTAAAAAACTGTACAGCTTCATCTGTGTGTGATTTGTCAGGTCTGAAGCTTTGACGTGCCCAAGGGGCAGACCCCAGCGGGGCGCAGGCTGCAGAGCTAAATAGCTGTGAAAGAAGTCTTAATGTAGGATGGAATTCAAACTAACCTTGACATGACCTCGGGAAAAATATGCAAAAAGTAAAATGAATGCACTCTGCAAGATACATCCTAATTTTGTGGCCGAGCTGGTTAGTTTCGCAAACATAACTGGGACTTTAAAAGCAAAATAAAATGCTAGGAAAAAGGGGAAACTTCGGAATTCCGAGTAAAAACTCAAGCAGGCATGGGGTGTTGCTGTGGAGGCATATGAATCATTTGGAAACAATCCAAATAAAAACCAACACCGAACAATATTGTTGTCAGCCTGTCTATTCAGGAAAATTGTTTTTTTAGGTTGAATATAAATGACACAAAGCCAAGATTACATCATTGCATTACAAAGTCTGTTGTGGCTTTTAGCCGAACAAGCCCCATGGATCTACTGGCTGATGGCAGTAATTCAGTAAGAAGTTTTAAAGGCTTGGCTGTTTGGGGTTTCTTTTTCTTTTTTTTAAGCTTTGTTACTCTAAATTTAGTGGAATTTTGTTCAAATATTGATTATTTAATTTTTTTAAAACCACATTCCTGAGTTTGTTCTACAAGCTTACTACTTTATACAAACAATAAAAATTTGAGTGGGTATATTAAGCCTTGATTTGGCTTTATTATGCATTTGGCCTGTCTTGTGCAGTGTTCAGTTAAGCAGGAAGACATCCACCTTAATATAGCAGCCAAGAACTGGATTATTCACTAGATATATGGAAACTGTAATTGAGTGTCAACTTGCGTTGAAATTCAATCCCATTACCTTCAGAATGCAATTTTGTAGCAATAGCAGTTATTTACTATGCTATTAACCAGTTTTTAAATATAATTAAATTCTGAGAACACATAGCCAAAATACAGTCATTTCCATTCATATGGTGAGGGTAATCCAGTACCAGGTGCATAAGTGCCCACTAGATCTGAGATGTCCACCCACCTACAAATAAAGGCAAAATCTGGCAGATGATGTTAGAACATGGTGCCACTGCACAGGTTATAGTGCAGCTCAGGTAGGGCCACAGAGTCGGTATACTTCATGTTTAACAACCTATCAATCTTGTAAACCATGTGTTTTACTGGGATCTTTGGCTGATTTATGAAGAAATTTCTGAGATTGGTCTTGCACTGCTTGCAACAATGCTGTTGGTTTTGTTCTCATACTTTGCACCAGAGGTATGACTTCTGGTATAGAAAGATACAGATGCAACCAACACACATGCTTAACATATTCGACATTGATTTAGCTGAATTTACATATATGTTGTTGCATGGAGAATTGATACTAAATTTAAAAACTAGTGATCTTTAGAAATTAATAGCTACTTTACTGTTGAGTTAATGCTCAGGTATAGTTTTTGAGGGAAAAATAATCCCACAGAGTAAGGGTGATTCCAAAATATTGGTGTATTGCTACAATTAGTCCATTATTGAGCAGAAAATGCATTTGAAGGTGGAGAAGTTGTTCAGCCTGGAAACAAAAAAGTATAGTTGCAGCTCCATCCTTGGCTGGATATTTTTGAAATCTCATACTGATACACCTTTACATTTACATTTTTACAAAATAAAATACAACACTGTAAGATTATGGAGATTTTTTTGAGATATTCAAAGAAAATCATTTAAAACCTGTTATCCTCTCTTCTGCTAAGCTGTGCCTGCTGTTGCAGTATGCATGAAACATAAAATTGGAACTCCTCTACACAAAGATTTAATTCCAAATGCACCTACTATTGTCATGCTGTACGTTACAGGCATCATTCTGTTTTGAAATGGATGTTCTTGTGCATTTATCTTTCAGAGACTGGCTCTTCTGAAGTCCTTATTCCATTGTTACCCAGCTGGAATGCTAATGGTGATCAGTAATATCCTTCTATGAGACAAGCTTGACTGAAAATCTACAAATAAATTATTCGCTCTTCCAGCAACACTACTGGGATGTGTTTGGGGTAGAATATCTCTGGATCCTAATTCTTCTTACCTATTTCCTATACTTTTATGGGAGAAGAGGTTCCCCACTGGAAAAACATCCAAATGGAAATTGAAGCTCCTCAGATCAACAGAGGAAGAATTCAGTCTCCACCAAGGTACAGGTAATTCGACAAAGATCAGTACACACACCACTTAAAGTACAGCAGCTTTAGTAATGCAAACAACTAGACCTTGTCAGCTATGAGAAAAGAGAGTCATCCTCGTCCTGTGACAACAGCCCTACAGTTTTCGCAGGCTGGTGAGCGACCTCAAGTCAAGATCAGAAAAACTCCGCATCTACCTCTCTCAGTCTCCAACCTCAGAACATGCGGATGTCGGTTCCCACTACCTGTAGTATCTAGAGTAACAACACAATTTTTAAAGTAATGCACTTTTTCCTACACAACAGAACTTAGACCTGTTTGACTGCCCATCCAGGTGCTGATTGAAAAGGCTGACAAAAGATTTCTCAATTAGCCCTACAGTTATAATGAAAAATGTTATTTTTATTTTAAATGTATATCCTGTACTGTATCTAAAATACTGAACGCTATAGTTTTTACAATGTGCTGTTTGATTTTTTCCTTATAATGTCCCTTGTATTATGTCGAAGTTGGCACATACAGAAGGTCCATGAGAAGTGTTAGAAGATCTCCACTATCTAAAACACTGGCACACACTGCAATTCCTGTTGCAGCAATACCATTACAATGGGATCAAAACTATTGCAAAACACATTAAAAAGTAAGTCTTATAGTTAGCTGCTTATGATCATCTGCAGATAGCCATACTCTGAACCTTTCAAGAGGCACAGTAAATAGTGATTCTCTTTTCCAGTACAGATTAATGTTATTTAAAAAAAAGGATAAATTTGGCACACACACCCCTCCAACATTATCAGTATTTACAATGGAATAATCTCATTTTAGAGGAATTTTAAAAGATGTTAAGAACTCAGTATTTAATTTCTAATATTATTCTAGGAAAAAAAACATAGTACTTTTATACAAAAGAAAAAATATTCTCAATTTGGAATGTTATTTTTATAATCAAATACAAACTGCTCTCAAGAGCAAATATATAACAGAACTGCTGACACAGCCTAGTCAAAGTATGGCTACGTGAATGCTGCAGAAAAAGCTATTTCAGAAAACATTTTTAGCAATAGGAGAAGTCCAACTTTGTTTAAACCTGAACTTTTTTTTTTTTTTACAATATTGAGTAATGTTAACAGCATGCTGAAAATGTTAAGGCTAAGTGTACAGTGTCAAAATAGATTGAATCTCTCTGAAAACTGGAAATTCAAGCTTTTTAAACATAATCCAGATGTTTGGCTTTTAATCATATTTCAAGAAAGAGGAAACTTATGCGATACAAAATTCATACATGCATATTTCATTAGTGTCTTTCCTATCACTGAATTAAAAATTTCTAACATATGTTTTCCTCAAACAGATAATGTTTTAAATTAGAAGAGTTGGCAAAAAGTTGTACACCTCACGAATATCACTGGAGTATTTTAAATTAGAAGAAAATATATCATTTTTTATGTTATTAACAGCTTTGATAGCAAATGCTATAGCAGTTTTCATTTTTGGCTTTATCAATAGGAAATTCAGTAGTCCCTGAAACAAACTAAGCATATAAAGATGACTGAACAGCAAGAACTGAGGACTAGACTTCTTCAGAATACCTGAGACTGATAACACACTAACAGACCTGTGAGTATATAACAGATGCTTTCCGTCTTCCTCATTGGTGATCAAAACAGGACAACACTCTGTTTCTTCATCAAAAACCAGACAATCCTGAAGGTGGAAGAACTTTTTCCAAGATATATTTCAATTCTAGAACATTAACAACACCACTACATATACTGAATAATATTTAAAGGACTATATCACAGTGGCCATGGTTTCTAAAAGCTCATATAAATGATAAATTGTACGAATTTTTTTTTTTTAATAGACTCTGAGTTCATTTGTAGAAGTGGAGTTTCTGAATGTAATAATATTTTAATCTTTTAAATAATTTAAGACAGACAAAACTGAAGCAATAAATATGAGAGGAACTATCACATGTATCATGAGAAAAGGGAAAAAAACAAAAAAATCCTGCTTCTGGCTACCTGCATGAGACATTTGGCTTGCTCTTTAAGACCCCTGTATCTTCCAAGGAGCATATGAAGTGTGCTTGTTGTACACCACCACAAACACAAATATGCCCCTGTTATACTGTGATGTGATGGAATGAGATGTGACTGTGAACATCAAGTCTGTGTAGGAATGTTGGAAACTAAACAATACTGAAAACTAGTCTCTCTGTATCTCCAACATCTACTGTGCCTAGGAGATACACTTTGCCTCTTTCAAACGGCCATCAACAAGGGCATGCCTAATGCAGCCTTTTACAGTCTTGAGCTTGCTATGCTCCAGTGAATGGCAGATTTGCACCAGTCATATCAGACAGAGAAATACCATTTTTGATTAAAATGGGAAATTGGTGACTGATGGACACCACGTACAGTCCCAGGGAGGGAAGACCTTTGATGTGGGAACACAAGTCTTTTAATAGTCACTCCACTATTCTGTTCAAGAGAACATGTTTTCTGAGCTCAGTACTACTCAATACTCTGTTTCACACTAGACTGAAAAAAAAAAAAAAAAAATAATCAGTCATAGCACTTAACAGAGTATTTTAGTCACCGAAGAAAATACCTCAGCTCTACACATTCTCACATTACCAATGATGTTTAGGAACTAATAGTTACCTTTCAAAGAGTATGAGAATGCAGTGACACTGAACTCATTTTGCGACTGAGCAACTATCAAGACAGAAAAAAAAGAAACCTTCCCTCTCTTTCTTTTTCACTCATTTCAGGTGTCTGCTCTCAAGGATTTATGGTGCTGCTATACATGAACTCTGCTGTTTGCTGGCATGATGAAAGCTGAAAGCTTCTTCTCATCTCTAAAGGCATTCTGCCAAAATTTGGGTTAGATTCACAGATCTGAAGTTCAAGAAATTGTCATAATCTAACCTCCCCACTTGTATAAAACGTGCTCTAATCTTATCATCTCTGCCTATATTAAGCTCTCAAATTCCTGGCTTGGAGAAAATCTTTTGTTATTGCATCTGTCCCTGACTTAAAGACACAAATAATAGTAAATTCACATAATTCCTTGGTAAAACAATAAGCAACTAGCTTATTTCACTGTTAGAAAATATATGCCTCATTCCTAGGTTGAATTAGTTTTTAGCTTCCAGATGTTTTATCTTCTTATACATTTGCCAATAGCTTCAATGTCTGTGAAAGCATGAAGTTACTACAAGAATCAAACATGAAAACAGATAACTTGCATTGACCTTGAGTTATCTCTTTTGGTGTTTCTGGGATTAAAATTTATAGAACAAAAACATTGGGAAGATGAACTATTTTTGCAGAGGCTAGTAAGCTCAAATACACATATTTTGGAGATTCTTAAGGGGCTTGGTTTTTCCTAGGGTCATCAGCAAGCAAATTTTTGATAACTTGGCCCTGATAGAAATGAAAAACAATGAGTTTGGATTTAATTTGTGCTTATGGACAGAACTGCCTGTACTCCCACTTTGGCTTATACTTGTTGGATTCTCCTGGTTCACTTAAAGATTGTTTGCTGATGCTGTTCATGCTGGGAAGGAGAATAGGGAGCAGGAGAAGAATACAGCAGCAGGCAAAGTTGGTGACAAAAAAGACCACGTTCAGAGTACAAATGCCATACTTGCTCTCATGAAATACCACTGAACATCAGAAATCCTAATAATCAATGAGAGTTTCACCCACAACATGAGTATTTTCTACTGCGCACTATTGACTGCTCTAGATTCAGTCCGGAAATTGTAAAGCTGAAGAATGTGAAGTGATCTTGACAGACCAGGGAATCTGGTCCTTTGTGTTTAGCATTTTGTAATGAGCTTCTCTGAGATCAGCACACAGCATAATGCCTGCATATTAATAGAATCTGTCTTAGGGCAATTAAAAAAAAAAGAATTCTCGAAAGATATGGCAACAAAACTGTAGAAATTGATTTCAGCAAAAAACCACCACAAGTTCATGATGACTTACGTTGTCTCACTGAAATGCTAACCTCTGTGTGCTAAACAGACTGATAAACTGGTGGCTATAGCGTCAATATTCGAATCTATGTAATACTTGCAATGTCAGTGGATACAGAGACTCATAAGTTATTGCTGTTTTATTGTCTGAATTCTACTTAAGATGAAACAGGACATGTCTTGAACATGGGAAAAGATATGCATATATCTGAGAGGGAAAAAATGCTTCAAAGGACTATAGCAGCAGGAAATACCAGAACACAAAACCAGTAGTGAAGTAATATAATACAAAGCAAATTTAGGATATTTTGAATGTACTTCAGCTATAGTGAACACTAGGGAACACATGAACTTTTGTCTTTCTGGCATTCTCTCAAGAGATTCTGGTCCTGCTTTGTGGAAAGCCTGTTCTGGTAACCATGCATGCTACGATAGCTGTGTCTGTTCAAATACAAATTGAAAAGATCTGTGGCCATTAAAAAAAGATATATGCTTACAGTAATGTGTATTGATGTCTTCAACTTTAACTGCTGTCTGTTTAATAGATGTTTGTTATGGGAATATGTTTAGGGAATGTAGTAGTCCCAAACAAAGATGAAAAAATATAAGAAAACAAATCAGAAAGGATGATGGATAAGGAACAAGATTCCATTGCCTATTCTATGTTTTTCAAAAAATTTAAGGAGTATGTTCTATCGAGAATATCAGCAAAATATGTGACTGATTTTTATGGTGACAGAACCTTTGTCAATGATATTTGCATTTCAGTGACATGAATAAAGTGGTCTCACTTCTAGGTTTAAGTGGACGTATTTCCTATCTTAAAAAACATTTTATAATTAGTAACAATTCTAAAAATAAAAAAGTATACCTTGTTGAATACACCACATTCTTAACACAACCAGCTTACCTTTTTTCAAATCTATGTCTAAGTCAACTACTTTAGGCCATTTTGTTTGCTATTTTGCTAGAGGTATGATGTGTTGCTATAGAACTGAAGTCTAAAGAAATGAAAGTAATGAATACATATTTTAGAACAGGCCATAGAGCTTTCATACATTAAATTACAACACTAGTTCTACATTAACCCTATTAAAGTTAATTTTTACAGCTCATTGGTGATTGGCATTTGGTATTGATGTTTGAAAATTTGCCATTGCATTGATTTTATTCTTTGCTTCTTTAATAAACTGTGAAAGAAATGGAAGAAATAGGATTTAACTGTCCTTTGATAAAGCTCTTAAGCACTTAAGAAAAAGGTTCAAATATTTGAACCATACAAAAGTCTTTAAGGACACTATATTTGTTTTTCATTTTCCAACATGTCATAGGCATGAAAAAGTCCCACTAGTATGAATACATTTACACTTGATTGGTACCACAAAAAAGACCACGTTCAGAGTACAAATGTCACGCTTGCTCTCATGGAATAACACCACTGAACATGAGAAATCCTAAGAAACATTACTTCAGACCCTTCTCAGGACGTGAGTGCACATGCTGACAACACAGTGTAGTAGGCCACCTGCTGGCCAAACCAGCCAATTAGCAATTTTAATCTAATAATTGGCGGATCATACAAAGAGATAAACATGAAAGAAGTGCATAAACTCCATCAGCTGAAGACCATCGGAACTAACGTAAGTGTATATATAAAAGGGAGTGATCCTTAATCTTATTTTAGGTTTTCCAAAAGCGGTCATCACTTGAGTCTGGATACCAGTTGATGAAGTAATATTCTCCTGTGTTAAAAACACACAGTAGCTATGTTCTTATGCTTTTACACACCGCTTTATAAAGTAAGATCCCATGGCAGGTCATCTGTCATGCTATATCAGTCAGCTCCTCAGGAATAGTTAGAAGAGCTCTGGATATGAAAATCCAAAACTCTTTGCGAGTAGCTTCCCTGGGAACACAGACTAAACAAAAATACGTTGGCTGGCATCACTCTTCAGAAAGATGTAGGAACTAAGACTACTGTGCCCACAGGTATGGATCCAAATATAGCCATACAAAGCAAGGACAACAGTCAATGTACTGACCACACTGTACATTCAGACTCATAAAAGAACGGCGTGTGAAATATAAAGACTGACAAGTTGCAAAAATGCCTGAAGAGATGAGTAATTTTCAGAATTTCAGAAAGATCCTCAGCTGCTGGATCTAGAGATCAAACCATGGGAAAGTGCCTGGTTTTGAGATTTCCTCAATCAGAATCTGCTGGTGTTAAAATCTGCAGCACTAGGATAGCAAATCCCAGCCACAGCAGATTAAGTCAGCAAGCTAAAAGAAACAGCTACAAAAAGAACTCAAAGATGCAGAAGCCTCTGAAGAGGCCATGGAAAATGTTCCTGAAGGGAAGAATTTAGAGAGCATCAAAGTGCAATGCAGAATGCATGTGACTGGAAAAGGTGTGTGTTCTGTGTTGTTTTTAGCCTTATAAAACCATGAATATCAAAAGAAAGG
Organism: Hirundo rustica; assembly: GCF_015227805.2. Classification (NCBI taxonomy): domain Eukaryota; kingdom Metazoa; phylum Chordata; class Aves; order Passeriformes; family Hirundinidae; genus Hirundo; species Hirundo rustica. Next base: position 26,808,333 of record NC_053455.1, read on the forward strand.
CCTTATCTCACAAGACCTCTACATCAAAATCACAAAAATATCATATGTATGAACCAAATGGTCTATGCTGATTTTAATAAAACCAAAATCCTGAACCATCAGATCTCCCATCACTCTGGATCTCCCTCTTTGGACAGTGAAGAGTTGTTCGTTACGTATATAGGCACCAATAAACATAAGAGGTTTTGAGTGGTGTGCAAGTTATTAAAGTACTATATTTCTGATGGGTGACTTGTAGGGAAGGAAACAGGGGAAAATGGTGGAAGATTAATTTGCTGACATTAATTCACTTGAGTAAAATATAGGAAATATTTTTTCCTCACAGTTTAAACATACAGGGGCAAATCATAATATTTTAGCTACCATTAGAGCATACCCCAGCACCAAAGCCAAGATTTCCTACCACGGCAGTAAAAAGCATTGTCTGTGAAAATGGTTAGTTCACAGAATACCCTGTTCTTCAGTCAAGATACAGCTTGTGGTACGCATGGCTTTTAGAAGAGATGTAAAAAACTCCTTCCATATACTCCCCAAAACAGGCAGTACTTGCTGTTGCTTGTTGTAATTGGACAGCAACACTCAACATCTCTTTTAGTATGCCTTCAAAAAGGAAAAGTTGAATTTAATTAATATGAAAACAGAAATGTTTCCATGAAATGCACATTTTATTGCTCAATATTTAATACTCTGAGTAACTTTGAAATGTGCCAGGAATAGCAAAGCTCACTTATTTAGCATTTGTGCTGTTAGACAAAATACATAAATATAGATGTGCATGTGTATATATATATGCACAACTGAACTAAATGGAAACATTATTCTTTAAACAGCTATATTCTTCTCCTCTCTTTGCATATTTGCTAAATTCCTGAGTATGTTAATCTGATTTTATGGAGGACTGAGTATTGATCATTGATTTGTATAGATAAATTCAGCACTTGAACTGAGAAAAAAAATGTGGGATGTGGGTCTGCCTGCAGCTGAAGGCAGCTGGTGGTGTCTTAAGGGACAGCTATTGCCCCCCTTGTAATTCATGGGGAATTACTCCTTCTGGAAGACAAGTGCAATGTGCATGAGAAGGGAGCAAGTTGTGCTGTTGCTTCCAGGCAAAACAGAAATTTCTAGTTTGACCGATTTTAGAAACCAGAGCTCTCTGAGGGTCTCAGTTGGAAGGAACCCACTTTAATTTCAGCTTACCCTGACACTCATTCACTACTTCTGCAATGGTTCCAGAAAGAAATTTTAGAGGAACTACTACAGGAGCTCTGTATCATCAGGAGATTCTCCTAATGCCCAGTTCCTTCAAATTGTGCTATTAAACAACTGGTATCTAGCTGCATTGCCCGCCCCTCTTCTCTTCTCCCCCGTCTTTTTTATTTTCTCTTGGTCATTAACAATTTTCCTCATAACTTTGTACTGACCATGGGAAAAAATCCATAGGGTTTTGCCAAGTATGCAAAAAGTTTGTAAAGTGTTTGTTCACGTTTGTGAAAGTTGTCAACTTCTGCCTGTTTTCCTGGGGTACTCCTAGTTTCTCATGGCCAGCAGCAAAGTCCTTCAAAAATCAACATATGCCTCCCACAAATGACTCACATTCTTTCATGTTTTCTGCATTTAGATTAATATTCCTGTCCAGGTTTCCATTTAAGGGTTGCTTATATACTGCTTCTTCTTCGACATTTCTGTTTCCTATGCTTAGACACACATCAGCTATTCACTACAGGAAGGGTATCAGGTCCATGTTACACTGGAATACCCCTAGAAGCTCAGAGTGATGAGCATAAAAGCCTGCAGATACCTGACAAAATGCATGACAAAACAATGGCTCTGCTGTTCTTTCAGGTCAGTGTTCCAAAACATGTTTTTGAGAGCACGTTGAGCACTGTTGCCCTGAAAAAAATTTGTTAAGTATCCCAGGTTTTTGGCATTTTGTGCAAGTATTTTGGAATCAGTTTACACCAGGATTTTCTGACCATTAGCAATTTTTTATCTGTTACTTTCTTTGGGGTCAGGGTCTTTGCTTTGCCACATTGCATTTTCTAGAAGTTTTACTAGACTAACAGAATTCCCTTTTGCTTCTCTCTCAGGTGATTTGGGGCATTTTCAATTTTACATATAAGTGCTCATCTTCTTCAGATATGTTGTATTCAGCTAGAATGCCAGGGAGCAATCACAGCGACTTTCCTGTTTCTTTCAGGTACTGCTTTGATTATTGTCTTTCAATTGGAACCAGAGCTTGGGTGAGTAGAATTCTTGTAAAACAAATATAGTAAACTTTAAGAGATGGCATCTCTTATTTCAGGGGTTGTTTGTTGATTGACTGCACTTATTCACTGGCTTCATCATGATTTCATTGCCCATCTGCAGTGCTTGGTTACATCTTTCCAGTCTAATTTTGCTCCTTATCAGTGTTGCACTGCAGCTGACTCCATAATCCAGCTGGTATCAAATTAGTCATTGATCTAATAGCATAGTTGCAAATATAGCAATTGAATGCCTGGCAGCCTTCTGTATTGCTAGAACACTGAGAATCTTTAGATTTGCTTAAGCCACACTACAGATATCTACTTCTTCATTAAAACCTTAAATTCCTAATGGTTTCAGACACCATATTTTAATTTCAAACGTAATTGTGATATTCAGTCTGGCTGTCTGCCTCTTTTTCTCAATAACATTTTTATTTCTAATTTTTCTGTTTCCTGTTACACTACATATGCTGCACTAGAATGCCAACATTTCCAGCCTGTCTGCATCTGCCCTGCTTCATGGGTTCTTTCAACTTACATCTATGTGTGTGTTCTGCTGTTTCTGTTCCGGCACTTCTCTGGATAGTTTTCCCACTGTTTGGAGGCATATATTAGATTGGTTTTAGCCTAATGTCTTCCCTCTGAATGGGAACTGTGTATTTCACAAGTGGTCCTGGCAAAGAGATACAAGAAATATTTCATGTCTACAGTTACACATGGTTGCTCTAGTTCCTGGCACCTTACCATATCCTCTTTTTTTTGTTTCTGGTTTTGGCTAAGAAAACTTTTTATCATCTTTAATTTACTTTTCATTATTTGTATTCCTCTGACCAGGTCTTCTTAGAGGCTAAATATTACATACTCTTGTTGAAAAACCAAAATAAGAGCAATGAATTTTTTTAGGCAACAAAATGGGATCACATGACTGTCCACTTCTCACCTCTGATGGTGTTCATCTGATCTTTCAACACATAATAACAAGCTAAGAGTTCTTAGGAGTTATTGTTCTTCCACCTAAATAGCAGACTGCAGTAGAATGTGTCTGGATGAAGGCCATCAAAAAACAAGCATGTAAGTCTAAATACATGTCCAGGTTTAAAAAGTTACCACCTAAAAAATTCTATATCTGTAGTAGCCTATTTTTGAGAAAAAATCAGTGGGTAAAGCAGAGATAATCAAACTCCAGTGCAATGTCAGTCAAAATCTGAATGTATCACAAAAGAGTTTCAAACTGGAGCACTGCATAAACATTACACACTGGTACAAAAAATATCCTTTTTATGTTATCAGAACGAGTGAGTGGTAAACTGAGAGAGTCTGATCTCCATAGCCTCTTTATCCAATTAATGGAGAAAGAGGTAAGAGAGAAAAGGGTTTTCCTGAAAATATTTCTGAGTACTTAACAAGCTTCTGCTCTGAACTACCCCTTAGAGAAACCTCCTCATGATAGAGGCTGGTCTACTTTGCTCCCATAGTAAAAATAGTCATCACAGATGATTCTGTGTTCCAATGTATTACTGGGGAAACAAGAACCTCTCCATAGCTTTGCCTACAGCTTGTGATACAGCTGGCACTCGTCCTTCACATCTGTAATAGCACCTGTCATTCCAGAACAACAGTATGTGAAGGGTACTACAGCTCTTTCCCCCCAAAAGCATCTCTTCATAGAGCCAGCATTAACATTTACAGTTTCGTGATCACTGGGATTCTATAGCAACCATGTTTTCTGCAAAACAACAGCACCCACAAGAAGTTAAGAACCACCAGGATTTCACACGGGGCACAGGAGTTGGCTGCAGTCTGCCCTAAGACTCCACTAGACCTGATGCAACCACAACTGCAAAAATTATGAAAAAAATTACAGCGATTGCTTATTTTACCTTGTTAGAAGGAGAAATTGGAGCAAAATGCTGCAGCTATTGTTGTATAATATATTAAAAGTGTATATGTGCAAAGTCAAGCTATCACCCAATCTTAAGTATGTAAAAAGGTTACAAATATATACACATAAATAATTTATCTTGATATTTTACATATTTTCAATATATAAATACAGTCTATAATATATATTTATAAAAATAAAAATACAATACATACACAAATAAAAATTCAGGAGATTATAAACTGGTACACTTCACTGCAACTTATTTTTTATCATTTAGACATAAATTCATTGACAATATTGCCACTGAAAGTTTATGGAGATTTAGTGAATTTGGGTTTCATATAGAAAACCTGCCAAAAAGCTATTCTCTGGTCATTTGTTTTTTGTTTATTTTTTTGAAAGAAATGTTACAGTATCGATTATTTTTGAGGTATACTGATGAGGAGTAATTTGGAAAGAAAATAGTAGTTCCTGTATTATGTTTATGGAGCAAAACATTATGGAAAAACCAAGTAGTACCTATGAGTTTAAAAAAAAATAATATTTTCTCCTAGACTATGAGGTGGAAAAATAGGGAAGTGCATGAAAAATGGGCAATTAACTTGAGGAATAGAGTAACAATACTATTCCCATCTATAATTTTTGTTAGTGATTTTTTTTTTTTTTTAATCTTCATTGCTTTAGGACAGACAAATACCAAGCTGCTAAAAAAAAAAAGTCAGTACCATGTCCACACACAAAAATCAAAAATCATATTGTCATTGTGTTATTGTGTTATTAACATTTCTCATTTTATCTTATTTCAATTTATTAACTGGAGAGACCAGTGGAAGGCAGCTTTAAGGTCTCACTCTTAGGACCTTATCTCGCTATTTTATAGCAGCGAGGGCACAAACACAGAGCATGTGGAGTTGACTAAGACGCTTGACGTGATGACTATAAATTGTCCACGTTCTGCAGCTGTAGTAAGGAATGGTGATGACAGCTATGTGGTACACATTTACTTTTGTTTGAAGTTGAACGCTTCTTTCATTCTAGACACACTGCTTTAATCTCCAAAAAGCTGTGCTGGCTTTTGCTACAAGTTCAGTAAATACTGCATTGCTACAATGTGAAGTTCAACGTCAACATCGTGCTGGGAAGAAGTGGGAGAAACCCACTTACTCTTGGGAAATGCATGAAGCCACTTCTTGCAGAAATACAGGGAGTCTGCTCCATAGAAATTACAACACCGTCTTTAAAACTGCATATTTACATTTGAAATATATTGTGGAAGCAACCAAGAAAATGTAAAAATATTTTTCCCATTCTTTTTGTATTCAATTTCTAGATGTTTTAATTCTGGCAATCAGTATTTCCCTATTGTAATTATATACAACATTAAAACTTAACATTTCTCTGCTCCAAGTAAGAATTTTTCCAACAATATTTTTTTCAGCTTTGTAAAATGCAAAATTTGCCAGAATTAGCAAGGAATTTAATCCTATTATATGACCATATGAACCACTGAAGAATGAACTAGTTGTTATAGGATGGGTCACAAAGGAGTTTTTACTCTGTTCTCCAGTGCAACTGAAGTGAAAATACTTGTGCAGAAAAATGTAACCAATTCATCACCCCTTGTAATAAGGGAAAGGAAACTTTGCTGCGTCAGGTCCTGAACTCAGTTAGTTCACATTGTAATAGCAGTCAGACTTTTACTGCTATTTGGTATATCATGCATTTTTGACAACTCTCATACAAAACATGATTTTCCTACCTAGTGGAGAAAGTCATGGAGGTTCGTAATCTGTTGGGGGAAAAAAATCCAGCCTAGCACATGAAAATTACGGAACTTCGTGAAGAACAGTAACTGAAGCCAGTTTTGTGCAAATTCATTTTACAATAGATGATAGTTAAAAACACACTACCGTGTAAAAAGCAAAGATTAACTTCCACTGAGGCATGTATCAATCCATGTATGTAGACATAAGTACAGACATACTATTATCTAAGTAATAGAATAGACTGCTATTGTTAATGGCTATCACTATGGACATTATTTAGCAGAATAATCTTTCTCTTTTTTTTTTTAACATATGCTTTATCAGACAAAATAAAAGCTTTCACTTTGGGACGTAATTTGCTAATAGGATTAAAGTAATATTTCATAAAGGTGGTGATTTTTGCAAGGTAGCCTAAAAGTTGATTAGCAAACCATAATGACTATTCTGATTGCAATTAAAAGGCCCTTCCAAATGGGTCAACACACCTAAGTGCTATCTGCAGTCATTTAGATTTTAACATCATGGTTATTACTTATTATCAGGCTGCACAATGAGATATTGATTACTTTTAACCTTTAGAGCTCAGAATTCAGGAAAAGTCAAGGTACTAGCACAGCCTACTTTTCCTGTCGAGTAAACTTATGGCCTTTAGTGGAATTCTAATGATTCCTATTGGCAAGGCAAAACTGAAATGAGTTTATTCTTTTGGCTCATGCAGAAATGATGACATGTCTAAAAATACTGCATGCATCGCAGATTTGTAGTTACTCCCTACAAGGGGCTCAGTCCTGAAGTGTGCTGAGAGCTTCCTCTAAACTGACAACCATCATTCTCATATGACTAAAACTTATTTAGCAACTCCATGCAGGCACTGATGGGTTACCAGACAGACAGTAAGCATCCTGGACTGTGCAGAATATGCAGCTAAGGAGCAAAAATCTTCACATTTTCTAGTTTATAACCAATCCCCTAAGCATATTGTCCAAATATATCACTCTGCAGGCCATTAATCTTTTAATAAGTTTTCTTTATATGGAAAATCTACTTGAAATAAAGACTGAACTACAATGCAGCTTCAGTAGGTACGCGGAACTTGCTTTAAATGGAACAAAGTAATCCAATTAAACTAATCTGGTTTACGAGTTAAAATGATACGAAGAACGTTAATTGATCCTTATAGGCTGCTGCTATTTGAGCTGTCTCTGTTTGCGCAGCATTTGGAATCGCTTTGCACATTTGTATCCTCTAATAGCAGAGAACTCAGGCCCCAGTTCAGGAGAATTATGGGCAAGAGAAACATATAACTGTTATGTGTTAGATTAATTTGCAGAACACTTGGCATTTTATTGCCAAGTAGTCAAATTGTTCCAAGTTGTTCCGGAAGGTTGTTATTAATAGTATGTTTTCTGAGGAAAGTTCTGTCTACTTTTGGAACTGCATTTCTGTTGCCAAGGAAACTCCTTGAAGCACAGCATTCTAGGAGCACACTGCTGCTTTTGTTTGCCAGTATCCTATTCATATCATCTAAGTAAGCACTTTACATACTTTAGCCTCCAGTTTCAAATGTTGAAGTCTATGTATTTATATTACTATGTTAAATATATATAGTTTGTGCTTCTTTTTAAACTCAAGGACACTTGCAAGATTATTTTAACAGTTGCATTAAAACCCAGGTTTTTGGGGGGTTGGGTTTTTTTTTTTTTTTTTTTTTTTTTTTTTCTTTTTTTTTTTTTTTTGCAAGTTCGCAATAAATTAGTTTTAATTTGAATAATAGCTCCATAGGTTATAGCACTAGTCCTTAAGTGTTAATTATCTTTTCACTCTGAAATTAATGTAGTCATTTCCTACTGACTCCTCTACACCATTATTGAAGTGCTGAGGAAAACATGTCATTGAGTTCTGAGCCAGAACTGTTGTTGTGATTAATCCTGGTCACATGGCCAATCTCTGCCAAAAGGAGATCACTGAAAAAAGGTGACAAAGACAGTGATTTCCTGTCAGCAAAGAGTACGACAGGGCTGTCTAGAAGTGATGCAAATGAGGGAAACTTTCACCACGGTTTGTTTGATCCACTCCGGGCCACAGCACACTGAGCCAGCGAGAAAGGCACAATGGAGCAGCAGCACACCCAGAGGAGGAAATTAACTGCACCTTCCAAGCAGGGATAGAGCTTCCAGCAGGGAAACTAAAACTGCTGGGAGATTTTTTTTTCCCCCTCGACTTTTTTAGAAATATACCCTTAGTTTTTGATGTGCATTTCTTGTTATTTAATACAGTGAACCACTTCCCCTTGATGAAAGAGTTCATCAGTTAACATGTTCAAAAGCTGTACCAACTAAATGCTTCCAAAATCTTTCCACGACTATATATAGATCTTTTTCCATCTATCATAATCAATGCTGAAGAATTACTAGTGAAAGACTTATGGCTTATGCAGTTTGTATTTAAACCACCATACACTGCTTGTAATCAGAAAAAAAAAAATTCTTTTATTCAATATTTCAAATGCCTGGTTAATTTTGTACTGAACATATAACAATTTTAACAGTCATACTGTACTTATTTAAATAGGGTTTTAATCTAACACAATTAAGTTTTGCAATTAATCTTCAGAGGAAAATTGAAAGAATTATCATTAACTTTTCTGCTAGTATACTCACTTCTAATCTTGACAGTTCCCGTAAATACTGATTTGCTTCATTTTTGAGCATTCAAGGTACAGAATTACTCAAGTTCCTACTAAAGGGCTAATTAGCAGAGTTTAAATTCTTTGGGTTTGATCCTCCAGTAACGGCATATGAATACAGCTGAAGTCAATGCAAGTTCTGTGTACTTAGAGCTTATGAGATCAGGCTCACATGCAGTAGATTAAAATGTAATAAACATGATACATTTGGCATCAAACTGAGCTGTTATAGAAGTACAAAGAAGTAAGAATCCAAAACATGGAAATGTTCCTTTTAGTTTTTTCTTAATTAATAGATAAAGCATTAGAGGACAAATAAACTGTCATCAATTCATTCTGTTACTGCCATTTATTCAAACATTAGTTAGTTTAGGGCTATAGAGCAGGAGTCATTTAGGTCTATGTTCTGTTTTCTTAAAATATATGAACTGAAATCTAGGAAGTCTAGAGAAAGTATTTTTATATTCAGTGTTGCAAAAAATATGGCTATGCAATTCCTATTATAAGGGCAAAATAAAATCTAGTTAAAGAAAGATAATAGGGATCCTAGTAAAAAGCTGTGAAGTTCTTGGAATATCAGAAAACAAAATTAAGCTGAGAGTTGACTTAAGTGTATATTGCCTCTGAAAATATAGTTCTGTGAAAATACTCTAACCATGAAAACGTATTTCATTTTCTTATATATGATTTTAGCATCCGTATATTGTGTTATGCTGCTTTAATGTATGCTTGCCCCTTCTGAATTACCTGTTTCATCATTGCTCCTTCCCATTCATAGACTCCTTAGGGGCAATGATTACTGTTGGTAATAGTGATACCACAGCAGGTTCCCTTGCAAGGGCAGCTTGCTGAGCTGGCTCTGAGCTGCAATTACTCGTCAGCTCAGCAACTGAGAAGAGAGTTCCGTGGTTTTAGGAGAATCCACGAAAATGCAGAGAGTGCAATTAGCAGGTTCACATTTGAAGCTGTAATTGATATAGAAAAACTAGAGCAAGACCTGTGTTTTCATAACACCCCGCATCATTGAGGAACTGATAGTAACAGCTGCCTGGGTTTGTGTCCCTGCAGCCCAGAACGGCTGCGCTGCCTGGGCTGCAGGCAGTGCTCACGCGCACTCCACCATTCACGACTCTAAAAAAGCCTCCGAATAAAATGGGTATCACTGTGGATTAGAAGAGAGGTGAACTAGGCTAGTTTTATAAAACTATTAATACTCTTTTTCCAGACAGGATTAATTGTCACACAAATCTCTAAATTTAGGGAAGGTAGTGATTTATCTGATCTTTACTTTCTTTATCTGATGTTTACTTTGCTAGTGCAGAATTGTTTCCTCAATTACATTAGCTAATGTTATCCTTTGTATACTGTTAGATGTCTGAAATTATCGGGCTTTCAACTCTTTGAGAGGTTGTTCACTATGGTGTGTGTGGGGGGGGGGGGGGGGGGTGGAATGTGGGTGGCTTTGTTGTTTTGTTTTGTTTTGTTGGAAAGAATGGCGGTTCTAAATGCAATGGACTTTTATACTTTTACATTACCTGCAAGTATTCCTCCTGCTTAGTCATCTCTTATGCAAACTCCTCATCTCTACTTAAAGCTTTTGTTTGGTCCTTAAAAATTTACTTGCTGCTCTTACTAGAAAGGTATATGCAGTGAATATTCACTGCAGGAGGACAAGGAATCTATTTATGCCCTTCTTCAAGTGATTTTGTAGTGACCAAGTACCAGGTCGGCTGTTTTGAGATAGGGGCTCAAATCTCATAGAGTAGCCTGTGACGTCCTGGCAGAAATTGCAGGACAAATAAGCTGCCTGTTCTTCAGAATCCGTGCTGGTTTGTCGCTGCTGCACAGACTGCAGACTCAGCTACTCTCTGTCACACAAACTTTCTGCTTTTAGAAGTGTCATGCCTATCATCGTTCAGAATTTCATAATATTAAGAGACTATTCCCATTGTTCATATATAATATTACCCATTTTCCCATCATATTATACTGCACATATTATTAAATTGTTACCCTTTTTTACTCTTCTCATCATACACTATTACACCAGCCTTACCATCTATAATTATTCTTAGAGGTTACATTAGGAAATCGGAAAGGAAAGTATACTAAATAGGATCTAAAATACTTGAACTGGCTGCTTAATCTTTATTCCTTTTCATATTGGTGGATGGATTGTTACCTTAAAATTAATGTTTATCGATTTATTTTTTTTAGTATAGGACAAAAACTAGAGGTTAAATTAGTCACAGTACAAGCTGGCCTTATATGGACAGGCACTAACTGGCAAAACACCTTATTTTAGACTCACAATAAACTCTTTACTCATTTCTGGCATTGCTTATTTCTGAGCCTGCCCAAGGCAAGGTCTGTTGATGTCTGATTAAGTCTGATGAAGTACTTACAAATTTAGAAAAAAGACAATAGCAAAAATAAAAAATAATTGTAAAAGCAAGAAACTCACTCACAGCCTAAAATACTTTGGATCTTAACTATACTTTCATTTATAAATGTATTTTAACTCACATGACAACCCATTCTTGCTGGGTATTTTAGATAAAATAACTAAAATAAGAAAATAAAATTCAAGAAGACCATCAAGAAAATAAGTGGCTAAAGCAACAAAAAAATCTTATATTTAAGAAATTACCAGGTCATGCAATCATATAAGAAAGAGAACAACTTCTATTTGACCTTGAATGTGCCATTTATTTGATAAGAAATAAAAAAAAAAGCTAGAGGGTAGTTGTTTCTTGTCATTATAGTGCTGCTGATTCTGTGGTTAGTTATTAATTTTATTTTTTATGATTCACAATCTGCTCTTTGAAATATGCCATATGCTCAAAGCAATTCAAGGATGACAACTGTCAGAATTACTCCAATAAAAATTGCCTAAATGAGGAAGATTTATTGCAGCCTGATATTTCTGTCAAAAGCCCCTCCTTTCTTTCCCCCACCACCCCTCAGACCCATGGCTCCTCAGACACACAGTGAAGCCTGAATCAATTTTAGGATCAAGTCACACATTTTGAGGAAGTTCTTATAAGTACTATCTATCTAAAAGAAATGATAAATCTTCTGGGTTAAGGCTGCTATGGCAAATAAAAGAAACCATGTGTATCTGCATGTATGTCTGTATGTACATATACATATACATATACATATACATATACATATACATATACATATACATATACATACATAAATGTACATATATATGCTAGAATTAGACCCTATAACTTCACCCTACAAGTTCAAAATTATGTTGCTCAAATCACAACCAAGTGTGAAGACTTAACATGACAATGTCTACTTTACGTATAACTAATAAAAATTAAATTGGGAGAGTCCTGTATCCCGGCAGCAGCAAACCAAAATCAAGGCAAATGTCTTTCTTTCCAGATGAGGTCTGAAAGGTGTATAAAAATCCAGCTGAAAGCTCCAATCAAAACACATTTTGTTAAAATTCCCATTCCATTTTTTTCCTTCATTTTGTTTCAGTCTATTTATTAATGCAGTTTCATTTATTTCTATTCATCTTGAAGACAAATCTTTGTCCTTCTATAGAATTACACCAAATAGAATGTGATAAAGGGAACTTTCTTGCAATTATGATGTCGGTGCAGCCTGTCAGTGCACAGGGGATGGAAATGAGGTTGGGGACAGGGAAGGGAATTCTAATAGACACCATGATACATACAATGAACGCAGCGATATCCTGTGAGAGAAAGACTTGTCAAGCTAATCAGATCTTCCATAGCTAGGTAAAGGCAGTAACGGTAGTGCTAACCTTGTAAAGATGCTGCTGCTGCTCCTCTGACATCATCAGGTCATGGCTGTCCATCACAATGGATTCCATGTCAATCAGCCAATCCCAGAGCTCCTGGTATTCTGAATCAAAGTCCAAAAGGCTGTAGATAAGGAACAAAATGTATTATGCATAAATACTGTGTAGTTGTTAAAGTCTTGTATTAGAATAATATATTCTTGAAAACTCATGATGTTCCAAGTTATATTTCTAAAGAGACATTCTGTATTTATATAGTGTGGATGGAAATGGAAACTGAAATCCAATTTAAGCCAGTGCCATGACCTAAATTCAGCAGTTGATGCCAAATCCTGACAACTGTTGGCATACTGCATTTGCTTCAAAAATTTTGAAATATAAATCCCTTATAGGTGTTTAATGTTCATTACAGTGCTGGCTTTATACTGAGCAAATTTTGCAACAAAATTTTGCTATGTGATATAATTCATATGAAAATATTATTTACATTAAAAAATTATTCAATCCATTCAGCCATCCCTCTGCTTTCTATCTGACTCTTTGTAAATATCCTACATTTATTTTCATGGATGAGTAGCTAGCGTTTCAACTTAACACCTTAAGATAGGCTTGAGTGAATATGGTAAGCCAGTGAGAACTAAGGCCAGATACAGTATTAGACAGGTGTTCCCTACAGACATGTAAGAAACAAAGGTAAGGACAGGAAGTCAAAACAATGAATCCTTGAATAGCCAGCAATCATTAAAATTCAAAGGAGGATCACTACGGTTTTCAACAAAATAAATCATTAGAATAAGGAGCTTAAAAGGATTAATGTGATTCTCTATTGAAAGCCTAGTGAATAAGTAAGGCATAGATTCTTCTAAAACACTGTGATACAAGACAGAAAGTACATGCTGAAAAATTGCACATTTGTCAAATAGATACCTCTTGAAAAGGGATCTTCAAATTTGCAAAATTGGAACTAACAAAAGCCTTGCTAGAAATATCAAAAAACTCCCATACTAATCAAAGAATAGTGCATAGTGCAAAGAATAGTTCCACTAAAGCTAATTTCTCCAATTATTATGAACTTTTTTTAGCAGCCCCATTAAAAAAATTAGCAGTGTTTTAACAGAGAAACAATAAACTAAACACGCTTTTAACATCATTAGTAGTACTGCAGTTTTGGTTTTAGCCAGAGTACCGTGTGCATGGTAATTTTGATATCTTATAGATAAAGTTGTGACTAGTAGGACTGTCTTTCCTCAAGAAAGCAGGCAAGGGAGAAGAAAGCATTTGCCTTCCATGGTATTATTTTCAATGAATCGAGAACAAAGAAAGTATTGTATAATGCACGAGCGCTGATTCCTGCTTCTGAAGTAACCGTCTAGTTTAATCCACTATACTTAGTATGCTTTTACACAATAATTTATGAGGTACACTTACTTAAAACTGCTTGCTGCCCTGAGAAGGTAAGTAGCATTACTATAAAAAAAGAAGAGCAAGCAAAAAAGGTCAAGTTACTATTATTGAAATATAAGTTTCACCTGGAGTTCAGGGTTTTTTCTTGTTTCAGGAGGTATTTGACTCAGATATCATTCAGAAACTAAAAGAAAACTAAACTCCATTTTGATTTGTATATTTGGCAGTGTTACTGAATCTTCATCCCTTACTCAGAAAGCAGTATAACCATTCTGCATCTTCAGGACCAACTGCTCCTCTTCTTCTCTTCCATCTTACCCAAATATTATTCAAGGACATAAAACTGACAGGCAGTTATTAAAACATATGCTTTATGACGCAATATATTAGATTTCATAACCTGTAATTTGGTACAGATTCAGTTGGACTTGGATGTTTTGTGCAAGTGAAAATCCTAAATTAAGATATGATGATATGAAACAAAGCCTGTGTAAAGAATGGCATGGGATGCCTTTGGAAAATGAACTAGGAAGTGGGCTTGGATTTTTCTATATTAGGCAGAAGATGTGCTGGATCCAAACATCTGCTTTGTGTCTAGAGATCCACATCTTACTTACAGTCCAAATTGATCCATTTATTTGTGTATTGAAATGAACCAATCCTTTAATAAAACAGAAAATCACTTTTCTTTGACTTTTATAAAACACAGATAAGTGCTAGAAAACGGGCAAATATTTTGATTTCAAACAAATGTTCTAAACAGGAACCCAACACAAAATGAAGAGTGAGAGAAAAAGGATTCACCAGAAAAAGCCCAGAAAGGGATTCAAGATAAAAGATATTTGGGTTTTTTTTCCCCATAGTTTACATACTGTACTTATTCTCTTTTTTGTTTGTTTGTTTGGGGTTTTTGGTTGGGTTTTTTTTTGTTTGTTTTCTCAAGTCATCCCAGAGTGTTTTTAAGCAACTGTCTATGGCAGTTATTTGCTTGAGCCTAAAGAGAGCAAAGTCAGCTTATAGAGCATTATCAATATTTTTTAATACGATTGCAATACGTTAAATGGTTTTAGAATATATCTGATACATATATTTTAAAAGCAGCTATTTTTTTAAAATTAATGTCTTGCAACTAAATGGATGAACTTAGTGGTCACTATTAAATTACTGTTTGGCAGAGGATGCAAGTTACTAAGCCTCTAAAAAGATATTCAGAAAAATGAAGAAATTGTAGGACTAGAGAGAGGTTAAGATTAAAATTTATCCATCAGTATTTCTGTGGTGCATTTAATATTTCTTTTTTATTCAGAATCTATTTTTCCTGAGCTTAGCAGATCTTTCTTTCATATCACCACAGGCAGAACCAGGGAAAGCATGACTTCTGAAATACTGATGTGTGTTAAAGATGTAATAATCATAGAAAAGATCTAATTTTGGTTGATTATATGAATCCACTAAACACGAAAAAAGGAATAAATTAGTTCATCTGTTCATTGATAAAGAAAAAATCCTCCACTAAATGTACCCAAACATTACTAACAAAAATGCTATAATATTAGTTAAAAGGAAGGTAAAAACAACTTCCTTGATGAAGTTTGTTGGTTAATAAGCTAAAACCATTAGCTATGTAATAACTAGAATTACATTAAGAAGTATATTTTGTCTTTGTAAACCAGGAATCAGATATGCAGAGTTGCATGTCTAATCCCTTGAACCCTAAACATATTTCTTAAAATGTGGACACCTATTTATTATTTTGAATGAAAATTCATGAGCACCTTTCTCATGAGAAAACCAGTTCATCTGTGGCATTAATAAATAAAAAGGAATGTGAAGCTATTTCCATCAGCCTTTTTCCCCATGTTTAACACGCACTTCCAGTTTGCAGTATTACTTTGATGGAATAGCTCACATGGCATTTAGAAGTACTGTAAACACATTGGTACACCTACCAAAAAATTCAGCCAGAAAATATGTTCCTTCAGGTTTCTGGGTCATAATTTTATGGAACTCTTTTTACATGTTTTTATTAGGAACGTGTTGGAAAATTCAGTTATCACCTTAACAGTTTTAAAACTGTCCTATGTTCTGCACATACTTGAAGCCCCCTCTAAGGCATTTTTCTCAAAGTCTCATCCATGAAGGCCCAATATCCATTGATGACAGGATCTTAAGATCTGTCTTTAGTGTGCAATGGTGCTGTCCATATTTCCCAATAGGATCTGTATGCACTCCAGTTTTGAGGGGATACATTATTTCCAGCCAGATTTGCTATAACATTTTGCACCTGCTCTCAACTGCTCTTGAGTACCACTTATCTCCTGGCTAGCTGGTGTTCTCCTGCAGTGGATCATTCTTTTCTCTTTTCTCTTCCTTTGTCACTTTGGCTGTTTTTCGCTAATGCATAAAAACCTTCCCTATTGCAGTTTTAACAAGATTACTGTTTAGCAGAAAATCTCCAGTTCTTTAAACATCCACTAGAATTATACTATTCTGCAAATACTGCCTTACCTATCTCATTTTAGCTATTTCCTGTACAAAATCATCTCCCAAATCTCCTACGCGCACACACATCATATAAAAAATTCTTGATTTACAATAGCTCTTGTTCTCCCTGTGGACATTCTTCTTTTTCCTAGGTCAAACTTCCACAACAGCTAAAGGATAGATGTCCTAATGGCCCCTTCACTGTAGAGATCTTGGTCTCTAGCTAGGCCGTGTTACTGTGGAATTTCTGTCAACAGTTCTTATGCAGTAAGGAAAGGTTATATCAACTATATTTTTAAATAGCTGAAAGGAATTTCCATTTTTTTCAATGCAGCACCTCAGACAGGCTCAATTGAAAGTTTTCCAGCTGAATTTAGTCCCTGCTATCTTTTACGTTGGTTGAATAAGTGGTATTGTACTGGCCTGATGCCAGCCCTTTGATCCCTGAAGTCACTGTTGAGCCTCTAAGACCTGAGATAGTCTTAAGGGCCCAGAAGGGTGGCCATGCCACTAAAAAGGTTTGAAATACTAGCAGATGACCATTTCCAGTTCAAAGCATATAATTACAAGTGAAAACAAATGCATTTAAGAAACTATTTGCTTATAACATATGGTAGGTAGAGTTACAAACTGGATTCCTCCATGAAGCATAAAGCTTTACATCTCCTCCCCTCAGGAAAATCAAATATCTGTCGATATGTCTTACATCCTCCTCAATATTCCAATCTTAAACCTTGCTTACATTCAGTGATGGCTGCTAAATTAGAAACTGGTTTTGAACATGTAGCCTTCAGTGCACATTTATATATACATACACACCAATTCGGAACAAATTATTTTTATGGTTGGCACTAGCTGCACTGGCATGTTTGAGAATCTGACAGATTTCTGCATATTTAATCAAGATCTCAGTAATCCTACATAATTAGCCCACATCAACTTTTCTAAAACAGTCATCTTTCTGTATAATAAGAGGGGATGTTTACAAGGCTCATTTATCTTTACAGTTGGTAATTTAATAAAACTGTGTTTCCAAGACCTGAACATTGAGTTAACAACTGGAAAGGGGAGTTCTGGAGATAAAGTACTCATGAACACCTTTGTCAATGACTTTTCTTGCATAGGAAACTGCAGCCAAAAATTCTACTCTATTTGCCAGCTACAAGGAATCTACTGTGAGGATGTGGGTGTCCTCAAACAACGAGCACTAGTTGGGTCCTTTGACCTGCTTTTGCCTCACACTAGTATAATCCCAAAGGTAGATTTTTTTAATGTCCATTTTCAGATGCTTGTAGTTGGAAGATATGGTTTTCAGAAGACCTTAAAGAAAAAGTCTCCTTCCAGAACTACAAGATGATTGTGAAAAAGAGAGGGCAGCAAGAAATCATTTTAGAATATTCCAGTGATTAATTTGTTTAAAATATTAAAAAAGAATGCTTTTGCATGCACACTTCCATATATGATATATACATGGATATGTGTCTTAACATTAATTTTAAAAAAGCAAGGAAAAACAGTCTAAAAAAAGGGGAAAACAGTTAAAATCAATGCTTTCTTGAAGTCTAAAAAGTTAGATGTTTGAACTATAATTCAATGGCTTCATATTCATATTTCCTTGTCAGTAGGAGAACAATGATTATAGAGGTTTTGCAAAGATACTACTACACTATCAAGATTTTTTCCTTGGAAGATATTAAGAAATCAAACTATATGAAGCTGCTGGAGGAGAAAAGCCTAAAGAAAAAGGACACATTACATTTTTTTTAAATCCAGATAACAGTTTACTATTAGATAATATTAGATGTTCATTTGGATAAATTATCCAGAACACATTTTCTTTCATCCATATATTAAAAAAAAAAAAGAGAAAGAGAGATAAACAGTTTTGTCCTGCCTCTTGGCCTAGGAATAAAAACCTTGGTTAACTAGTAGTAAGAAAAAGTGTATCATGCTAAAAGAAAAACAGATCAGTGAGAATAAAACAACAAAAAGAATAGTTCCCTACCCATTACTTCCCACTGTGTGAACTTTTGACATATCAGCAAACTCTTCCTTTCGCTTGCTACTACTGTTGTACTGCTCACTGTACAGTTTTAAGGACATCTGTTCAACAGCATCCCTTTGTGCTTCCAGATAGCATAGCTGAACCTCAGCCTAGAAAAAGAGAACAAAGTGGGAAAAAAACAAAACAGAACATTAAAAAATAGTTCAGAAAGAATTCATTTAAAACAAATATTTTTGGACTGAAACAGTTTCAACCAAATTTTCTCCCTGTATGTGATAGTGAAAAAGGCTGAATTATTAAGCCAGAGAAGAACTACAGCATAATCCCAAATTCTAGAAATGAACTATAGAGGTTTCTATCAGAGAATGTGTTATATATTCCATGAAACGTATATCCAATCAAATGCTGCATAAAAATGTCTGGACATGAATAAAGTAGATATTAGAACCCAAACACTGTGATAGAATAGGTAGATATGTACAATTTTATTTCTTACAGGCTTCAAGATTGATATTGTTACTACACTTCCTGTGCTTCATAATCAATGAAAGCCATATTGCTGTAGGTATTTTTCCTCTAAATAGTAATTGTAAGCAAACCCAAGCAATCTGGCATTATTCACATTCTTCTTTCCTGTATCTGGCACAGACTGATTACTCAGCAACTTTAATTGCAAGGAAAAAGGAAATAAGTGAGATGTACTGTTTTCCATCAGACTGTGCCTGTCCAGAAGAATGTGGAATAATATTTTGCATTATAATTTATTGAATAGACACTTTATTTATTGCAGCTGTGGTGATCAGTATGCTTCTGAGGCTCAGAGAAACACATGACACAGGGATAAAATCTGCTGTTTGCCACACTTGCCCCTAGGAACAATAGAAAGAACAGTGTAGAGTAAGTTCAAAAGCACTTTGGGACCAATATGCCATTGTTTTCTTTTAATATACTTCATTGAAAGAAAAACGCATTGCAAATTCTGATAATGCTTCAGAAATCACTACTTCTGTGTAACTACATACTTTTATTTCCATTAGGAGTGGAATGCCTTCTTAACTATTTGGTGCTATGGCAAGTAAATGCAAATGGCACGGAGGAAATGTTGTATAAGGATTCTCCTATATTTTCTGCTGTGGGAGGCAGGGAAGTGAAGAGTTTATTTGTTTGCTGACAGCACAGCAGAGTTACCTATCTGTGGAACAACAGAAGTCATAAAGAGAAAGTAGTGAAAGGGCTAGAGAGAAGGGTAGTCTAATATAAGAATGTAAAATGTAAGAAAAATGCAAGCAAGTAAAGGGAAAGAGGTACTGAAGAATGTCAGTAGGGAAATTCAGAAAGACGGCTGGAATGTCTTTATAAGCTAGTGGTAATAACAGTTTCTGTATTTTCTTAGGCCTTGCCTTGGTGCAATTTTTGCTGAAAAATAATGTAAGAGACTTGGAAATTCCATTTCCTTTTAAAATTTCTCTTTCAAACTTTTATAGCTTTCTCTCTCAGCTGATTCTTACAGTGAAGTTAGTTATGTTTTACAGTAAATCCCAATGTTTTTGAGAAATTTAAAAACAAACCAACAAGCAAAACAAAAAACCCAGAAAATACAGTAAATGCTAGCAATTTTCCAAGGAGATAGAAGATAAAAATTCTGACTAGTCCATGCAAGTCTTTCACTGTATATTTAAATATAATTCAAGGGTTTCATACCTATTTTAAAACAGTGGAAAATTAAACCACAAAAGTTACCAGTGAAGAAACATTATCTAAACTAGTTGGGACTGCCCAGCTAGAGTAAATTGTTAAGGTTTGAGAGAGCTATAAAGCTATTCTTCTTTCTCAGAAACTGTAATTAAAATTGCCATTTATATAAGTCAGAAACAACTAAGGCAGCAAATAAACTGCATCACCTTCCTGTTCCCCTTCCACCCCCAAGTACATTTTCCTCTGAACTGACAAACAGTCCACTTACACAGTATACAGATGTTCCTGAACAAATTTCTTTTTTTGGCCTTCCAAAAAGGCCTTCCTTCTTCTCCAGTAACGATAGTCTTATCGTTTTTTGTAGTGTTCACATAAGGCTATGAATATGTTCTTTTAATTTATTCTTACCACAAAACAGTAATCCTTAGTATCATTTTAATTTCCCTTATAGTTGACGTGACACATTCAGTCAAAAGCCCTGTTGTCAGCAACCAGTAAATTTCCAAAGCAATTAGATCTATCAATTAAAATCTCTTTGTGTGTTTTAATCCTAGAGGGGCGATCTTGTGGAAAACTTGAAGCAAAAAATTCCTTTATTTTCAGGACAGGTTTGTAAATCAAGATAAGTTATTCCCACTTTTTTAGCTATGGGTTTTGTCTGGAGTTTAGTTAGCAGTTTTGGGGTCTTCTTGGCTGTTGTTAATATTTTGTATACAATCTTCCTTCTCTCCTCCCACCTCAAGACTCCAAAAAGAGGGCATACACTTGTAGCCTAAGCTCTGGATCATCACACATCATAATTAAAACTGAGTCCTGAATTATATGAACACAGGCTATTTCTCAAATAGCACAACTATCGCAATAATTTAGATAGGTTTTTTCCCCCTTGATTTTCTAATTCCCCAACCAAAAATTTACTCTATATTTTAAAATAAAAAATGTTAAAAATAAAGGCAGCAGTTTTTCATAGGTCGGTCATGCCCTTTTCACTTGCAAAACTACTTGTAGGCAAACCAGCAATGAATATGGAAAATGGGAGAAGAAAAAGAAGGATTAAACAGAATAATGGGGTAAATGAAAAGTGGGATGTAAAGGGCAGGTAAATATATGAAGAGGGATAAATAAGAATCCACAATTTCTTCCTTGCAGCTCTAAGGCCCTATTGTACTAGGGATTATGAACTTTATCAACATCATACTCTACGAAGCCTGAATACAACCTAGTTCTTTCACTTCAGAAATATGATCTCTCTATAAATCAACAATTTTTATTTTTAAACCAAATTTCTATCTTCAATGTTGGTGAACAATTACAGCAACTCAAACTCAGACAGCGTAGAGTTTCAGATGGATCTCTCTAATTTTTTTCTCTATGTATTCATCTATCTCACTGTTGAACTTTAGCTGTTTTTTGGGTTTGCTTTTTTTTTTTTTCTCTGTTATACTGATATCAACTGCAAATCCAAAGAGGCTTTGAAGACCTTGAGTAGGTATTGATCAGTTTAAGTCTCAAAAAAACTACATTCTACAGAGTCTGAGTTAACAGGTACAAGGTACAATATAGAAAAAAGTATGGAGCACAGATATGCGATAAACCTACTGCAGTTTTTTTTCAACCTAACACCTTTAGTGGTAATGAAGGACTAGTTTTGCAGTATTCTGGGAGAATAAAGTAACAACTTTATAAATTCCTCATCAAATATAGAAAACCTTCTTGATTTACATTTAAACCTACATTGTATGCATTTTCAGATTGCCTTAGATATAATTTTCACTATATAAAACAAACTTCAAGGCCAATGTCTTTAACAAACACACCTGTATGGACATAGATATCTAGCAAATCCTCAAAAAATCTACTGGGATATACATAGATCCAAATATAGCTAATAGAAATTGGGTGGAAGGTAATCATTCATTTACACCTAGTGCTCCATTGAAATTCAGTTTGGGATTTGTTTTTGGGTTTGTTTGTTTGTTTGCATTTTTTTTGTTGCTGTTTTGGTTTGGGTTTTTTTGAGGATGCAGTACATCTGAATATGTGAAAAAATTGAACGTGGAGGAAAAATGCGAAGGAATTATACTCAGCAGTAGTTGTCCACTTCATGGTCCTCTTCTAAGCAATCATTTTTGCAATAAAAACACAATGAAGATGCTGATGATGGTCCTGTTACACACTTGTAGAAATTCTCTACCTACTAGGATGGAAGGAGTTTAAAATATTCTGTTGTAAATTAAACTTAAATATTTCCAATAATCAAATGACAAAATTCTCTAATTTTCCTGAGCCTACAGGAACCAGTCTCTGAACAAGATTATGAAAAAACTGCAGTCTGGGGAAAAAAACAGAGAAAACAAATCTAGATTAGAGCCAAATACTCAGTCCTAGTGATTGATAAATAATGGTAAATAATTTCAAGACTATTTTCAAAAGCTCATTTTCTAAAAACCAAGAACTTCTAAATAAATTGGAAGAGCCTGGGGTACAAATTTGTTCCTTAAGACTGGTTTTGCATGACAACTTAAAATGTCCCTTACTATACAGATCACTATATAACATGAAGGAGTAATCAGTGACAATACAAATCAATGAAAATACATTGTATTTCTTGTTAGACCTACATGTTGGAATGACCTTATTCTGCCGATTTTTTTTTTTTTTTTTTTTTTTTTTGAATATACTAGAATAAATATCAACGATTTGATGTTGAAAGGAAAATATTTTATATTTTCAGGTAGTGTCTCCCAGGGAGCACAAGTAATTTGTTATGAACTATGTTACTGTAGGCAAACCCTTCTGTTGTTTAGAAATACAAATTATATGTAATACATTCCGTTGAACTTAAAGTATCCTATCTTGCATCACTCTTTCTTTACAGTTCTCAAGAGAAACTATTTCTGCAACACTAGACTGTACTTAGTGAGCATTATATAAGAAGTACAGACACTTCCATTCCTCTGCCATTATTTGAACTTAAGCTGGATAAAATCAGCCTCTGAAATTAAAGCACAAAATCCAGTTTCTGCCAACAAGGAGGTGGTCAGGCAGCCCCAGGCAGCACCTGGACTTAGAATACTTACCCATCCATATATATATATATATATATATATATATATATATATAAAAAAAGAAGTGAAAACTGAGGTACCCCATTTAAAAGGATGTACATTCCAGCTTGGCACTCTATACATCTACAACTGGTGAAATGTCTTGAGATTTAAAACTGAGAATAGTTTCTTTCCAGAATTAAGTTGGTAAGAGTAGCATTTATGTGCTTAAATACTTAATAAATTTGTAGAGAAGGCTTTATTATGGAACACAAAAAAGACACTGGTTCTGTCGCAGTACCGCTACTGAATAAAATTATGTTGAGATATATATGGCTCAAAATATCTTCCATGAAGATGTAGATTACAGAAATCATTCTTTGGCAGGCAAGAGTTTGTCCAAAAACTCTATAGAGACAGACTTGATCATCCATCACACCATTTCTACACTCAGCCAACAGATAGATGAAAACACCTAAGGTACAAGGAGTACTTTCAAGAAGTCTCACCAGCATTTTAAAAGGCATTTTATACCAGATTAATAGCATCATTTAGGTTGGAGATGCCTTTAAGATCACTGGGACATCATTTGGCAGCGTTAGGCTTCTTGGACTTCAAGTGACTGTTTCTAACCTAAGTGTAGGCATTGGGTTTTTTTCCCCCCTTACTCTGTATAATTAAAAGAGAGATCTCACTTCTTGTTATGGGTTAGTAGTTTAGTTTTTTAGTTATAGAAGAATGTAGAATAATTCTCCCGGTCAGGACCTGGGAATTTCCTTGGAAGAGATAGCAACCTATCAGAGAGTTAGTTGGAATATTGGCATCTGTTCTAACCACTGAAATTGTTAGCTGCAACTTTGGGAAGTACCATATAAAATACCATGAATTTCCGGTAGGCGGGTCGTCTTTCTTCTTTCCTTTGGCCAGAGAGAGACAGGTAACATCGAGCTCGGCCTGCTGCTCCCCCATTTTGGGGGCAGGGGGAAGCTGGCCTGAGGCCTGGCCGGATTCCATCGGCTCCTGGGTGAAGGGGGGGAGGGAAGGAGAGGTTGCTGTTTTGCAACAGCTGCTTTCTTCAGACTTCCCTGGAGCAGGGAGAGATCTCTGCCGGGCCCCTGATGGGAGCTATGGGCACCATTTAGGCTGAGGCCACCCCAATTTACACCGAGGGGTGGGCTGAGAAAGCATTTATGATCCTGCCTGATTTTTTGTGATTCTGGACTGCCCGGGTGCTCCGATCTCTGATGTTTCTGTGAGTTCTTCCTCCCTCATCAGCGTGCCCTTGAACATCTGACACCACGAGCTACAGAGAGAGAAACAAAGACTCTGAGCAGATTTAAGTCTTTCTTAGCAACATGAAGCTTCCAGAGCTTAGCCCTTCTCTGAGAGAGTAAGAAAGGACAGACTGAACATAAAGAACAACAGCATGAAGTCAGTAGAGCAAGAGTGAAAAGACTATTAGGACAGAAGGTTGAAGAGTTGGTTGTTCTATTCTTACTTGAGCCATGGAAATGAACTCTATATTTAGATCATTCCTTTAAATCACGGTAAAGATATGCATTTGGGGAGATGACTGTTTTAAATTGTGTGTGGATTTGAGCAAAGTTGTTTGTGATGGGCTAAGTAATATTAATCCTATAAGATGCTTGAACAGAGATAAAGATGAGAAGCCCCCTGTGCCAGTAAAGAAGTGAGAAGATATCTCTGTGCCTTGAGGTGAAGAATCCTTTGCTTTAGAGTTATTAATCTTTAAAAGGTGACACCCCAGTATGCAAAAGTCTAAGACTCATGACCCATGAGCAGCTTGGGAGCCTGCTCCTGGGAGGGTCACAAAGGCAGGTTTCTCCGTGTGGTTGTTTTTGTGAGTTTAAAACCCACAAGAGAACTGTTCTAAGTTGTCAGTGGGATCCATTACTCTAAAAGATACTCTTCCCCTAATGAATTGATGAAAGACTATTGTCAGATAGTGAAACTGACTGAAAATTACACGTTTTGTCTCTTCATGTTGTTTTGTAAGAAAGTGAACAGTTTGTAAGGGGAAGGGTGTTTTTGAAGTTTCATTCCGTCTTAGTTTTTTTTTTTCCAACTTTCTTTTTTTTCCCTATTCTTTTTGTATGTTAATAAAACTATGTGTTACTTTTAAAGTTAAGCCTGCTTTGTTTTTCTCCTTGTCTCTCTCCCACAGAAAGAGTAAGTACCAAGACCAAAATTTAGTGAACGTGAAACCACTACACTCCTATTGAATACTTTTTTAGTCTTTTACCCTTCATGCTTCTGGCTTCCTTGACTCTTCATCTTGCACACTCTCTTCAGGACTGAATCAATTTTTTAAAACAATTCTATATCATGAAATATGTTTACTTCGAGCTGAGTATTTGAGAGTCCTGTTATAAAGGACACGCTGTGTTTTGATCATTCTGGAAATTCTGTTAATCAGGGCATGCTTGTTACCATTTAAAATCTTAGCTAAGTGTTTCTGTTGTCACAAATCTCAGAAATGTTTTTATATCAAGAATAATGTTATTGCTTTGTTTTTCAGTGTGCTAAAACCGTCACAACAATGTGAAACGTCCACACAGAATGAGCAAAATTACAAGACAACATTCATACATATAGAGGTACTTAAGCAGAGTTTAAGTAACAGCACAGTGAATTTTAGGTCTATCCACAGGAGACATAAATTGAAATTTTAGATAGGTAGGGCTGTGTTATAGCAAGCAGTTCCCAGAGCCATGAGGAACAGTGTAGGGAGGAGTCGGGGGGAAGCCTATAAAATAAGAGTAATATATTTTTGCAGGGTTTCCTTGGCTTTCAGAAATCCAGGACCTGTGACTTCAGGACTGGGGAGTGCAAATGCAATCAGTAGTGTGGCCTCAGCAGCATTGACTGACGAAATCCATGAAGATGCCATGATCATGCTGCTAATTTAAAATCTGCACCTCTTGTGTCTTTATTCCTGTCTGTTCACCTGCCTTTCATTCTATTCAGTGTAACATTAAACACAACACAGGAGCATGGCATGCCGTGTGCATTATACAGATCTCAGTTATAAACCCAAAGAAGTTCTCTACATCATAAATATAAAAAAAGCATTGAAGTATGAAAGAATTAACCTCTCCAGAGGTTAATTAAAACTGAATAGTTTCTGACCACAGCATCCCAAAATTTCCAGGTGAAAAAAGTTCTCGTAAGAATAGAAATTGAACGAAGGCTGGAATCCTTTTCTGCTTTTCTTGTCATGCAGGTCTGCATCTCCAGCCTGCAGAAAGAGTGACAAAGAGTCGAATAACTGGAGGCCAGGTGGAGAACAGGCTTGCTGTGACAGTGGAAGGGGCTGGGATGACAGAACAGTGCTTGCTAAAACCATGTGGAAGGCACAAATCAACAAGGATGCAGATCCAGCCAAACCCATTAACATGAGTGCTTTTCTTTGTAGCTGCCACATGCCTTCCATCTCCTTCAGTGACACCTCTTCATATGCCACAATAACTGTAAACCCAAACAGTCCAATTCTTACAAACCCAGAATTTGTCCTATTAAATTAGCAATTCATTAACACAACCTTGGTTTCTTCCCTGTCAGGAAGAGAAAAAAATTGTTTTAGGAGGCCCGAACACGAATATGTCGTACATAAAGAAGATTGAAAACCTTTCTGAGTCAGGCTCAGGACCCTCAGTCAAGAAGGGAAAGACTAGTCACGCACAGAAAGTGCTAAAATTATAAACTTAATCTTATTTAATTAAAACCTCCATTATTTGCACTGTTCTTATTCTTTCTACCATTTCCTGTGTTCGCATTTCTAGAGCAATGAAGTGCCCTAAAAAGAGATGGTTAAAGAATCTGTCTATCACCCAATGCACAGATAAGTCTAAAAGTCATGCTTCTGTACCAAATCACACAAACCAGCAATGCACCTATCTCAGCTCGTAGGGCTGAGCATGCAAAATCGCCATGCTCTTAAGGCTAAAGCTACCCAGGTTCAGAATTTAGAACAGCACACTTGTGCAAGAGAAATTCCAGAGTGTTGGTGCACATCCTGCCTCCCCCTCTTCCCACAGCAGATTGACATGTACATGTCCACTTAAAAATAGTGAGGAAAGGTCAATCTCTCAAAACCAATACTTCCTATGGAAAAGCTATGCAAAACGTCCCGGGAAGGTGTGGCAGAGCTAACATAAAAATATTACAGCCTTTTTCTTGCCAATTTTACCATACCGTAAGAGGAGTACATAAATAGCTTGGTTTTTTTCCCTAGTAGGTCCATTTTAAACTTCTATATGCTTGACAAATGTTATATATTTATTAACCAAATCATCACAAATATGTGTGGGCTTAATAACTAGTTCCAAAGTTTCCTAGATATATCAGCTCACAAAACTGCAGAAGTTTTGACCAAAAATCTTCTTTTGATTCAATGTTTTGAGTCAAATATTTTGAGAGGTTCAA
The DNA here is from genome assembly GCF_015227805.2 of Hirundo rustica. Taxonomy (NCBI): domain Eukaryota; kingdom Metazoa; phylum Chordata; class Aves; order Passeriformes; family Hirundinidae; genus Hirundo; species Hirundo rustica. The sequence continues at coordinate 26,835,784 of NC_053455.1, forward strand.
TAGCATCAAACATTTTGAAGTCAAAACTCCTACACTGTGTTCCTCAAAGACAGTCACTGAATCCTTATTTAACTTGTTCTGAAATTGAAGGAGATTATTTCCATGCCTTGATAGTCTATTTGATGTTATGTTACCCCTAGAGATATGAATATTTTCTTACTACACACTTTTTTTCCTCCTACAGGGAGAAATTACTGGGTATTTTTACTATCTTTTTAGTTATTGAACTATTAATAAGATAAAATTGTGCAATATGAATACTACTCTGTCTCCACTGCACAATTAAGTAAGAGTAATCAGACTCTGAAGGAGGATATGTCAATTAATGTCAATTAATTTATTTTAAAACAGAAGGGAAATGTGGGCTAGGTATTTGTCCCCTTTATATTACTTTCCCTATCCATATATATACATGGGCTTTAGCAAAAATAGTAGTATTTTTTTTTTTTTGACAGTGAAACGTATAGCTTAATATGTTGATTTGTACAGCTGCCTTACCATGTATAAAATGCAGACGCAGGCTGCCGCTCCTTTGAGTTTATTTATGCACCTCTGATGAGGAGCCTCTTGATGCACCTGACACTTAGTGAGGTAGAGGGAACTGTAAAAAGATAACTGTTTTAAACATAAAATATTTGTATTGCTAAGAGGTCAGCTTTGCTGCTGCTGACTTCATTGCAATTTGCATACTATTAAAGCATTACCCATAATGTTTGTAAAATTTAATTTTAAAGCTACGCTGTTAAAGATGTTTACTGAATTGTAAGCACCTAGGACATTTGGGAAATTTGTTAACACTGTGATAGTTATAGTACTTCTGCCTTACTTTGCTTCTTATTTAATCCCCTCACAGAAACACACTATTTTCTTTCATTTTATGACAATGAATCTCTTTTTAGTGCAAGCTGAGAAACTCAAAGTACACTGTAACAGTACAGTAATCGAAATAACTTCCCCTCTTATTCACAATAGATTTAAGTTTGTTAAAAATGTTACTAACTTACTTATTTACTTTTGCTGGGGGCTGAGATCCCATTATACTCCTATAGACTAGAGGTGATGGTTATGATTTTCTACTTCACTCTAATACAGGCTTTCTCATTAAATCTCACAGCTTGGTAATCACAGCCATCACATTTGTGTTTCAGTGCTGCATTTACACTCACATTCTCCTTCCCTGGATTTACATCCTTCCCTCACCCCCTCCCCCAGATCTTTATTTACTCCCTGGCAGAAACTGCAAAATTAAAGATGTATAATGTGCAGATACAATCTTAGCTTCCTTTTCTCTGCCAGACTAGCACTCTAAAATGCACTTCTTTTGGGAAGTACTGATATTAACTCAGTTCCTATAGCCCATGAAGTACCATTTCCCTTTGAAGTACTATAAAAAAGTTGTCCTTAGATGATAATGGAAAGGATGGAGTAAAGCAGGAACAACAAGAATCACTTTACATACTAATAACAACAATTTAGTTATCAAAACAGTAAAGAACAAGCATGCTTTTATACTATTCTTAAAAAATTTAGCTTCCTAGGGTTCTAATAGTCTTTTCCTATGGTTCAGGAATGCACAGAAGCACTCAGCCCAGTGCCTGTATCCTTATTTCAAAGAGAATCATTCAAACCGACATCCACCCTGTCAAGAATCTTGACTTTGAGCTGCTAATGCAGAATAAAAATCAATATAAATTTTGATCATTTGATGAATATTTACTTCTTCTCTTTCGAGCCTGGGGATTTAGAATTGAAAATTGCTGAATCAAGTCATTTTATTTTTTTTGTGTTTGTGCCAACACCAATTTACTACCCTCCTGAAAGTTCCTGAACAAGATGTCTCATGTGGCATACATGTTGGTTTTTCCTGTCAATCATAACTGTGTGCCAGTAGGGAACCATAAACATTTTCCTTTCATACTCTTAGTTCTCCAAAAAGGAATATTTTGATTACTTCCCTGGAAAAAGGTAAACTCGTCTTACTTAGACATACGTTAAAATGTCTGTCTATTTTTCTAGGACAGCTGCTGTGCCTATATTGGTACTATCTGTTAAATCTTTTCAGTAGGAGTTGCTTCATACAAAGGAACAGTTTGCAATCACTGCAAATAAAGCTTAGTAGCACAAAACAGATAAAGATCTATATTGACATTATCACTTCCCCTATTTATCTCCTAAAAAACTGCATGAAAATTCTGACCAGTATAATGCACACCAAATGTTTGTGAAAATGAAGGTATCAGGAGATAAATAGATCCCCAAAGCAGGCAATTAAGATATGACTCGAGTCTGCATTTCATCTTTAAAAAAAATGGGCCTTCAATCTCAAAAAAAATTAGCTTATAAAAAAAAGTATATGTAAAGCTCCTATGTTTCCATAGTGACTGGAGTGGCAGTAAGAGAACAAGGAAAAAGAAAAATGATGCTTCTAAATTTGTAAAAGATCTAGATTAGTTTAACAAGAACTGTAAATGTAAGCAATTTTCATCTCACAAAATTTTTTTTATATATGACTCAGTGGCAGACAGGCTTTATCTTGAGCAATTTTGTTGGCCTCTTATAAATGAAATAAAAGTAGCAGCAGCTGTCTTTCAGAAGGCTGATATATGTTTGTATAGTCATATGATATTATGTAGACAGATGTTTTAAATAAAATATTTAGATTGCTAGATACCTTGCTTGATACAAAGGCAATTATAGGATGTCTTTGGGAAATTAAATTTCTCATTCTTTTGAGAAGGAAAAAAGGGAATTGTCCTGGAAACTGTACCAACAGGAAATGATTCTATATCTAAAACAGCTGGAGACTGTAACTAATATAAATTTACTGGAAAATAAAAATTCTGTATGCCTCTAGAGACATGCAGCAACAAGCAGTAAAACCAGATGTGATAAAACTGTTTTTTAAAAGTGTGTTTTTATAGACGTATAAAATATTAAGATAATACTCTGTACTCATGTAGAGAGACTGTTCAAGTCTAAAAAAAAGTAGCAGAAAAATTAAAGTCCAAAATTGTAAGAAAAGAGCCATCTTTTTCCAACGATAAAAGATGCCCTTTTTTGATGAATGCTGCCTTTTCAGAAACACATCAGACACCTTAATTTGACAACAATTCTAATGTGATAACACTTCATAGCTTTACCAAGACAAAATGCATTGGAAACCTTTCCTCTCAGAACTTTAAGGCAGATTTTGACTCATATCTATGCTACATGTATCAAAGTTCCAAAAATAACTTTAAAAGTAAAGCCAATATCCAGTACTCAAATTCCTTAGCTGCTTTATTTAGGTAAGCTTTCCACAGTGTATAAGAGAATGTTTCAGAGTAAAGACTACAACAGTGTCTTACGTGAACTCTTCAAAAAATATACCACACGTTCTAGCGCACAACTGTCTAATGTGACTCAACTTACACGCTCTTTCCATTTTTGTTGAAAATGCCACAGTATAACAGACTACATTCTGTGTACTTATAGCTTTAACCTCTATCAAGGCCTCTTACAAGCTTGTCATGACTCCAGACATAAACCTGCACAGCTGATTTGGCTGAAGTACCCAAGTCCTTAACTTATAAAGAAAACATTCCAGGAGGATGCCAAAATGTAAGAATAAGAGTTTCACAGGTTTGCCTTTCAAATCACCATTAATTAAAACTCCATCCAAATTTGCATAGCTACCTTCTTCCTTGTTCCCTAATAAAGTGATACTGTAGCACTGCTTGTTCAGTATTATTGCTTACTCTTTAAGTAATATTATTTTGTAATTTAAACAATGAATTGAACTTTTTTTTCTCTCATACTGAGAAAAACACTCCAGCTACATAAAACCAAAAGAAGCATGCTCAAGATATTGGAAGTGCTACATTGTAGTCCCTATACAGGAGAAGTAAATGGTGTTAAAGATTCCTTTTAGAAGGCTTCAGGTTGGATTGCTTTCATTTTTTTTCCAAAAGCCTTAATTGGCTAAGTGCCTTTGGGCCAGCTAATACCCAGAGAGACCTAATCTCAGTAATCTTGTAAATACAATGATTTCAACACATTTTCATCAAAGACATGACCATTGCATGAGATTCGACCTGTTTAGTGCTGTAGTATTTCTCATTTAGAATTTAGTTAAAATTACAGTACTAATACAAGATTTATTATTTAAGAGTTCAGTGTTACTAAGTGTCCAGCAAAAAGGAGATATTTAGCTATTTTTTTAACATTTTAGACAGCTGTTTAAATGGATATGACCAAACGTTTTCGTTTCAAAATTAAAAGGGAACGGTTTGAAAAATAGCAAAATCACCCTTTTCAAGTTATAGACAGCTGAAGATGATATATGTGTGTAACAAATGTTCATGTGACCATACAGTTACAGATTTTTTTTTTTCCTTCAAACATTAGGAAGTATAACTGAGATAACAATACATAGTAGAGTATAATAATCATATCTGCTGCATCTTTTAACACCTGACCCATGAAAATGGACTTTTCTGCAGCTAAAATAAGATACATAGTCACTCAAGGAATCTGAAGTTCAATTACTATAAAAAATACGTCAAGGGAAAGCTTTAATGAAAAGATGCACATTTCCAGTAACCATAAACAAGGCAATAATTACATTTTTACATTATACTGTTAAAGAAATTGAATATTACTACACGGGAATTCTGGGAACTCAGATTACAATAGACTGTAATCTCTTCTCAGAGGCAAAAAGAAGTATGAGTTCTCAACCATCCAATGACCTTACAAAACAGTGTTGGACAAAGGCTCCTTAGAAGTGAAAATATCAACTAGAATCGTGACACAATGATTAATCTAGACCTAAGAGAGGTCACAAACTGATAAGTCACGGCTTATTAACATATTTTAAAATAAATATTTTAAATGCAGGGGGTTTTTAAATGTTTTATTTTCTCATAAATTTCTTAAACAGATTGACTGATAGTGTGATTTTTTTTTTTTGCTTTTGTCATAGTGTTAATCAAAATGAAGGCATTAAGCCTGAGTGTTACAAGGTTATATTAGAGATTTTATTAATAGGCACAAGCAATCTATTATACAGAGAAGTTAGGACCTATGTAGTGGAATGGTCTAAAGCCTAAGGGTATTTCTAGCAGGAAAATATATTGGCACAGGTGAGAGACTATAGCCGCACAAGTAACCTTGTGCTCCAGGTCCGCTTTGCTGAGCATGGTTGAAAACTGACTTCATAGTAATCTGTTTCCACAGATGCCACGTAAGAATTATCCTTAGACGTACTTTTGCATTACGTATACATACAAAATTTGGATCCGACTATAAAACCCTACACTTATTCTTCAATTGTGTGTCCAAACCAGAAAAAGTAAGCATGTTTTTTTGGGGATCTTGATTTATTTGTAACTGAACCATCAATATTTCAATGGAGTAGGCTCAGATTAGAAGTTCAAGTCTTGGAGCTATCAGAAATAATTATCCTAGAAAGTTGTATGGTAGCAGGACATTATGGTCTTATTTATGGAGCTTAGGTAGAATTTCCAATCAGCATGATTGCATCTATTTCTAGTGCTTTGTTAATCGCTTCCTGAAGCTGCTCATTAAAAGCTCCCATGTCAACACGTAATGCTGTGGTGGCTGAAACAGAGATTGGGAATACAATCACATCTCGTGGTTTGGCTGAGAAGTACCCTGCAACATTGTGCACTTTATCACAAATGCTGTTTTCCCATTTGATAAAATGCCTCACCATGTCATGGAACAGTGGTCATTTATTTCAAAGGAACAAGCTGAATCTTCACCATTAAATGCTGGATGTGAGAAAACATCATTCTATTTCTGTCTCCCTCAACAATGGAATTGCAGCAAGATCCAAGTACAGCAATTTAACATCTCTCTTACAACAGCCACAGAAGTGATGACAGCCCTAGACAATAATCACTTGCCAATACCATAGTACTTACCTACCGACTGTGAAAGCTCTCACAGCCGTAGTCAATAATTGAACCGACCAATTCCACTGTGCTGCATGTGATTGGTGATATTATCCCTTTAAGTGTGTTATTTAAGTTTGCAATGCAGTTAATTGAAACCCTACTAGATGCAAATCAAAAGTTTCAGTCTTAATTGAGATATTTTGAAAATTGAACCCATTGCTTCAGGCAGGTGCTACATGAGATTCCATTAATATAGGTAATTAACATTAGCCTCTGCTTTAATTAACATGCACACTTTAATTAGTAAAGCATTAACCAACATTAAAAAATCTGATCTTCATGCATCAGAAAAACTGCAGAGTTATGACTATGTTATTTTTTCCAAGACTATAAATCATACAAACATATAAATTCTTTTTTTCTTTAAATATATCAAGATATTTTTAAAAGAAAAATAGATGTATAAAATGGACATCTGTGTTTTAAGTGAACATGGTGGAAAATACTTAAGAATATCTAAAATATGAAGGATATAATACTTCAAAACTTTTGCCTGAAATTTATAAATATGTATATTACATACATGTGTGTATCTAGTTACTTTATAAATTAAAATAATTCAGTTGTAATCAGAGTTACTGGTTACTACTTATTCTATGGAAGAATCCAAGAGAGTATTTTCCAGAGCTGGCATTTTGAAAACAAATGTCCTTTCAACAGTACTAGCTTTGTTTCCAATCATGCTCATTTTATCATGCTATGACAGCAAATGTGTGTGAATATGAACTGGAGTTTGCTCAAAGCCTAAATAACTTCTTCAAGAACTAGCCGGTTGTTTCAAACTGTGCCATAAAGCCCACTGCTGAGTGCCATCACCTCTGGGACATCAAGTAACTGGAAAGCCGAAGTAATAGCACTGAACTGGTTCAAGGCAAGCCTTTCTGCACAGCAGTTCCCATTTACAGTTGTACAAGCTCTGTAATCACGGAAGCTTCACAAGGAAGGGAACAAGTGCAGCTACACTCATGCTTTCAGACCAAACACAGGAATTTTTCTTTGATACAGACAAGCTCTTTCTGAGTCTGGATTAAAACAAAAAATTATTTAAAACCATAGTATGTTTCTAGACATATATAACATAAGGAATTCCATCCAAGTCCTTGAAATTAAATGTTGCAGAGCTCCAGCTTAAAAACCTTTCTTTAAATAAAATTTAAGATCAGTATCTCTCAAAATACATTTCCAAACAAAGCAAAGAGATTTTCAACTTCCTTATCATTTTCTTCTGCTATGTATTTATCCTGACAACTTTGTTTTAAATGTGGTAAGTTCCATTTTTGCAAACTCATTATTTTCACAAAGAGGATTTCTGATCCGGTCCACTCACTTTATTTCCTGTGTTTTCTTTCTCAATATGTACAGGTGGGACATATATTAATTATTGTTATATAATTCTCAGAATGCCGGATGTGTTGATTCAAATAATAGTCAGTTTAAACCTAGATCTTTTTCTGCAATTTCTGCACATTCTGAACATCCACTGCATTCGACTGTGAAAGGAATGGCTGATGTTAAAGAACTATATACTCTATTCATATTGCATCCAACTATCTGAAGATCTCAAAGACAGCATGTACATGCACAGAGAAAAGATTACATCCTTTCTGAAGTTCCTTAAAGTTACACATAAATGTCACATCAGGGTTCTGTTTCTTTTTGTTAAATGGGAAAGAACTTTATTGAAAGAAACCTAAAGATTAAAAAATAAATAAATAAAACTGGAATGATTCTCTTAATCACTTATTCTCCATGGGAGTAAATCCTACATTGTGTTTCATATTTGTAGCACACATGCACACAATCTGAAATGTTAGGCTTTCCATATACTGAATGTAAAATGCTTCCAGCTAAAAAAAGCTGGATTTTTAAAAAATTTTACTAGATTTTGTGGGAGTCTGCAGGACATATTGTGGAATTTTGACAGTTCTCCCTGAAAGTAAAAGGGTATTACAGCTAAAAGAATACTTTGCTGATTCCTTTTCATGGCATCCTGTTAAATTCACCGTATTTTGTGACTTGCAAAACCACAGTTAAAACAAAACCAACACAAAGAGCCAAAAAGCTGTCCGGACATATCTGAGTAACTCATAGTGATCAGAAAACTATTGTAAAGCAATGTGGTGACATAAAAACAGTGATTGTCACAATACAGATCTCTTCTAGGTCTATGCACACTCAGTTATGTGTAATGCTGAATGAATCCATACATAATGTTTTATTTACTTGATTGAATTTGCCTACATATTTTTTTTTTCCATGCTAAGTAACATAGAAACAAGAATAAAATATGTGAAACCTGTCCTTAAATCAAGATGGACTTATCTTGAGGTAGAGAACCTAGAGTGTATTAACCACACAATGATCAAGGGGCTACAGAAGTTCCTGTTCCTCTGCAGAATAAATCAAGTCTGCAAAAGGCCAGGTCCTCTACAGCCCCATCACAAAAATCATTCTCAGGTTATCATTACAACCTAATGACATAGCTAGTTCTACCTTTATAGGCCTTCCACTGCTTCAGAGGAACCCTCCCTGTTGTTGGGCAATGGGGATAACAGCAGGATAACAGTGAAAAACTTCAATCTTGATTGCAGTAATCTGCAAGTGTTGTTGGGTTTGGGTGAAAGAGTCTCCGTTTGCTTTTACAGCATGCTGCTCCTTACATGAACATGAAGTTTGGGTGGCAGATTTTACAAACACTATACTCTTCATTCTATTACCATAAACTTAAAATAGGCATACTTCCTCTTTAAATACTAAAACAGAAGTTTGGAATAACTGACCCAGAATTCTATCATATAAATATCAAATCTTCATTCATCTGTTCCACCCTTTCTGAGTTTCCTTATGCAAACTTGTTCAGACCCTTTTTAAAAAATGAACTGCTTAAAACAGTCCTAACATAGTAAAAACACACACTGGTCATAAAATATTATAATAAATAATATTATAAATATGCTACTTCAAAATTTGCTAATGTTATCATGCTTAAAATATAGAAATTAATCTCTCAGATTGGTCAGCATCATAGGTATGATGTCCTTCTTCACCACAGAGATCACTTTAGTAAACAGTTGTGTCAAAGAATTTTTCAGTAACAAGAAGTATAAATATAAAGGGAATGAAGTGCATTGTATTCATAAAATCTTTTTTCTCCTTTTTTTTTCCCCCACAGTGAGGTCTTTAAAATGCTAAGCGTTAAAATCTTCTAACACCCCTAAAAATACAGGATAGACCTAAAAAATGAAGGATGGGTTGCATTCTGTCAAAGTCAATGGAATTTTTATTATTATTATTTCAAGCAAGCAGAATTTGTCATTACAAATCCTGTGACAAAAAATAATATATATCTACATTCATAATTTCAAAGACAAGGACTCTGGACACTAATATTCTACAAATTCTTAAGATAGGGAATTTATAACATTGCATAACTGATGGGGTTAGTTATGATACAAGGTTGTAAGCAAAGTTTGAAAGCAAATTCAGAGAAGTCAGTGAATTTCACTTCTCTAAGAATAATGTAAGCCACATGTATTATGAGGTAAACAGGACAATATCATGTTCAGTTACTAACTTGGGCTGGAACTTGAAATATCAGCCTTGCTTCTCCAATACAGCTGCAGGAAGGAAGGGTTGGGAATACAAAATCTCTTTTGTTCCCTGTGGAAAGTAGATTTTGCCCTCCTGTGCTAGCTGCCACTCCTTCTAACACAAATTAGTCATTTGTAGCTATAAGTTAACCATGACACAGACAGGTGCAAACAGCAGGGTCGTGTCTACCACCACCAATCACCTACCTTGGGTTGGGCTGAGAACCATCCCTTAAGCTTTCTTGTCTTTTTCTGACACTAGCAGAGGGTCTGATAAAAGATACTAGACTTTGCCTCCCTTATCTATGGTTCATACTTCTCCTTACACATTAAAGTGAAGAGCAATCTTGTACCCTATGAGGTTTGACATGAAGCACAACTTACCTGGAACACTTCTGTAATTACCAAAAATCAAAAGTGTATAATATATAGCACCCAATGTCTTTTTCTTAAGAACCACTACTTAGGTTATGAAAATATATAGCTAACATCTTCTAAAAATTGGAATGATAACTATTATTTTTGTTTCTTGGAGGTTTATAGCTAATTTGGCAAATCTGACTTATGCTTACAAAATTGACAGTGAATAAGAATTCACCATGGAAATTAACTTTTTAAATCAATTTTTAAATCCTACATTTAAATTTTCTATGTCTAAAATTTATAGACACTGGAACATCAAAAACAGTCACACTGATGGATTTTTTTAAAGATCACAGAGAAGTGTGATCTAATTCCAATTCATATCCCTCTGAATTGGACATAACCCTTTTTAATTACATAAACTCAACACTGAACTCAAAAATCACACCACAAAGTAGAAGCAGTCATATGTTGATTTTTTTTCGCTCCTTGTGTTTGCATGGTTGTCCCAGGATCCTAGGAAGAGTATTTCTTTCTGTGCTGGTCTTGCTGCTAGCCAATGCTGGCATTCACTATTCGTGCCTCTGGCAGAACTTTTGTTCCCCACTTAATTTGCTGTCCTATTGAAACATTATCAGGAGCCTGGGAAGTTTGCTGCTGTACTAAAAGAGAATAGTTTCTGTTTCTGTTTTCCTTCTCACCCGTGTAATGAGAACATCAGCCTTAAAAGCCTCTTTAACAAACTTACCTAATTTTCTTCACTACATAAGGTAAAAAAATAGAGAAGCACAATATTTATTATTAATAAACATCACATTTGTGTTTACTTTGTTTAATTGGTAATAATTTCCTGATAATCTTTAGGCACAGTATGCTAATTTAATTCAAGGGTAAGACCTGCAATAAGTCAAAGTACCCCAGGATTCATTGGCATTTTGCAAAAATGGAAAAGGACATCTAGAAACTTAGCAGAAACTGGGGGAAAATTAAAGATAGGCAAGTTTTGGTCATGTATTTCTTCTTGCCAATTGACATACATAATAGAAAATGGTAGAGAATAGGTTAAATAGTCTAAAAGGATTTTAACCTTAAATTTGACAGAAGCTAAATGGCTGTGACATTGGGTTCTTCTACTTTATTCCAGCTAGTAATCCACCTTCAAAGTTCCTGTCAGGTAAATGACCTTGTATTTCATTAACTGATAATTAAATGGATTTATTCCACTAACGGTTTTAATTAAAATGCTAGAAATATTGATTACCCCTCTCATCCTTATTCCCCCAGATGAAAAAAAGGTTTTAGGAATGTTTATTTAGAGAAGACAGAGAATTAAATTAGATTGAATCTCTATGAGACCTGAAGACTGGTTCTTTCATTTCTGCTGCTCAAGCAGAAAAAGGTTTCAATTTTTTGATGTTTGATTAATTATTTTGAAATCCATTTATGCTTACCTTGGTGTTTAATTAAAAATGTCATTTTTAGCATAATTTAATTGGCTATCTGTGGAAGACTAACTTCAAACTTATATTTAAAAAATGTTGTGTTTTTTTTTAATTTGGGGTAAAAGAAACTTTTTACTTATTTGCTTTTGCTGTAAAGGTATCATCTCGTGAATGAAGAACTAAGAAGGTCTGAAGCTTAACTGGATTTACTGCATTTGAATATGAGGATACATATGCTTATAAGTAAAGCAGCTTCATTTGGCTGTACACTTGAATCCATTACCAGCCATTTAGAAACCCTAATCTAAGAAAGATGGAGTGAGTCCCTCCAAATATCTTGGATTTATTGTTACTAATATTAACCAAACTCTCTGCAGTGCATCCATAAATACTTTTAGTATGGGCTGGAATCCTTTTGTAGATGATTTATCTTCTGTATGTATTACTAGAAAAGCGGATTCAGTTCAATTTATAATCAGCAAACAAAGTTAGAAATTCTAATTTAAAATATTTTTTAAAAATCTATCTACCATGTGTGACTATTTCACTGTTTTCTTATCCAATAATCTTACTGATGTAACTTTTGGTTTCTACATGGACCACTTTCCACTGAAGAAACCACTTTTTTCCTTAAGTGAGAAAGTGATTAAAATCAAACTGATTTATATCATTTCAATGTCCCATAAGGATATAGTAATAATGTGATCTTATAAAGAGCATATTTTGTTACCACTTGCTCTAAAATATATGATCTAGAATATTCTCTATATAAAGTGACAATACTTTCCTAATAAAACCACAAAAGAAATAGCTAAAGCCCTAATTCTGTAAAACACATGCTTACCTTGAAGCATACATCTGTCCCATTGAAGGGCAATAGTATTATTTTCACAGTTATCACTTCAAGTCATGGACTTGATTAAAGGTTTTTGTGACTCAAGGCCTTCACATCTACTGATTTTTTCTTTTTGTGTTATTTACTTGTGAATTGAATGCTCCTTAAATATGGGTATAAAATCCAAGAAAAAATTCACTAGGTTATTTTGTTTCAAGTCTGAAAAAGAGGAAAGCTCTCCTCTACAGATACAACATTGGACTCTCAGTCTTTTCAAAAACACATTAATGATCTATTTCATGTAGTCAATGCAGTTTATATTTCTCCCCTCTTTCCTCAAGTGTTTAATGAAGAAAAATTTCATAGCCTGATTCCAAATCCAATGAATCAATTAAAATATCCTTATTCAAAATATTTGTCTCCATAACTCCATTTCTTTACAGTTATTTTAAAATATCATGCAAGCTTGAAACACAGTTAGGTGACAGTGGGTTTTGTATGGTCATGAGTCACTTAAAAATGCGATGGCTAGAGATCTTTTCAACGATTTACTGTCTAAAAGTCATCCTTGGCTTTTAACAAATAACAGTGAAAAGCAAGTGACAAAAGCCCCAAACCAGCTTGCGCATTTGTGAGCTGTAGAAGATTTAAATTGAGGAGCTGAAGATGAATTGTGTAGCATGATAATGCCTGTCTGAAGTCACTGGAGTCCTAGTCCCCTGATGTGCTCATTGTTATATTTTCGAAGCACTGCACATGGTTTTACTTGTGCAGTTTTCTATTACATCAGTGCAAGTTCAGTAGGCAGTACACCAGGTCAGATTCCACAAATGGACTAATGCAGAAACTTCCTGTAGCCCTACTTCCAAACTCATGGCAGCTACTCCAGTGATCCCTTGCTTCCACACATATGGGTTTGCCGGATGAGGCCGTTACTGTTTTTTTTCTAGCTGTGAAATGGAATGGTAAAGTTGGACCTGCAGACTTTCACAGACTGTGTCTGTTCCAGTGAAGGCAGCAAGGCCTGTCAAATCTTTTGGTCAAGATTCTGCTTCTTTGACTTACCAAGTGCCAAGACACATTCCTGTCCTTTTTCCGAGAAGAATGAAAAAGCTTGGTCATAGCATTTTATTTCTGAATTACTCTTTTATTCCTTGCTTCATTTTCATTACTGTGAATGCAGGGAAACGGAGTATTGTTTTATTTTCATTTAAATTTTGGCTATTGATTTGCTCCATTTTTGACAGGATCATTTTGGCTTATTTGGTTAAAACTTCCACTTTATTGTGCAATTTTTTTAAGTTAAAGAAAAACTTTTGACCATGTGGTTCCTACAAATTGAAATTCTGACAATGATGATCTTTTGATTGCTTTCCATGTCTACCTTCAATGATGATTTCCAAGAAAAATGCAAATAAAAATACATCACTTAATACTAGTAACTCATGTCCATGGACAAAAAAGGATTAAAAACATGAATGTGTTCAAGCTTTTCAGTAAAGATCAATCACTATTCAAAACTACAGAAATTATACAAGCAAATCCATGTAAAAGTGCTGCCTTTACTATTGTTAGCATTGGGAGCAACTGAATTTGTTTGTTTTCAGAGGTATGTGATAGAATTATTAAAGGTGCACATGGCATAGGTTTTATAGCTTTTTTTTTCCCAAAACTTTGAAAAAATAGCTAAGATTAATAACTTTATTTTTAACACTGATATATGGCACATTTTAACCTGTCTACACACAAAAGTAGTGCTGTTAACAACTGCAACTTTCTTCAAGTATGCTATGAATCACTGTATTCCTTTTCCCTTTTTTCATGCACCATTGCCACTATCTTACCTTCAGCGGTTTTGCTAGATTTCAATGAAGATGGAACCAGAGGGCACACATTAGAATTTTATATCAGTTCAAGAAGGGGAGAGAAGAAAGACATATGAAGCTAGAATGACATTCATTGAAGGTTCCCTAGGGAAGATAACACATGTTTTTGTCTTTCACCTGCTAGGCATGCTAAATCAGTGCAATGATAAGCTAATTTATGAAATATATTTCATTGAAACCTGGACATCTTTACTGTTGTTAGTCTGGATATTAGCTTTTCAGAAATAAAAAGCAACTAATTTAAAAGATGTTAAAAGACTCATTTTCTTAGGTACTGTTTACCATATATGTTCACTGGGACTCTGGATTGCAATGCATAAACATTTTGAAAGTAGTTAGGATTAGGTGAAAGCTAAAATTTACACTTACAGCTCCTTCAAAAAAGGAGTAGCTTACTTTCAAAATGGAAAGAGGATTCTACTTTTTTTTTTTTTTTTTTTTAATGTGCTGGAATAGCACAGTAGCTGCAAGAAAGGTGACAATGTCTTACCAAAACAGTGCCTCAGCCACCTCCCATAGCAGACGTGTACCAATTCAGCACTGAGTTGTTTGTTTATTATCAAAGCAATATAAGCTGTCTTTTGTTCCTCTCAGGGTCCAGTGCGTAAAAGCTGGCTCTTCAGGAGAGACCTTTAGGCCACCTGTGTGCAGGGATTGCATACTAGAATATTTTAAAACCTTTTCATTTTAACTGTGGGAAAATGTATTTTATGGCTGTTAATGGAACAGGATGCTAACATAAAATTTTACAATTTACTTCACCCTCTAAAGGAACACTGGAAAATGTGACACCACTGTTTTTGTTGAGGGGTTTTTGTGAACAAGAGCACCACAACACTACTGTTTTGCTGAACACACACTCACAAGGAATTTAGACATTCCATAATGCAGATGTAGAGACATACAGTTCAAAATGCATGTACTAGTAGGGGTTAAATTTTATAAAGTATCCAACCTGTCATAACACAGATAATTGTGTTTAATTTTAACAGTTTCATGATCTGACACAGATGTGAGCTTAATGTCAAAGAGGATTTGATGCTTATAACAGTTATATATCATAATTTATTCTATTTATAATTTTGGTGCTGCATTTACAATTCTTTGTATTCTTAAATAAACCAAGCCAAGATATCTTTTTAAAAAATGGATTTTGAAATACTGGACACATCTTCTGGCTGTACTACTGGGACTGGAAAATTTCTTATTCTGAAAAAAAGAAGCTTGGAGGAATTGGAACACCCACGAGTTTAACTTCCACTGATAAATATAACTGCATTCACTATACCCAGAACTGAGAGCTGCACTAAAACCTGTCGTTAATCAGTCCTTCAACAGGAGTGTTTGTTGGCCCCAGTGGAGTGAGGAACTTTATAGACTTGTGAGCAGCTTCAGCAAGGTCAAGGTGGGAACATACACACATACACAGGTTTAGTGCATGTTTAAGCATTTCACTGAATTCATACCACAATCTTTTTCTGAGCATTTATGAAAGAGATAAGGCAAAATTTGTCAGTTAAAGTTACCTGTTCATTTGGAGGAAGAAAAAAAACTCTTTTGCTCAGTCAAGTTTTCCTGGCTGTTTCCATGTCTTTATTGATGTACTCTTGACTCTGCAACGTTTTCTTTCTACTGATAATTCATTTGCAATCATTTAAGAGATAGTTATGCCCACACTTTTATACACTGAGAAAGAGCATAATTATCACCAATTCTTATTTATTGTTCTTCCATATTGACTTAATACCTTTAAAATGATTGATCTAAATCAGCCCAAATTTTTACCACATCAATTTAATTTCCTTTGTGAGAACTTCCTAGAGACTGAATGCCCTTGTGGGCCCTTGTGGACCCTAGTTTAGAAAGCACCACTGCAAACAGTAGGTATCTGCTCAAACATAAGTTGTTGCAAGATGAAGATTTTAACATTGAGAAACTCACAACTATGCATGCATGTGTCCAAATGCCCATTATTTTCTGGGTTACATCAATGCCCAGTTTGTACAGGTGCTGTGGGTGCTTTAAAAAGCACCAACAGGTTTGTAGAACCTTGGAATGTTTGGGCCCAAAAGTACCTCAGCAACTGTCTCTTTAAATGATTGCAACACCAGAATATTTTTTGAAGCCTGAAAAGTAATTGTTCTTTGACTATCTGAATTACTCTTTTATGCTTGCTATCAATTGCAATATATACCTATACACTCTTCTTTTAAGGAAAGTGCCAGATATTTTTGTTACATTATATCTCATTGCTTCATTACAATTAATTTTCTCAAAAAGTAGTATTAAATGCACAGGATTATGGCATTGCAGCATAGTTTGAGGATCGTGAGATAGCAATTAGAAATAAATATAATTTTATAAATCTATATAAACATGAGAGAAAAAATAGTGATAGTGGATATTGAGAGCTCTTGTAGCCTTTTGTAGAAATGTGGCAAGACAATCAGCAAAAAAGAACTCATTCCAGAACACAGAACTGTCTGGATTCAGACTGGCAGTTTGGCATTTGCACTGCTGCAAAGGGAGAAATAAATAATATTCTTGGTTGTCCTGGTCATTTTCATGAAAGGTATTTTTTCGGCATTAGCATAATGTGGCACCATCACTGCTAAAAATAAGCTTTAGCCACTACTGCTTTTTAAAATGTGCACAGATTTATGCATAGGAATTAGTAACAACTTTTTCTGCTCTATTTTTTGGTACAGGATGTCAGAAGGGTAGTGACATCTTTGGACCTTTAAAAAGGACAGTCTTTTGAGAAAGTAGATATTCTTCTTTTATAGGGGAACTCTGTAAACATAAGTAATGTGCTTGTGAACATTTTATGATCAAGATAATATTAAAGGATTTAGCTCCAGTATTCACCACACAAAATAAATCTTTAACAGAGCTGACTGTTTTGTGACTTCTTCAGCTGAATACAGTGATGCTTATGCTAACTATATCTTCAGTGCTGGCAGACCTATGAGAACTCCCAGAAAACCTTTCCTGTCATTAGACATTCTCAGTTGGTCTCCAAGTGAAGGAGTATCCAGCCCCTTGTCAAAGAAAATGTCATCATAAGATTACAAGAAAGAGAGGAGTGAAAGTAAAATTAAGTAAATCAGGGAAAATGGAATTCTGAGGAGGATGTGTAAAGTATATTAAAAAAGTAGTGAAGATCAGCATCTTGCTTAGTACACATTTGAATATTCCTACAGGAAAAGAGGATATAAAATTGAACTACTGATCTCCTGAGGATCAGACCATTGTAGGGAGGATATTCTCTTTTTCTAAATGGACAGGTCTGTGTAGCTAAAAACAGAAAGTAATTCTTACCTACTATCAAGAAAAGATGTGGAAATGCAATGAACTTTATCTTGGAATCAGACACTGTGATTGATATGTACCAAATATTCCAACTTGGAGAGGCAACAAGAATAAAATTTAAAATTATAAGCTATAAATTAGGATATGGAAGGCTAGGTCCAGGATTCCTTCCCCTGGACTATCTACAGGAAAATGGACAAATTTGGATGGTGTATTATTTTGAATAACTATGGGTTATTCATATAGTGGCTGACAGGAAAAGCCCCTGTTAATAATAGTTAAGAAGATTATAAACAATATGCACACACATAGCTGATTATAGCTATCCCTGTATATTGTTTGAATATTTATGATTCATATTCTTTAACTTTTTCTCTTGAATGCAGTGAAAGGAAACTTCAGACCAACAAATAGTAAAGAGATATAGAGGAGCTTGGAAGGAAATTTTTTCCAGAAGACAATCTGATATCTGATATAATAAGATTAAAATATTCAGACATACAATTATATAGCTAAACCATTACCTGGATGTTACAATAAGTAGTCTGCTTGTTAGAACTAGTCCCTCTCAGTCCTAGCTCTTTCCAAAAAAGCCTAAGACACTCAGGCATTGAAGTGTTGATTTAAGACTTAGGTTTGAACATTTTTACTTAAGTGACCTTTTCAAGGTCAGGAAAATTTTATGCATAACTCTCTGTTGACTTACACCTACTCAATTCAGCACATTAGTATTAGGCTCCCTGCTGTTATATATATATATATATATATATATATTTAGCCCAAAGTTGTAGCTAAAATCCTGAATTTGCCATGACTTTATACACATGTTGAATAGCATGTACCTAAAAGCTGTGCAAAATTAGAGACATATCAGACCCAGATGAAGAAACACACATAGAAAGGAATTTAGAAACAGAATTCAAAGTGCAGGCAAGGTGGCCAACTTCTCCTTGCAAAGCTTGGAGATAGCTGCGTAGTAAAAATGGGATTTCTGACATTAAGTGTACTGAACATAACATTTAAAATAGAATCTCTAGAAAATTATGAAGAAAGGCCCAATTTCCTACTGTCACCTCTAAGTGTCAGACAGAAGCCATAAAGGTCTGGAATTCAGACTGTAAAATGCCTCCTGAACATAAAAAGTGGATATAAGATCTCCCTCTAGCTTGCTCTACAGGAAATGTAGACCACTGTTTTCTTTTAAAAAAACACAAAAAACAAACAATTCTTGGATTGGAGCTGTTACAATTAATCTGTTTCTTGATAGCTTGTTAATTACAGCATTCTCTTAGGAAGCTGAAAAAAGAGACTTGATTTCTTATAGTAACTGCTCAGATAGTTAGACTGCATGAGAGGCATTTCTGCTGAAGCTCGACACTGAGAATCAGAAATGTGAGACTCATGATGCGAGAGAAGAAGAAGGCTGCCCTCCTATCATCTAGTGAGAAAAACAATCTTCTGACTAAAGCAAAAAAAAAAAGGAAAGGAGAGCCTGCTTTCCTGGCCCTAGCTTAGAGAACAATAGTAAATTTTCAGCAAAGAATTTTTGGATAAAAGTATGCTTTAAACAGAAAGAAAAGCTGAAAATATCTATTTTTCAAGAGTGAAACAGTATTTTCTCTATAATTTCTCCTTTCTTTATATATTGTTATGCATATTATAAATATCATACATATTATACATGTATCCTTTAACCATATTTGCAGGGTTTTTTTAATGTACTAATTCCATGTCAAGCTGTGGATGTTTTAACAAAAAACAATGAAACAATGAAGACTAAAAACATAATCTGAGCTTCCTGTTGAGTTTACCATTTTCCAATGTATGCTACTATTATCGTGCATTTACCCTGGGAAGTGTACTAACAGTACTATTAGTAATTTCATGGCTTAATTTACACAAACAATAGCATTTCTTCTAAAATATAGCAGTGTCCTCTAGGATAATAAAGAAAATAAATATTTCTGAATCAATACAAGAATATAGTCCTATATTAATAATTTTACTGGGGCTTTTTCAACATTTTTTGAAAGAATTCATTTTTACACATAGCCAGACACAGCTTTTCAAGTAGTATAACATAAAAGTAACTTCCACAATTTTATCCAGGGGCATTGTTCCAATTTTCTGCTGTTGGTACCATCCATTTAAAAGGTAGATATCTAATGTCAAGGATTTTCTTTTTGCATTTTATTTAAATTAAATATACAATTAAAATCTGTGAGAATAATAGACAGCTATAGACAGGAAGCATGAGTCGAAAAAAACCTCACCTTCTTTTGACTGAAAGAGGGAGGCAAGAAGTTACATTAAAATTTTAAACAGAAACAGAATTTTTCTACCAATGACAGTTTTGGCAATATTGTGCAAAGACAGTGTTTCTGCTTGCAAGCCTATTATTGAATACATGTGCAGAATAAGGGCAAGGCTCCAAAAGTGCAATACTGAAGTTACAAAATATAAACCAAATTACTGCAGAATTATCTTCCATCTTAGTTTTGTTCTCTTACCAGTATGTAGCCAAGTATAGAACAAAACAGTAGTAAATTTAGTTTGTAAAAATGACTAAAACCCCAAGTAAAATCATACTGATACCTAGTTAATTAGCTGAACAACTTTTTATGCTGTGGAAAACCTTCCCTCAAACAAAAAGACTATTAATGATCTCCTGTTCTTCTCTACAAATAATGATACTCTTACAGAAATGTACTCTTAATCAATTCTTTTCTTAATGATAGAGCTAGAGTCTTCAATGGTCAAGGACCTGGAAACACATTTTTCAGCATAAATATCTTGACTTCTGTGCCTCTTCACATCAACAGATGTAATTTCTAAGCTGAAGACAAAATTCTTTAGAATGACAGAGTACTGTCTCTCCCACCTTAAGATACATGCATCTCATCTCCAACTTTAGTACAAAAAAATATAGAATTACTATCTTTTACTGCTTTGTTCTTTCAGGTTCACAATACAACAGTCACACATACAGAATCATAGTTGCCAGCAAGATAAATAAGCAGATAAAACCTGCAATATCATTTTTTCCCAGAATTCCTTAAATTCTTGGGAATTCCTGAAATGTATTTTTAGCCCTAAAAACATGACACAGCTATGAGCTACTCAAACATTAAGAGATGAAATACAGATGAAACATTTCCTTGAGCCTGATAATATTCAAGCATCTTCCGCTATTCTCCAACTTCTGCTTTACTGCTCTCCTAAGTATCTAAGATATATCCTGGGATCAACCAGTATGCTACATTTCTGTGCATTCTCAACATAGGACTCCTTGTCACTGTACAGACTTGGGACTAATTATTTCTAAAATATTTTAAATTTTTCTTTTAGCTTGTGCTTTTATATTATATCTTGCTCTTGCAAACATCCCTTAAGTGATATATGTCTTTATTTCTAATATTTACAGCATGAATGAGTGATACTGACTATTTTGGACAACTTCATACATAGCCTTTTTGAATACAGGTCTAGGCATGCTTTTCTCCTTTTTATAACTCATAAAATATGCAAGACACTGAACAGAAAAAGAAGTATTTTATAGAAGTATTATAATTGTATGAATCTCTCTTTTTCAGAAAATGCAGGATTCTATGAATAAGTAACCTTCTCTAAGGATTGATTAGAACAGATGTTTATGTTTGTACTCATGTAGCTGTTTATAGATGGTTACAAATGACAATGGATATATTAAGCTTTTTTCCAGATGCACAACAGGCTGGAGAAAAAGGATGACAAGTATCTGGGGCAAGCCCTTTAGGTCTTAGGAGAAGGAGGGACTATTCTTTCCCAAGGCCCCATAATCATTTAAAATGATGAGGGTTTTTTTAATGATTTAATATAGTGAGTTGAGCTACATTCCATTAGATATAATTAGACCTAGACAGGAAAGGTAGATCTGAAAAGCTAATGAAATATTATTCAGATTGAATCTTAGATTGTTGATTAGGATAAAGCTAACCCTGATTAGTATAAACAAGATAGGTAGGTGTTAGAGATCGTTTTTTTTTTTAATTTTAATTTCATTTTTATGTTAGTCAGAGGAGACTCATAACTTGCCATTTACTTAAAGAAGGTACATCTGGAAATATTATTTTCTTTATACTTCCTAATGTATTTTCTTTTCATCCTGTTATACTTTCAAAGTCTTTATCGTTTGACGTCTTCTATACCTGTACTCTCATTTCAATAGAGATATATATATTCCATATGACTCTTAATACTCACCACAATCCCCCTCCATATGGTAAGTGCTCATTTTGCAATGAGTTGGCATAAGAACAGTGCTCTGCAGGAGTCCCACTTAAGCTCCATCATAATTGCTTCAAAGACTTCATAGCTATATAAACCCCGACGTTGAGGGATTAACTAAGATCTAAGTGATGTATAGATTTTGTGCTGGCCTTTCCCATAGCAGTGAATTTCATCTTCTATCAAGTCCCACTCCCAGCTTTTTTAAACTTTCTCCGTACTACTTCTTAACGCTTTCATCAGCTTCCCAAATCCTATGTGTCAAGCGGCAGCTGAATCCTCATACAAATCTCCCTTTAAACCTATCTCTTTCAAAAAATTGCCCTTGCTTCCAATGGCTAAATACATAATGCTTTTGGGACTTGCAAACTGCTCAATCTAAAACAGCCTTCCATGGAAACAATGAAAAAGTGTTGCTAAACTTTGCATGTGTCCCAAAGTAAACTTTGGTTTTAGTGTTCAGGGAATTAATGGTACAAGATGCTTTCAGCTTACTGGTTTCACTATGGTCTTTCAAAACAGACCTTGAAAGCTTGCAAAAGGAATTTGAGAAGTCCAAACCACTTTAATTTGTGAAAGCTCTTTCAGAAACTTGATGTGTGCAATCTGAATACTTTTATTAGTCATCTTTACATGTACAGAGATGTTGTTTCTTGATTTAGAAGTATTTCTGGAATTAACGATTTGAGGTTTATATTATCTTAGATTTATTATATTCCAACAAAGTACTTATAAAATTATTATACTGTGCATTATTCTCACATGGAAACTAATCTGGAAAATATCCTGCAGGTAATACCCTACAGTAGTAATTTTTAGAGGAACATCTCATCTGCTTCTAGATAGATCTAAAACCTGGCAAGACAGAGCTCTTTTTAAAAAAATACTTGGAATTTTCTGACCAGATAAGTAGTAATAAATAGTCATAGTAATGAATCAAAATATAACAAACCCTTAGACACTGAAAAAACACTCTATTATAAATAGAAAATACATACATATATATAACATTAGTTTAATTCATGCCTTGGTAGAAATACACAAGCAGAGGGCATTAGGTGCATAGAATCCGAAGACAGACTCAGCTAATCAATAAGTGGGCATTGTTTGTGCTTGTGATTATTCTGGCTAATGATTTTTTTGTAAATGAAGAGCCTAGACCACAGCTACTTTTTGTAGTCTATGTCACGGTAGGAGCGCACAATGGCATAATGGCATTCTATTTCCAGCCAAGGATAGAAGTTACCTTGGCTGGAAATCAGACATAATTTCTATCAATGCTATTTCAGATTACATTTTAATTCATTCCTCTAATCCATCTACAAAAGACTATTAGTCACAACTAATTTACTAATACAGCTCTATTATAGGAACTACCTTCTGAAGTAACTCTGATTTTAATTAATCTCTATTGTGTTCTCAGTCCAGATTTTGGAGTGACAGATACATAAGTAGAAAAAGACAAATGAAACACACAAACATAAATCCTCTTTCTTTCATGCTCATATTTTAATATGATAAAACAAAGAATTTTGTTTCTTACATACTAACACCTCTGTAATTATTTTTTCTTCATGGTTTCATACCTTTGCAAGAAATCTTGAATATCTCCCTACCTTAAATTAGTCTTTCACAGCACAGATTTGTGGCAAGAGCTATGGAATCTAAGATACAGTTGTAATATAAGGACAAAATTCAGCTTTGTGCTAATGCTGCATTTGTGGTGCAGCAAGAAATCAAGGACATCATGGGCCTGGCACTTAGTCATTAATTCATGGATGGCCCAAGAACACCTTGCCCAGTCTCTGAACAGAGATAATGGGCTGACTGGATACAACAAACCAACTTAAGAGGCAACTGCCTGACTGCCTTGCCACCTTCACAAAAAAGTGCTACACTAATTGTTTCATGAGCTCTCCAGGTGGGACTCTCAGTCCTAGAAATTCCTGCAGGCAGCTCCTGCTGTGCCTAGACCAACTGACAGACTCTACTTGTACACTTCAAAGTGCTGATTTGCATCCTGGGTGGATAACTTAATGGGAGCAGAGACCGCCCAGCAGTTCCAGATGTAGAACTGACCAAACTGGACATAAATAATATACCTGTAAATAGTCAGTAGAAACTGTCTCTGCAGATGAAGAAATACTTATGCAGAAAGACATTCTTTTGTACATAATTAAGACAATAAATAGATGTTTTATACCTAATTGCTAATAACTGGTGGCAATGGCTCCTTCACGTGTACTAGTCACATAAGACCATGGGTCAGGTAATTATAAAAATTCAGCAGCACACTGGGGAGCCTCATATGAAGCAGCTGAAGCCACCATTCCAGAACGTTTGTCCATTGCCACTTTGAATAAGACTGTTCATATTGAGGGATTTGATTCTTCTTGGACATGTAATTCTGTGTGTGTGTGTATCTCTGTGCGTGTCTCCATTGGCATGTGTGTCCAGGGGTGTCTGTGTGTCCATACGTCTGTGTGTGGTGAATGACCTGTGCTGAGTAAGGCTTTGTTATACTTAGAGGAAGGCAAACAAATTAGTCCAAAACCATACAAATTTCTTCATTCACCCCTATTTTTACTTTAAAAAATTTGAGAGCGCTTAAACTCTGCAACATGTAATGGTTGTTTTTGTTTTTCTCCTTAGAAACCAAAACACCTAACACACAGAAAAAAGTAAAGAATACTTGGTAAAAAACTCAAAGTGAAGAAGCATTTAAACTTAGCTGTCTTTCTTGATTTATCACAAGATGAATAATTATACAAAGTATATAAATGGCAGCTTGCAAAACTAAGACTTCCTTTCAATGATGTCATTCCCATAGGATCTGTAGAAACAACCTTTACTTCCTTCTTCACAAGTTTCTCTGAGTTTGTAAGTTCATTAGAAAGATTCTTTTGATGAATTTTCAGGTGCAGAAGCTTACTGCCAAAGGCAGCAAAATCTACTACTAGTGTTAAGTACAAATCTGATGATAGCAGTTATTGCCAAACCCATTCAGACCTATTTCTTAAAATTAATTGAATGCAATTTTTTTCATGCTGAGTAAAACATATAGATAATTTCCCAGCACTTCCACTTTTTCAATGCATTGTTAAACAATATATTTTGGAAAACATACAGAGTCTCAAATATATTGCATTCATCATTAAGATTAAATTCTAGAGGCGAAAAGAATAGTTTTTTCCATACGCCAAACTATGGTCACCAACAGTAATTGATTTATTCCTTTGCACAAAGCAATGTTAGGACCAGGAAAAATCAGTTAGGACACAAAGGTATATGGAGGGAGGAGGACCAACCTGCAAAGCAAGAAGTCACGCTGTGTGTATTCATTTTCCTGACAGTTGTTTGTATTGTTTAACAATGTATTTTGTTGTTTTGTAAAGAGTACTTTATAACAATGTTTTATAACAATTTTTAGTATAAATTGTGACCTACAACATTTCAGTTTTCATCTTGAAAAACTGTGCTCGATTTTTTTCAGTGAGAGTATTTCATGGAGGGAAAAAAGCTGGGGTGTTTTCCAGCTTGCAATAGTTGTGAGATATTTAGATCCCTCCAGACTTTTCTTCTCTTTTATGATAATGAGAATATAAAAAACCAAAAACTTAATTAAGTTTTTAATTATAGGTATACTTTAATGAACAGACAACTCTGCATGCATGATGAATAAAGTGTTGTCTTTTCCCCTTTCAGACTTTATCTTGGTTTTGTTTTGGGGCTTTGTTCTGTTCATTTTTGGGTTTTTTTTCTTTTTGCATGGTTCACAATCTGAGCAACGAAGTATCCAAGGGGATAAATTAATACCTGTTTAACAACATAAATAGCTGTTTAAAGTAATGTTCTGGATGTATCTTGGTCTGAGATGGGAGAAAACAAGCATATCTTATCAGGGAGTTTTATCTGAGGGTTACTTTTATTGATTACACAGTATTAGGTTAGGCAGCAGGAAAAAAAACAAAAACAAAAGCAGATTTTTCAAAGTTCCATTTTTGTAGCTAGACAGCTTCCCTTTTAAATAGCTGCACTCAAGATCAACATTTAAGAAAATCATCACAGATGAATGAACTCAGGCCAATTTGTGTTTTTTTCATTCTTAAAGTTCCTCCATTTAAATCAATGCCCATTTGGCTACTTTTCAACATGCAACTTCCAAATACCTTTTTATTATGGGTAATAACAATATTACCTAACAGTATTAATTCTTTATTTGCAATATCAGTTTTCTGTTCTAAATACAGGTATGCCTGTTGTGTATGATCTATTGAAAAGTCTCTTTATACTTATCTGAAATCATAGTATTTTGTGGAAAACGTATATCTAACCCTGTTTATTTTAATGTGACATTTCCTCCTTTAAAATGATTGCCATTTCCTGAATTGTACTGGTTTTATTCTTGACAGCATTATGATGTCAACTTACATATATATTTGAAATAGAGCTTTTGAAGTTTAAATAAGTAAAATAATAAAACTGCACATTTAGAAATTATGCATTTAAATACCAAACTTGAAATACTTAAGAATATGTCCCTTCAGAAAATGTTAGGAGATGCAAAAAAAAAAAAAAAAAAAAAAAAAAAAAAAAAAAATTTAACTTGCTATTGCTTTGGGAATCAACATCTCTGGAAGCTCCCTGTGTCCTTACTAGAATAAGGAAAAAGACTTGGAAGATTAATTAACTAATGCTTCAAAAGTAATGTGCTTGAGTTAAAGTGCATTAACACTTGTGGACATTCATTCAGGACTAAAGTGGTCTTAATTTCCTGTAGTTTAATCTTTCTCAAAGGAGTTAGAGCAAGCCACAGTGACTTCATAACATCCATATGGGAATTTAATGCTCTTTAACTTTTGCACAATAACTTCATCAATTTAGTATGATTTCCTAAATCTTACCAAATTGTGTAAACAACCTTTTAGATGTAAAAGAAGTAGTATCACTGCTGACCACTCCATGTGGGAGCTCTTCCAACACTCATGCTAATTGAAAATAAATTGCATTATGATCTACCATGTTTAGGTAGCAACCACTGGGCTAGAAATTGAAGCAGACTGGACTTGTGGAGTCATAGAGAGCAGCAGAGTCAGGACATATGTATATGATTTTGCTTTGCTTCTGACCTGCTATGTGAACTTCTTAATCATGCTGCCATCTCTTTGCCTCTGCTTCCCTAACTATAAAACAGAACCACATCTTACTTCCTATTCACTTGTTTCTGGTACACATACTACTAACACAGGGTTCCCACACCATAAATTTTCTCATAGCTTATACATGTGCCCTGAATAGGGACTAGAAAGATGAAATCCAGGCACAGGTGCAAGCCTGCACTGCAGCTGTGATTTTCTACATATGTTTGATCAGCACAATTTAAAACTTTGGTTAACAAATGTAACATGTGATGGCAAGATTAGTTCACAATCCCTACAAATCAAAGTCACAAATTGGAACCAGATATCATGTGACATTAAGCTATTTCAGTTGCCGTTAAAAATCAGTACATGTGGTCATTTGACTTTCTGACAATATTGCTCACATAGTGCACGTGAGCCTAACAGTGCAATTCATTTGAGAGTCCTCAAAAGATGACTCATTTATTCATATAATCAAGGATTTTTAAAGGTGGTGTTTTTTCCAGTCTTTTGGGAATAATATTGTTAGTGTTCTTATAAGGAAGGAACTCTTCTCAAACTGATCTTTCACAAAATTCTCAAAATAAACTAGACAGCATGAAAAATTGCCTTATTTTAATTGCATTCCACACTTTAAACCCAGGGAAATGTGAAATGCACCATATGCCCTCGTACTACCACAGGCTGGGCATTATTACTCATTCCAGACTCATACAGCCCCTATCTCTACCACTCCTCTGGGAGAAATTTCTGAGAGAAGCTGAGCTTCTCCAGGAGAGCTCTGATCACAGCATCAGCTTGCACCAGGGAAATAAGTTTTAGGTCTGTCTAGCCTGTTCACCCCTGCTGTGTTTTCATAACTGTAACTTCTCCAGATACATCTTCAGTATCATTCATAACTGCATCGTTTGGTGGTGTTGTGCGGGTTTCCCGTTGCTTTACCACCTCTGAAAAAGAATACCCATTCACGACAGGTAATGCAAAGCAGCTCTGATTCCAGCAAGCTTAGAGCCCTCTTCCTTGCTTAGACAGGCTGGTCGTTAAACAAGAAAATATAGCAACCTAATGTTTTGACCCATTCTTTTGCTTTATATTGCTTCAATTCCTTGTATTTTTATCACTGCTTTTTCAATTTTTCATCAGTATCAGCCTGCTTCAGATATCGTCCTTCTCCACAAATTCTTTACTCCAGACTACACAGCTCCAACAGGCAAATGAGAAAGGACTATAAATATTCAGACAAACATGAGTTTGATCCCTAATTTTTAGCTGCCATGATGCACACATGGAGTGTCTACACCTTCTATTCTTGTCTTCCCTCATTTCTCCAAACTCCTACCACAAACAAATTTTGTTATCATTAATCATGGTGTCTTTCTACAGACATCACAATTCCAGCAGCCTTTGAGAACTTTCTTAACTCTACTTATGTTAATCTTTATCTTTAATAAGATCATAACACAGATAAATGTATGTGCCAACACTTGTAAAAAGTATTTTTGCTTTTATCTGGCCAGTGCTCCACCTCTCTAACTACTCAACAATTTGTCTTCTGTGAAGGTCTCCTTCAAAGGAGAACCCTGTGAATAAAACATCCCAAAGACATTAACTGTTACTGATGTAGACATTAGTCAAGACATAGTAAAACTAAAAACTACTGACTTAGCCTGAAGTTTTTGAACATACATATTACCATGTAGGGATGTAAGGACCAGAAGGTACATTACACACTGAGGAGAATTTAAAGCATCAGCAAAAGGAGTAGGAGAGGAAGTGCATAGCTCCTTGAGTAAACAGTTGTTTACTAGCAAGTTAAATGCAATCACAAAAGGAAAAGAAACTTTGTCCTTATGAAGAGGTTGGCCAGGAAGTTTTGTCTACTAGAGAAAATAGGAGCTTTGAACAGCAAAGTATTAAAACACCCTAGACTGCAGAGGATAACACCTTTTTGTGTGTGTGCGTGTTTACTCTGGAAGTTATTTATCTTGACTTTATTATTAATTTTATACTCTGATTATAGTTTTACAGAACAAGCCAATACAATGTGAAATAGAATAGCAAATCGATGGTGATCTTAAAATACATCAGAGCTTGCCACACAAGATAAAGTGATGATTCTCTCTGTCTTCTGAGGGTAGGACAAGAACAACTGTATATCGGTAAGGTAACTGCTGTAAGGTAAATTTGGTCAAGAGAGTAGAAAAAAGCTTTCAAGTTTGCTAAGCACAGGAAGAAATTGGTTTAGATGTCACAAAATACCCACCACTGGCTGACTGTAAGAAAACAATGCATTGTAAGAGAAACAGCGGAAACAGCTCAGATGCTTTGTAATTTTTTGTGCACTGGGCAGGGCAGAGGACTAAATGACCTTACAAAATGTCTATTAATACTTTCTTCTATGATTTTTTGAAAATGTCATGTACCTATGAATTAGAACCACAAAGACTTGCACATCACTTTTTAGAACCTATCATCTCCCAGTTACAAGGGTAATACATTAGACCACTCCACCAGGCAGCCCCAGGAAAATGCTCTATAATACTGAAGTAGTTCTTTGCACGGAAATATGCACACACCATTTTGCAATTTTTCAAGAGGAGTCAGCAGCTCAGTAGATCACATTGCTATATTGTGTTATGATGAATGATGTTTTCATAATGATGTGACATACCTAAATGACACAAGCCTGGCTTCCTACCAAAAACGTAAAGCCCTTTCCTTTTTTTAAAAAGAGGAAAACAGTCATTATCAGTTCTTATGGTAAATTTCTCTGCAAGAAAAAGGCAGAAGGCAAATTTAATACAAAGTATTCTTGAAGTCTGTAATTATTATTTAAAAAGTTCAAAAGATTTTAGAAGCAGAAGATGCTTTCATTGAATGGTACGTAACTCTACATGTTGAAACTACAGAAATATAATCAGCAATGGAAATGAAAGTTTAATATTGTCATCAAAGTTTTGAAAACACACAGAATATTTCCAAAACCCAGAACTTCTTTTCCTCAAGTAAGGTCAACTGGCACTTTTACTCACTGCAAAAGAATCTTTCAAGTAATAATGCAATAAATAACTACTGTTTGACATCATTTGCTCTATCTGATGCATTAACATAAAAGCGGCAAAAAAATCTTTTGGATAGCACATTCTCCTTTTTTTATAAATGCCTTATCCTAAAATCCTTTCCTCCTTGCAACTTTATAAGACTGCTAGATCTCGCAATGTCATGGATTCTCATAAATACAATATTGCTTTTGGCTCTGAAACAGTACCTTGAAAAGTTGCCATGACAGCATGGAGAATTCTGTTCAGTTTGCAATCCTCAGTAGGCTATGCTGCTCCTTTCTTACCCAAGTCTCTTAGCACCTGTGCAGACATGCACTTGGCAATGTGATTAACTCCGATCATACATTAGCCATGATTTGTCATCTTCCCTCCAAGTGAATGAAACACTGTTTAGTATTTTGTTCTGATAGCATGGTGGGTTTGATTTTTTATTTTACAGCATGTTACTGTATCCTCAGGGTTGAAAGCCAAAGACAAAAAATTCTGTTGCAAGAGTAGAAAGTGGTACAACAAGTGATACTCCTCTGGATCCCTAAGAGTTAATTTTCCAGTCTCACGTCTCTTCTCTGGTGTTTCAACCCTTTAGACATACAGTAGCCTATTCCTGAAATGTCCTAGAGAAAAAGACAACAAAAGAAGTTCAACCAGGAGGGCTATTCAGTCCTAGCTCAGTCCTTCCATGTAGTAGGTCGTATTTCCAGTTCCTGGGAGCCCCTGCCAAACCCTGACTCTGGTAGCATCCGGAAGGACAATAGTAGTACTGTCCCGACGTACTTCGAGCATGAGATTCTCTAGACAACAAGCACTGAACTTAGTACGGAACTACAAATACAACTCAGAATGAAATCAGTGCTGCTGGCATCATGCATCAGGTTTATAAGCCAGATTATTTTAAGCACCAGAGGACTGTAACTCAGCAAGTGTTTTGAGATTGCATGCAACTATATTTATGAAAATAAGTTCTTTTTGATGCAGAAAATATACTGTCTACATTTGCTGTGGGTCAAGATGGGATTTTTTTCCTGAATCAGTCACCCAGCCCTAATTCTAATAGAATACCTATGAATAGTTTTATACTAATAACTGCTCTGTAGAGACTCCTGAAATTATAATATATTAAAGACCTATCAGCCTATCAGAAGAACATGTAATTTTATGTTCATTACTTCTTGGTTCCTGACTATAGAATTTGGATGGTTGCACCTCAATTAAAAGTTGAATCAAAGTTAATATAATTTAAATAAAAACTTCAATAAAAAGTTAAAGTTCTGTTCTTAATAACATTAATACCCTTAATGACCGCTACGGTCATTACCACTAGATAACTGACCTTCTTGAACCTCTCTTCACACAGAAACCTTTCTCCCAACACAGGCAATTATTTAGCAGTAATGAGTGCTCTGTAAGAGATTATTGTTTAACCAAGTACCTTGACACACTGCTTTCCCCCTGTTATCTCTATTCTTCAACAAATGGTTCATTTTTTTTCTATTGTAGGCTTTTCAGTTCTGGGTATAGAAGGCTGTGGTCTTATTTTTTCCAATGCAGAAATTTGCCATATAATTGGCAAAACCTCTGATATAATTAAAATCTTGAAAATTAGGGTGCTATGAAATAATGTTGGAGAGCTGCAACTGTGGCCCTGTAAAACAGAGCTGTTCTGAAAGCAAGTTTGCAATACCGAGGGATAATGAGGAACAAAAACAATAAATATTGTTGGAGATGAAAAGACACAATTCTTTACCGATGTGGAAAAAGAAGGAAAAAGAAGAATTAATTATAAAAAGACAGAAATATACTGGAGCATATTGGAAGCCAAAGGAAAAAAAGAATGGAAGAACAAATAAAGAAGTGCAAGGAAAACAGGCAAGACAAATTAAATTTGGGGGGACGGAACTAAATTTCATAAAGAAAGAAATGTTTTTGGCAGAGTTAAAGCATTAAATGTTAAAGGATGTTACTGTAGAAGTGTGAATTACTGGTTCAACGAACTCAACACAAGCCTGGAAGATGAAACTGCTGAATTCTAATTCCATCTGGCCTAACAACTCACACTGTAGCTGTGGGGAAGGTTCTTCCCTCTCTCTGCCTCGATTCCTTTCTCCGTAAAATAGGTGAAAAATACCTTTTTTCAAAAGGCATTACGATTTTTACATATGCTGTACTTCAAAAATACTAAGCATTAATAGTTACTAATGCCATTAAGTATGTCCTCTTCCTCAGTTTTTAATCTAAGACTCATGAAGCAACTTCCAATTCAAATTCTTAGGCTGAAGTATCTCACTTTGCATTTTGCACAAATCCACTTAAAAATATCTTTTTTTTTTTTTCCTAAAACAAATCTTGGCTAATCAATTTAAGAGAGTGACCATCTTCTTATTGGTTTATTTTGAATGTTCTGACCACTCTTATACCTCTTCAAATGAAGAGTGTTATGGTCAGATTGTGGAATATAAAGCCTGAAGAATCTAGAAGAAATGCCAGTGTGCTATACCTAGAGATAAGATAAAAAATGATAGCTGTTTAAAGACTGCATGGCACAATTGTCTATTGCTTCCTCTATTTTGGTCCAAAACACAAGAAAATAAGTAAGTCTATATAATGTCTTAATCCAGTATGCAGAAAAGAATAGCCTAAGTGAGGCGTTTGCTCATTTAAAAGCAGCAAATATCTTTTAACGTCCTGGATGAATTCCCATCTGCTCTCTTCCCTTAGAAGAGAAGCCTCTAAAACTGAAAGGTGGGGGGAACCATTTTCCTATTGCCAATACTGGTGCTATAGGGAAGAAAACAGAGGAGGAATCTCTCCAAATTATTTTTGCACATTAATACTCCATCTCCTAAATCCTCAGGTTTTTTTCATCATGTGTTACATTGATTGAGGTTCCTCTGTATATTCTGAATAAGAAGACAACAGAGAACACGGAGAGGGCTTTCAAAGCAAAGTGCTCATGACTTGCCTTCTATCTTAAACAACTTTATCTAGGTTCTTTTATTAATACCATAGGAAAGTATAATATTCTGTTCAGTTCTGGAAAATACTACAGGTAGGACTGCAGTGTATAGAGCCTCATCAGCTAGACAGTTTATTACAATGGAAGAAAATGGAGCAAGAAGGATTTTTTTATTTGTATAAAATATATTGTTCTTCCAGGCTGTAGTGAAATAGTTTCTATTTAATTGCAGAGAAATCCTAAGAAGGTTACAGCAGTGAAACATTAAAATTCTAAGGGCAACTAATAACATTAAAACTTTATAGCCCCAGATAGAATAATTTAGACAAAAACAACATGAACATATGTTTTGTGTAATAATAACAAACATTTATAGCTGTCAAGAGAGAAAAACACAGGTTTATGCACACCTTAATGGCGTGCATGGGTGAGCATGAGTATATTTAAAACATAATATATTACAAAATTGACAGCAGGCATGACTCTTCTGGGTACTATGTTAAATCAATGAATAAATTACCAAAAGTGTGTTGTGGCTGTTTGGATGTGTAATTGAGCTTAACGTATGTAGTGTTATTTCAAAAGAAACTGTTCAAGGAGTTTTTAGACCAATCCACTATGCATCTTTACTAAGCTGTTTACAAATAACAATAAATGAAACTGTCTCACAGTAGGAAAGAAGTTTAGTTATATGCATTAAGTAAATGGGAGAAAAGTTAATTTTAATATGATTTTTGGGAATTAAAACCAAACTTATTATAATATTTCTAGGATTCAGTGGATTGGAAATCAACATTTTTCATGTTTAATTTTAGATTTATTTTAATTAGCTGATACTTTATAAACAAAAGCCTTTGTGGCAATACGTCAGAAATAAGTCTACTGAGATAAATATGGATGCTTCATAAAGTACCTATTCTGAAGAGTAACAATCAATGCCCAAATAAACTAACTAGCAAAAATATGAACTTGAATTTATTCTATTTCCTTAATACATTTCCTGTCCAATGTCTAAAAACATTTTATTACGTTAGAAAAGTATGAAATTTT
Organism: Hirundo rustica; assembly: GCF_015227805.2. Lineage (NCBI taxonomy): Eukaryota > Metazoa > Chordata > Aves > Passeriformes > Hirundinidae > Hirundo > Hirundo rustica. Next base: position 26,869,644 of record NC_053455.1, read on the forward strand.
AAACCTTATTGGTTTTGATGAATTAATATCAAAAATCCACAGATTTGCAAATTAACCCATTAATTGTCATCTTTAGAAAAAACTGAGCACATACATCTGTTCCTTGTTTCAGGGCTGTTTCATCTTACTACACACAGAATTTTTAAAAGATAAATTTACCTTATTTTTGCATTTATCGTTATATTTTGCAGTAGTACTAGTAGTACTTGGTTGTTATGCAATGCTCTGACTGCTAGCACCTCAAATCTAAGACAGGAAGAGCAGCTTGTACAAAGTAATACAAGTACTCAATAACCTTGTACTCTCCAGGAAAATTTGCCAAATCAACAGTAAGGACAGAAAAGACAAGCTGACCTGACCCCCATCACCTTATTCTTGTCCCCTTCCTCCAAACTGAATGATGATTCTTGAATGTAAGCAATCATAAATGCGCCATTCTGAACTTCTGTTGTGCTTCATAGCTTTAAGTCAAAGTATTTCAGAACACATGGTGCTGAGCTTTTAATCAGATCTGAACTTTTCCTTTGGAATTTTCTTTCTCTTTTCTCAACATTTTCCTTCATTTTGTAAAGGGTGATGTAGACTGTCAGCATCAACCATACTTGTGATTTTTTTAGGGCTCATAAACTCAAGGATTAAGGCATTCTGTGCTAAATACCCGTCTCCTTTCTATAACATGACTGCAAGAAGGAAAAATAGGATGAAGAAATGAAGTGTACATGCCCAGATGAGCTATTTTTTCTCTCTGGCGTGATGATGGTTCATAAAGCATGCTATGGAGCGATTATAAAAGAATATGGCATACCACCTGTCTTCTGGTCAGAAAACCCATTTTGTATTTAAAGCCATCTTAGGTTAACTGTAATTAACATTTACAGCTGCCCATGGGATATGGCAAAGTACACTACTACCACACATATTTTTGTTACTGTTACTTCCAGGTGTTTAAGGAACAAGTTTAAATTGCTAAATGTGATGCAGTCCCCATTGTATCTCCCACATTAGTTACACTACTTTGGATAAGTATAATTATCAATAAATGAGCATCTTAAAGCATCTGAGATACTTTAAGAGAGGCTTAATTAAAAATGCAGGCAAAATACTTTAAAAAAAAAAAAAAAAAAGTATTACCCAAAAGTTACTCAACCTGACATGACATAAAAATGTACACATGCTTTTAACATAAGCATCTTGCAGGCTTTTTAGTGTTAGTCTATATTTATGCTCTACTGAAAATTTTCTTCTTTTTTTCCACAATGCAGATACACATAAAGTCAGAACAGAACCATATTCTGTTGCCTTCTAATAGATTGGCTTAAAAAACTAGCAAAATCTGTACCATCACTTCGCATTTAAAGTTTAAGTGTAGTCAAATATGCTATGCCACAAGACATTTAAGAATAAGTCAGTTTGAAAATGCAGGATGTCCAAGTAGATTTTTCCTTCAAACATTGTTTTACCTGATTTCTTTTTTCTGACCACCCTAGTGAAGTACACAGTGCTTAAAGTACACAGCTGAGACTAGAACTGAAAGATACTAAAAGTTAAATCATTGCTAGAAGATGTTCTGAAAAACTAAAATAAGAAGCGAATTAGAAAAAAAACAAAGAGAAATGCCACCAAATCATGCTGAGTACAAAAGTAATTAAAATAATTTTAAAAGAATAAAAGCATGAAGAAGATAAAATTTACTTTTATCTCGTAGTATCTTTGTTCACATCAATGTTTCTTTTGTTCTCTATTACACATTTAATCACTCTTGGACATCAACCATAACAGCAAAAACTCAAATACCTAACTGATAATTAAGCACAGTAATATTTATAAGAAGTCAGTTTATTCTCTAGCTAGGAGAATTAATTTAATGCACAAATACAATGAAAGCAAAATTTCTTTTTAAAGATCAGAGGAGTGCCATGCCAGTCACACTTTAATGGAGTAAAGCAGTATTTTTTGTTTTCAGACCAGTAATATAAGTTTAATAAAATGACGAAGTTAGAATGTTGTTAACAGAAGCAACAATCTTTAGAGATGACAATTGACAACAGCATCCCTATTGAGCTGTCCTATTTAAAGTACAAGATTTCTATGACGCTATATCAAAAGGGAAAAATTAGATTTTCAAACATAATGCTTTTTCAAAAGCAAAACATGGTGGAACAGTCTGGCACAAAAAGAAAAGTAAAAAGCATCTCAGTATGGGAGATAACATTAATTTACTCCCCTAAATCCTGCATTACCAGATGTAATTAGGATGAGAGGCATGAGTTGATATTGCATTGTTATTACCGGAGATAGAAAAAAAATAGACTAGTGGAGATAGAAGATGATAATCTTGTAAGTCCAACACCTAGATCTTAATGCCACATCATCTGATCAAGCCAAATATTTATCCTTGTGATGACTGGTAAACAACACATGGGTAGAAGACCCATTCAAGCTTTAACGTTCAATCTGACCAGCACCACATTTGTCAGAAGTCAGATACAATGCCTGTGGAGCACCAGACTTTCCATTCCCCTGCACTGCCATCAGGGGCTGACACAGCAGGGAACTCGGGAGGGAGTCCTCCCACACTCCTGTTCTATATTTCACTTGAGATCCTACGGAAATCTTGAAGTGTTTCAGAGAACAACAGATGGCATGGAGGGAGAGGGAGAAGGAATAAGATATGAGAAAGGAAACTGAACTGAAAAGATCTGAATTTCAACTTATTTCCTTTGTTAGTGATCACTGTCTTTAATTCAACCACAAGTTTGTTTTACCAAGGCATTTTTAGTCAGCTAGGATTCCTTCTTTTCAGCTAGGATTCCTTCTTTTCACTTGCTTATTTTTTAATTTATTTCAGTGTGTTTTATCAACTTCTGAACTCAAGCTCAAAAATAAATTTTAAAAACATTCTCTTTCTGCTGTGGTCTAAAACCTTGAATGAGCTCATGGGATTCTGAACCCTTATAGAGAAGTAGAAAAGTAATAGCTCTGACAGGCTACTCTAGAAATTTCTGCTTTAGACTGGAAGATGTTGACTTTTCAGTAAAATAAATCTGTGTATTTGTGCACATGTCACTAGAAGTTGTTATTGAATGTAGATTTTTTCCAGAAATCTGAGAAGCACATGAAACAATAGGCAGATATGAATAGGTGAAACCTTCCACCAATATTCACTTCTGAAAATACATTCTATTAAAAATAAACCAAAAATGCAACAATAGGAATGTGTAAAGAGAGCAGAATGGACAGATACTGGCAAAATAAAAAATCAAGGCCCTTGAGTGGTTAATACTTCATTTATGTCACTTAAGATAAATGCATTCATATGAATACATACTCAATGTCCTTGTGTTTTTATATTTTCAAATACAGGCCAAACCCAAATGGGATTTTTTGTCCTAAATAAAACTTGTCAGAATTGGGGAAGTAACAACAGCCTAACATACTTTCAGGATTCCAGGTAATAATGTTCAAATTCAAATAGCATTATGGTAAAATTATTCCCTTGGGCATATGCCAGTTTAAATATCTGTTCTCATCAAGTTCTCAGTCTGCAGTTGTTCTCAGAGGAGAGATTTAGATTTAAAATATCCTTCAAACTGAACTTGGTCTATGTTTAATAGAAAGTAGCCCTTCTCATTCCTGAAGTAAAAAGTCATAATTTCTTTGCTAACTATGTAGGCATAAGTGCTTCTTCTAACAGAGATGGATGTTAAAAAGGGAATAGTTGCCTAAAGTAATCAGTATAAAATATTTAGAATCACCAAGGTGTAAGAATTGTAAAAGCATATTATAAGTACCACAGATACCACAAAGTACTTGTTCACATCTTCAACTCAAATATGACTTTTGATATTTTTGCAGTAAATTTTATAATATATTGGTTAAAAAAGCACCTCTGTTTCATAACAGGACTGAATATTGTGCTTAATAGCAGATACAATTTAGCTGCAAAAAAATACAATTTTTAAAGTGTGGCTCTATCAATTTTAAACTTGGTAATGAGCTAAATAAACCATGGATAAGATTACTGTCAGATTCAATGAAAAAAAAAAAAAATTAGGATCTTCACAACCTTTTAGAAATTTGGCTTGTTAAAGATTATTAAAATTATTTTAGATGCTATGAACAGTACTGTCACATAGAATTGGAAGGAGATAGATGGATATATGAAAAAACAATCTCTCCCTGGTAAAATGGGATCCTGACTTGCTTGATCAAGACTTTATGGACATCATTACTTGAAAAGCTAGAAGAATATTTAATTAACTTGTGATATAGAGAAGTTTTACCAGAAAGGTACCTGAAAGGTGCAGTTTAGGACAGAGTTATTACTCATTTGTTGTCTTATTTCAGTCCAAAGAGTAACTGCTTAGATTTATTCCTTTTTCTGTGAAGAGAGGTTCTGAATTAAACATGATATCATTCTTCTTGCCCACTAAAAACATACAATTAAGAACTCAAGAGAAACAGTTTCCAATAAACAACAATGAATCTACCGTGTGGAATCTGAAACACATCTAGCAGCCTTTTTTTTTTTTTTTTTTTTTTTTTTTTTTTTGCACCTTTGATGCTTTTGATTCAATCATTCTGGAAAAAACTATGGTAAATTTGAACAAAAGAAACATTTTCAAAATAGAACTTTTGTAGATATGTAATACTTGCAATCTTCTTTCAACTGAAAATTACTTCCAAAAGCAGTGGCCTAGTGTTACATTTACAAGCCCACCTGCATATGCTACACCTTAGCCGGGCGTTATCATGCAACAAAAATTTAGTTATTGCAACAAATATTTTACCCTCAAAACACTGAGTTAGATTCACTCCAAGTGGCCTCAGTAATACAGACTGTGAACTTCCAGCCAGTCAGGAGGAAGGCGTCTGTGGAGAACTCATGTCCTCTTTCCCTATGAAGCAGCCAACCACCACCACAATCCGCAATGGGCTCACAAAGGCAAAAGAGAAGGCTACCTGTGACATAATTTGATTTACAGCCTTTCCCAGAAGATCTCAGCTGTGCAAATCCTTATGAAAAGCCATAGAAAATGCAACATTCTCCCTCTGGAAAAGGAACAATAGTTCTGACCCCTGCTTCTCTCAAGCTGTGTTGAGGAGTAAGCCCTTGTAAAAGAGTTGACCAAGGTTCAGTGTGCTTATGCCTGTGTTTGGTAAAGAGGTCATGGTCTAATGACAAAAAAAAAATCATGTTTTATTAGCTTGGAACATAAAAACACCCCAAAATTACTAGCTCGGTTAAAGCATTTTAACAAAGCAAGAACTTGTTCAGCTACATAATTCCTTTACTCAAGGATAGATATCAACTACGAGACAGAAGAATGGCAGTTTTATGAATATTATTCTGTATGAAACATCAATTTAAGATTATATACATTTAGAAGCTTAAAGGAAGCATACTGTACATGAGAGATTACATGATTACTTTTGCTTTGCCTTGGGTTTTTCAAAGCTTCTGCTTAGTTGAAGGAAATTTTTGTGACTCATCATAATGAGTCACATATTCTTGTCAAGGCACTGGTTTTGCCAATAAAAACCTCTGTGCCAGAAAGGTACTAAACACTACTAAAACTCTGTTTTCTTTCTATCTATACTCAAATTATCACACAAAACATTTCAGCTAGTTGTCAGAGCCTGATACAGTAGTATAGTCAACAAAGTTTTGCTCCTTTTTGCAACTTTTCTGCTCAGTTGCCGCAGTCACATCTTTTATATCCTTCAGTAGATCCCTTTCTTCTTGTGTCTTCTACAAAGACTCACTATAAGTCAGTCCCATTCAATAACCCGTACTTAGACTGTCCTTTTAACAATGCTAGTTTCTGCTTCTAAACTTATTTTAAACCATCTGTCTCTTTCCTTTTATTCCTCCACTCTAAAATGGTGTATAGAATTGTTGTAATGCATTAATTAGGTTTATATTTCATTGGATTTGTAATGGTTTTTCTATGTATCTGTCCTATGATCTGCTCATCCCCCACACTGAAATGTAACCTAACTCTGTTCCCTCCCACTTATCCCTTGTTGGGCGGTGCGTCTGGGCCCTGCCCCCTGGGGTAAAAACCCCGATGGGGGAGGGGCCACGTCTCTCTGGCATTGGCAAGTCGTCGGGACAGTCCAGCTAAGCAGAACAGGACTTGAAAATAAAAGCTGTAAAATACCATCTGAAGCCAGAGAGCAGACTCTGTTACTTTTGCCATAGGCAGCCGTCTAGTCTTGTGGGGAAAACTACATAGAATTATGGTGTCATTTTTCAAATCCTTCCTAAAGATACTTTTGGTTACAGTGATAGCTGTGTCAGTGCACAGTCTAGATGAGATCTGTAACATTAAAATTACATAACTTAAAAAGGAAGGTGTTAAAAACTAGAAAACAGAGGAATTTGAAGTGTCTAACTGTGCTAAAAGACAAACTTTCCTACCTCTTGCTTCCTTTCTATGTTCTTTTCATTGTTGTATCAACATAGTTTGTTTTGATTTGCTTGTAAATTCTTAATGAATGTTTTCATTCCTGTATTTGGTTAACAATTAATATGAAAAGAATTCAGTCATGTTTCACATGCTCCAGTAAAAACACTAAAAGACAAGCTTATTCCTCGCAAAACCAAAATTATGTCTATTGATTTACAGAAGGAATTTGTAAATACCACTACCCTTTTTATCTCAATGCCCAACTCATACATGGTTGAAATCCCCACCAGGGAAGTTGACACATCAAGACTACTATAATATCATATATTAAAATACCTAAAACCAAGCAAAACAATAACTACAATTAATTTTTTTTCTAGTACAGCAGAATTAATAGCATCATTTTTACTTAAGACTGAAATGACAGTATCTTTAGTCTAGACTCCCAAAGTTTCCAAAGATTCAGAATTGAAATGTCACATGAATGCTTTTCGACTGTTCAACTGTTAGGCACAATAATAGTATCTGTGTACAGATAGCATTTTAAATATTCAACAATATAAGACCACGTCTCAATGGCAATGTAATAGAGCCTTCTATTCTAATTACAGGAAAGCACTTCTTTATTACCATCTTTGAAGTAGTTAATGGTGAACTGTGGACTTGCTGTAATACTTTTCAGCTCAGAAATATGTTGCAGGATATTACCAAGTGTTGTTTTCACCAGTGAAAGGTAACAACTATTTAACTGTGCCCAAGACTATCCAGTTATTCCAAACAGAAGAGACTAGCACATTCAGCTGAAACTGCAAAGAATTAAGATGGCAGATGGTAATTACTGATACTGGAAGTAAGCCTGGGTAAAGGTGGTTAGAACTTCAGTTTAATGCCTCATCTATGAGGTGTTGCAGTCATGAGATAAAACTCTCTCATATTTAGATGGGAATGTGGCTCATTATGGGCACATTAGAGGAAAAAATTACTTCTTCTAAAGCACAAATACCAACTTTCCTTGTACATTTCTTTTCAAAAAAAAAAAAAAAAAAAAAAACCAAAAAAAAACCACAAAAAAAAACCACCACCCAAGGATAGACCAGAATGGCATGTGTATCACCAGATGAAAAGCCCTTTCAATATGTCTGTACATCAGAGATGAAAGTCTTATTTCCATTTCATTATGTTCTCAAATTGTTACTGAATAAGTAATGGCTATTTATTTTACATTTTATTCCACAGTATTATGAACATGAGACACAGGATTTAATCCACAAGTCCGATCCTGAGTTTTTGCATGTGGAAAAATAGAGAGAGACCAAGTTAAATAAACAAATTCAGTTTGAGATGTAAAGTTTTAAAATTCTGCTGTGATTTAAGTGACTTAACTCCAGCAAGTAAGTAAAATGACCCTTCTAGCATGTTATTCCTGCCCTCCTACTAGAAGGAAGTGAAGAACAGAATGAAAGCCAGTTACATATGCCATTCAACAACTTCAAAGCACTAACCACTACAATAATACATGTTATACCCTAACTGCATAGATTGGACACCAGAAACACAGTATTCAAAGTAGTTATGTAAGAAAAATACGAGATTCTGAAATCATGGTCTCAGATATCTGGTGATAATATTAAAATCTGTGTCAGTAATAAACTTTCCCTGTTTTCAAACAATGAAAGACATCAAAAAAAAAAAAAAAAAAAAAAAATACCGGTATGTTGCTTTTAATATTACAGGCTGTGCACCACACTCATAAAATACAGAGTTGATAAAAGACACTGCAGAAAAGAAAATTATCTATTCACAAGTATGATCTTTCTCTGCACTAGTCACAAAGATGCCAAAACACTTCATTTGTGTATTCCTTTTACATGAAAGTATTAATCTAAATGTGGTAGTCATAGCAGCCTGATTGGATGGCCAGGACAAGTTACAACTCTGAACTAAAAAAGAAAAGACTGTTACCATTCCCTAAACTTTGTTCTGCCTTGTGTCTCATTTCACAAATTCATCTTCATATGAAAAGGCTGAGCAGGATATAATTGTTCTGAGCTGTGGTGTTTAGTCCACCCTCTAGGTCTGAGACCAGTGTATAAACTGCCTGTAAAGCAGCATTCCCAGAATCCCAAATAGCGATCGGTACTAAACAGCTTCACCAAGTTTTGAGTTTTAAAATGAAAATCACTTTCCTGTGTACTGAAGATTGTTTGTTTAGAATGACTGTAAAAGCTGTAAAATTATATGCAACTGAGTGAGAAAGGATCCTGGAAGTGTGTGATATTTAATTACGTATCAAGAGGAAATTAAACTGGTTTTATTTTTCCCTTTATACAAAGGTTTGTTTAACCACTTCAAATTCTGTTCCTGAATCACCCACTATTTTTGTGACTTTTGGTTTACTTTGTTTTTTTACCTCTTCCTCCAGTATTCTTCAAATCCTGACTGCTTCTACAATTAACCCACTGACAAGTCCATTTTACAGTGAACACATTCTTCTCAAGACTGTTTTTTACCTAGAACAACTAAGTCAGATTTCAATGTTCAAGTCCAGTGTCTTAACCAGTGACAAGCTTAGTTTTCTGAAGCTGGAATGGGAAATAATAGGAAATGTTTTTCAGTAAGAAAGCAATTATTGTGGAAATAAACATCCAGAAGCACAAACTCTGTGTGTGTGTATATATATATATATATTTTTTTTTTTTTTTTTTTGCACAGTATACCATCATTCTTTTGACCTCTACCAGTCTTTAAGTTCTGATGTTACAGTCCGAATTGTTACCAAAACAACCTATGAAACTTAATTCAAGCATTTACTTGCAGAACAAAAATATCCAGATGTCAAAAATTATAGAAATGAATGAACTGTACAAATGCATGCTGGGAGTAGAACTTGCAACTGACAATAAGAATATTATTCCATACAATGTTAAGTGAAGGAGAATGTGTACAATGGGCTAATGCTATTAAGATTTGTATTCTTTTAAAGGACATCAGTTACAGAAAGCAATGAACTTTTCCATCTAACTATGAATTAAATAGATCAGTGTAATATTTGAGTATTTAGTTACACTCACAGTCACTACATAAGAAAGTAAATCATGTTGTTTTTTGATACCACTCTTTATTGTTTATTTAAAGCAATACTGTTCCAGTAGTCCTTTTGTGACAGAGAAGTGACCTGATTTAAGAGATCACTTACAAAACAAGAGGTCTCAGACACTTTCAGAAGGTGAAAAAATGAAAAATACACACATGTATGAAACCATTCCTCTTATGTTCCAGATATTTTATAATTTTACTTGAGATTTCAATCAAAAGAAAACACATACTTTAGCTATATGCCTCAAGATTCAGAAGGACAGTCAGGTGTATTGTATGTCTCATACATTACTTATAAAGTTAGATCAGTACTTGTTGGAATGTGTCATTTTTAAAGGCACTTCTCAATGGAGTAAGAGAGCAAAATTTTATAACCTTGAATTTAAACTGAATACAGTCATAAATTCTTTATTTATAAATATGATAAAATAATGGATTTAGCAAATACTTAGAGAACTCACTGTTTTCCTAAGATTTTACAGAGGATGCAAGATATTAGAAGACCTCAGGTATCACAAACGTTTAAAATCAATCCTAAATCTTCTAAGGCAACCACTATAAGCCACTATAAAACTTACATACAATAAAATTAAAAATTTCCCAAGCAAAATCTGAATTCTTGACTACAAATGTTGACAATATATTTCTAGAGTTCAGAACATTTCCTTCCCCCTCCCACTCTTCACTGCTCTCATTAAAGATGCTACAGTGCTATGAAAACATGTTTTGGAAAGTCCTAAGGGAAAATTTTCCTAGGGTCTTTGAAATTCCTCCTTTTCCTATTTCTTTACAGATTTCTAACACCAACACTGTTCCTGTAGTTTCTCAAAAAAGACAAAAATAAAAATACCCTCTAGGTATAATCTTTTGATTTTCTATTACACTTCTCAGGTTCTTTTTGGTTTTTGAAACAAATGCAAGCTGAAATGTGCAGCTATATTATTAGCTGTATTTTAATTTTAGGTAATATTTTAGTGTGAAGAAGTAGATGGTATCTGACTGCTCTACTGCACATACTTACACAAACCAGTGAAATAACCTGCAAATATTTTTAGTTTGATCTCCTTTTTGTCTAAATTTTTAAAATTTACCTATAGGTACAAATGAAAACAAACAAACAAAAAAACCCAAACCAAACAAACAAAAAAAGCATTGCTTCAGTTTCCTATCTCTATGATAAAAAGCACAGGGCAAGGAGTTATCATCTATCTATATGAGAAACTTATTGCAATATAAACCCTGCCTCCATTTCTCCTTTTTCAATATTTGAATACAATCATTCCAAGCTAGGGATTCCACAATTCTCATCACAAAATCCAGCTGGATTTTAGAATACTCGTTACTCCACCACCTGCTCCCTAAAGGAGGAGCTATATGGCCCAGGAGCACTTTCCATCATGAAAGTGAGGAGGTATATCAGTTGAAATTCTGTCTCCTGCATATATGTGTTTTCCTTTAGTTTTGTTTCATTTTTCTCCTTGACTCTTCCTCCATCTCTAAGACCATTCTTGCTATGTAGAATTATAGTAAGCAATCATCAGAACTTTTCATGTAATCATAGCCAAGAGTCACTCTGCAGACTACTCTCTTGGAAGCACTGAATGCCAATACTAAGAATGGTCTAACACCAGAACCAGAAAACCCACTCAGCACAACCATCTCTGTTGTTTCCAGAAACAGAAACCATGCATTTTTCTAAATATTTCAGCCATATGTGTGTCAAGATATTGAGTTATTGGATTATTCTCCTGCATATTCTTCGCTTAAGAAACAACTCGGCTTACGATTGATGGTGATGAAAAGTCATAGAGCCTAAACCAGAAGTTTCTATTGTGTGCAGTATCCCTACACTGCTTGCAACAATTTGAATAAGCATGATCTGTATTTAAAATGTTCAGAAACAAATATTAGGTTTGGCAACTGGTAGCTACTCTAGCCCTCTTTAATAATTAATATCCACAAAATGATGACAGGCACCAATAACTTATCTTAAAGCACTTGTATTCAACACAAGCACTATTATGGACAACTTAAACTTGGAGTGAAAAGATTTGTGGAAATGCATATGACCTTCTTCCTACTACAATGGCCATCCCCTAATTAAGCAATGCATCTGATAGTCATTAACAGGAATGAGATAATGAATCACTTTCTCTCTTCTTTGTTAATTTGCTGTAACCAAGCGGCTAATGGATGTCAGAGCTGAGTGATTGCACTGATTATAGTGATTTATAGTTGCAAAAAAACAATTTAAAAGCATTCTGATTATTCATGTTAAAGATGCTTTATGTTTTGTTTACTAAATGTTTTATGCCCCCTCTCATGCCCCTCTACACACAATAAGACAGGTCTTGCTGGAAAACTTGAAAGTTCTAAGATTTTTTATTGTTTCAGAGTAAGGCATTTCATTTTGTTTATAAAAAAAAAAGTTTACCCAGTAGAAATGAAAAGCCTTAGGGTGGAAAGAAAACTTCAGTGGTGCCTGGTTCAAAAGAAGACGGAAATAAGAGGAAATAAGGCAAACTTCAAGCCACTTACCTTAGGGCTCCCAGTCCCTTCCTCATTCTCTGCAGACACATCAGTAGCCAGTATCTCTGCTTTGATGATATCCAGAGCCCTAAGAATCCAGCTGTGTTGCCGTTTGATTTGCCTCTGTAGTTCCTTCCATTGACTTGCAATCATCTGCAGCATGTCCTTCAGTCCTTCTCCAAAATGAAGGGGGGAAAAATAAATGCTGTAAACTCAATAGCATCTTTAAATATTATCCTTTATTCAAATAATTAGCAGGATATTTAAAATAATAAATGCAACATGAGTTTTAATGTGTTTTCTCATCTATAAATCCAAGCTCTACTACTGTTCATCCTGCAGCAATGTTATAGAGACAAATGCTTCTTTTAGCCATCATGTTAAATTTTGATTCAGTTTCAGCTAAAAATTTCAAGAGAAAAATTCCACGTAAACTGTCATTTCTCTGTAGTAGGGAACACTGGTAATCTCTCCCTCTAATATCCAGTCTTTGTCTTGAAACATTTTGTAATCCTCCAAAAACATTTTCCTTACTTCCAACCCCTTTAAATATTACCTGTTTCCTACACTTATGATGACATGCACTACCCTACTTAGCTATGGGTTCTCTGTTTGGAACTATACATAGAAGTCAGTAGTTTATCCTATAGCTTTCACGTTACACAGGTATGTCTGATGCTGCAAAACAATAGAGGCACACATGTATAACATGATGAGGAAACAGTATAGCAAAGAATAACTTCAATCTGGATGAAAAGCATTTTAAGTGGGCCAAAATTAAGATGGCATTCCATAGCAGTATATGCTGATTAAAACCCTATTAGCAGACAAGTCACGCCAACATCTGAAAATATAGGAGGTGGTAAGGATAAATGGAAATCAGTATATCTCTCTCCCTCCTCTCAGTTTAAGGCCTCTGAAGAAAAAGGCAAGCCTAACCAAAGGAAAAAGGTATTTTTAATTTTAATCTAGTCCCCATAAATATATTTAAATCAATTTAAGAATTAGTTTGAGTGGTAAAATAAAGCTTTACCGATGCAATTACTCATGCAGAGTATGTAAATACATATATATATATTTGAAATCCTAGTTCATTATCTTAATGTTATTTCCATAGCACCTACATCAAAGAATATGTCAGTGTGAAGTTTTCAGTGATGTGATTTCAATTGAAACTCAGTTGAACAGCAAGACCAAAATAAAATGAACAGACTATTTGCAGGCAGTATTTCATTTTATAAGTATCACTGCATTGTATGCAGTATATGAAACATTTATAAATCTTGAAGGTCAATCTGATAATGTAAATATTAATAATACATAAGGAAGTGAATATATGCAGTAATTTACAGCAATGCTTCTTCATTCTTTAATAGTCTGGAGACATAAAGACTTGCAATATTTCAGAAGGATTTACCTGATTTGTGAGATACAATAAGCTCAAGAAGTTGGCGTCCTTCCTCTACCACTGCTTCTTTTAAAGCACAGTGGCTATCTACATTCAACTTAAAACTCTGCAAAAAGAAAAGAAAAGAAAAGAGGGGAAAAAAAAAAAAAAAAAAAAAAAAAAAAAAAAAAAAAAAAAAAAAAAAAAGAGAGAGATGGAAAAAACCCTCAGCATCAGACATGGGGGAGGCAGTTATCATAAAACACACATACAGAATTACTTGCTGGATTTTATCAAGAACCACATCCCAATTCACCCAATAGCCACACTAATTTGTGATACTAAAAGCTATTGATATTTTGGATCTGGGCTCAAAATGTTTCCATTAGATCAGCAAAGTGCATCTGTGTTGAAACAGCTGACAAATCTAGACATTCATTAGGTTTTATGAAAAGTCACAACCCGTAGGCTATATCTGGAGTAATAGTGTTCTATAAAATACACTAAATTTATGCTACCACATATGAGCTCTATTTTTTTCAGAGTTCTTTGAAATGTTGGTGATAGCACTATTTATGAAACCATTAAAAAATTACAACATTGAATATATTGGCCTTATGTGCACTTATACAAATCTATTAATATTGTGCTCCTGAGTTACGTCTCATATCCGTTTTCAGAGAACAAATCAGTCTGCTTTAGATCTCTGCATTCCTAATTTGCAAAGCAACTATTTTTAAACCTTTCTTTTGGTAATATTTTTAGTAGGGTGCAAAGGATCTCTGTTTAAACAGTCAATAAAATATTTTATTTTTTAATTAATATTTTGTTTTTACCAATTGTATTAAGATCTAGTAATAAAGGAACTGGAAATATGATCTACTATATGCTATGCCATTCAATACACCAATGATAATTCAGATAAATTTTTTAATCATTTTCCAGACCTTCTCACTATACTTGCCTGTAAGGAAGAGAAACAAAATACAATAGAGAAAAGGATACTTGCTGTATTTAATCATAAATTGTGTGCAGACCTAAACACATACAGGCAACACATTTTCTCTTTGAAACGTCTATGGAATAAATGGAAACAATATTTGACCACTTGGAAAAAAAGAGCTCTTCCTTCTCTTGGGAATAAGTTAACCAGCAGAGATGAAAGGAGACTTTTCAAGTGCACATTCATAGCTTCTGGTTTTTATAAAACTATACTTCTTCAAATGGTAGCGAATGCTAGAAATGGAGTGATAAGTACCACAGAATACTCAAAAGCCCTCAATTCTTAAGGAAGCAACCATTTTCTTTCTTTCCTAAACCTTGCAGTCAGGTTGATTGGCATAGCAAAAAATAATATTGCCAGAACAGTAATAAAATGAGGTACTTTTACTGCAATTTTTCATGACTGAAAAAGGCATGTTGCTCAGACAGAGTCTTAGTCTTTCAGGCAGCACTGTACCTGACTGTGACAGAATGTTTTGAGAATTTTCCATTCAAATAAAGAGTAATAAACAGAAATTTTTTTACCTTTAGCATTTTGACTAGCCCAATTCTCCTTGTAGGGACATCTGAATAAACTCTTTTGTACCGGCTTTTGAACAACTGGGCTAGTCAAGAGAAGTTAAAAAGGAAAAAAGATGCCTAGTTTATGTCTGTCCCCTTCTTAAATCTAGAGTTTTATGAACCCAAATCTAGAAGTTATTTTTCTTTCGTAAGAGCGTGTCTGAAAAAGCACTGACAATATTTAATTTACTGTTTACTTAAAACAGGCCTGTACTGAATAGTATGTAATCATGCACTTCACAGGAAATGCACTATGCGTGTGCCTCACACAGCAAAAGAGAACCTAAAGGACCTGAGAGTAGGTTGTGTAATTTCATATAATTGAAGTTGAGTATAGATGCAGCTGGATGTGGCAGTGTCTCAAGATGATGTGGATGTGTTTGATAGGAAAATTGGAAAAGATGAGGTATTCTCTTTCATTAGGAAAAAAAAAGACTTGCTGTCCTAGAAAAGATTCATTTAACGTAACACATCAGATACTACAATACAGCTTGATTTTCAGGTGCACCTATTAACCAGTAATAATGTTAAAACTGCAGAAGCAAAATAAGATGAATAAAGATGGGGCCAAACTTTTGGTTTCTGACTAGCAATATTCTCCTTGTGCAAAATTCTTATTTTATGTATAAATTATGAGTGGAACAAATGCCATGAAGATACACGAAATTTAGCAGAAATAAACTTTTCCCAGCAGAGAGGTAGTATGTCATGGTTTAACTCTAGCCAGAAACTAAGCACCACACACAGCCTCTCACTTATTCCCCACTCAGTGGGATAGGGAAAAGAATCAGAAGGATAAAAGCAAGAAAATTTGTGGGTTAAGATAAAGACAGATTTATAGGAAAAGCAAAAGCGGCGCACACATGCAAAGCAAAATGAGAAATTCATTCACCACTTCCCATGGGCAGGCAGGTGTTCAGCCATTCCCAGGAAAGCAGGGCTTCATCACATATAATGGTGACACAGGAATACAAATGCTGTAACTCCAAACATTTCTTCCCCACCCCCTGCCTTCCTCCTTCTTCCCCCAAATTTAGGTACTAAGCATGAAGTCATATGGTATGGAATACCCCTTTGGTCAGTCAGGGTCAGCTGTCACAGCTGTGTCTGTATCCAACTCCTTGTGCACCCCCAGCCTATTTGCTTGTGGGATAGTACAAGGAAGAGAAAAAGCCTTGGCACTGTGCAAGCACTGCTCAGCAGTAACTGAAACATCCCTGTATAATCAACACAAATCTTTAACATGGCCCCATACTACCTGAAGAAAATTAACTCTATCCCAGATCAGCCCAAATCAGCACATATTAAAAGGAGAGAACCATTCAAGTACAAATAAACAGAAGCAAATGTTGTTGTTGTTGTAGTGTAGTATGAGTTTTGAATTTAGAATTATGTATGTACATATAATTTCCAGTAATTTTCTAAGGAAAAAGAACTGGACAAGGAACAGTGGAAAGAATAGCCCTCAATGAATGCTCAAGGTTTCTCACACCTGAGGGACTAAAAATATGACACATGAAAAAGACAAGAGTTGAAGATGTAACAAATATTACATGTATACACAATAGAGAAATGCAAATTTGCACAGCTAAAGATAAAATCAGACCAAATATTTGGAATGAAGGAAGACCTTCAAACACAGAGGTCCTCTCCCATCCTGTATATTTCCTGTTCCCTACCGTTTACTTATGGCATTTGGAAAATTGTAACTCTAACAGCGTGTGACCCAGGTACTCTGCTCCCCTCCTCCTCTGATCTTTCCTGATAATGAATGGAGCCTTTGCATGTGAAGAGAGGAAAGAAGAGGAGGGAAGTCAATTAATCAAAGCCATTTTTCCAGGCACATTTGGAGCTATAGAGCAGTCTAAATATCACACACGAGCACGTATACATTATGGAAAATGCATGTGCATTGGCCTGACAGCAGCTTTTTAAACAACACATTAATGTCATCCCCAGAAGTACAGTGTATAAAATGCAGTTTACAAGCTACAACAAGCAAAATTTCCTTACAAAGTTCTCTTCACTTTTTGTGATCACCACGTACCTATATATAACTATCAACTGCTCTTATTTATCAAGAAGGGAAGTTTGAGGCAGATATGCAGTTTTGGAAAAGCTACAGAACTATAATAAATGGAATCAAAACTCCAAATGTGTAAATACAAGGCACCAGGAGTACTATCATCTGCTGATGGCATGGGGCAAAGGAGCCCAGCCTTCACAAAACAAAGGTGTCCCCTGACTTTCAAGAAACTTACTGATCCAGAACTTTGCAATACTGCAGAACAGCCATGGGTTAAAAAAGCAGCACCTCCTGATCTATGCTGGACTCTGAACACACTAAAAATAAGAGTGCTTTCCCAGAATATAATAATCTCTCCCTCATATCTTACTTTTCTGTACAAGTAGGGATAAGAAAAAAATGTGGGGGGGGAAAAAATATTTTAAGTTCCCCATAGGATTTTTTATAGAAATGGTTGTAGCTACTTAAATTTAGGAAGCTTCTATTGTGTAGGTATCCTACACTGTGTACACAACTTTGAGCTCTGATATGCAACATTTTGCCCTCTGTTCTTAGAAAATCTTTATAATTTGGTCAAACACCTGGGTCTTGACCTATTAATATGTCTGCAGTAAGGACAGGCAACTAGAAAAAATTTTTGTTGTTGTTTCCAGAGGCACAGAGACTTACTATAGATATGATTTTTTTTTCCTCCCCCCCACCCCCCACCCCCGCCAAGTCATAATGTATCAGTTGATTGTTTCTGGTGTACTGTCTGAAACACAAATCAGCATCTAAGTATCATGTGAATCTACAGTGTATATATAAATATAGGTTAGTTTGGATGACACAGCAGTTTACACCTATTGTCAGATTAAGACAATGTATTAAAAGAAATATTTTCATTTTCTCAGTTCAGCATACTATCAGAATGTGTGGTGCACTGGAGTACCCCTGAAAGAGAATATTCTTGAGGTTCCTTTTTTATACTTTTGAATACCTTTAAGAATAATATTACTGCTTCCAGAGTGTTTGTTTTTTAGAGCAAGTGTACAGACAATTAAAAATTATGTAACTGTCTTGGATTCTGTGGTTTCAGAATTTGAAAAAGGAAGATTAATTTAAAATTTCATAATACTTTTTTTGAGAAATATACATTACTGAAATACGGAGTTCTATATTTAGGCATAATTGCATGTATGTTTTGGCTAAGAATGTAGCACTTTAACACCCACAGTGACAGATATAATTCAATTGTGAAATTTAGAGTAATGGGAACAGTTGCTGTCAGAAAACATATGGGATACCCACTTCATTTATCTTAAAGGGAATACGACTTGAAACAATTCCTGAAAAATTATTTCTATATGCTAATATACAGCTACTTTTGCAAGTCTATTGGTGCTGGCACAGTTACCTACCAATAACTTGCTATGACAAAATACCTATATCAAGTTCTGAACTCAATTTTCAGTTATGGAATGGCAACAATCTATTTTCTTCTTCTTTTTGTTTTCTTCCTACAGCATTTTTGATGACACAGAAATCTCCATTTGGAAAACGCCTAATATTTAAGAATTTGAGTTAATAATTTAAGTTAATAATTTGAGTTAATAACCAAATAAGCCATGTATAAACCAAGTGGTATTTTCAGGCTCCTGAATACTACCTGCCAATGACATTCAATAAATCAAAAAAAAGAACTTCTATGTAAGTTGTCCTTATATTAACAAGTAAATAAATGGTTGTACATTTAGCTTCTAGTAAAGCCTCACTTACTTTAGTTAAGCTTACTTAGTATTAAATAAGCACCACTAGGATACATTTTCCTGGGAACTAAATATTACATGTGAAATGGTTTCAGTCAGTATCGCTTTTTGTTCATGTTTTCCATAAAGTCTTGGTGTCTACAAAGAACCTGCGAAACAGAACACAAGCACTATGGAATCCTTTATGGAGCTCCATAGCCAAGGTGGAGTCTTACAATAGCAGGGATTCCACCTTTTTAAGAAGAGCATGATATATCCTCCTCTGAAGCAGCAGCATCAACTATGTGCTTTTTCTTCTCTTTCTAAAAAGAAGAACATGCCCATCCTATAGCAATTATGACCCAGGGGCCAATTATCACGAAATGCTAAGCAAACCTTTAATTCCTAGCACAACATGACTATCATTTGCCTTAGATGAACCACACATTTTCTTCTGTAACCGGTGGAAAATGTTAGATATTTTTTAAGAGTGAATAGTTAGTGGAAAGCAGATTTGGTCTTCTATGCTCTGCAACAATGGGAAGACTTTAAAAGACAAAATTTTTTTGAGTTTCTCTAGTAGTAGTTCCTTCCACTGGCCTCTGTAGGCAGCCAAAAATGAGAAAAATAACTATATCACTTTTCATGTTGGTCCACAATACCAGATTATAATCTAAAATGCCTTTAAAATTGACATAAAACTGGGAACCTCACTGCTGGAATCCCATAATCATCATGTCATATGGGAACTGTGCTACTGTAGATGTAGATCAGATCTAAGATGATTTGACTGCTCAGATAATTTCTCTCTGTAAGTTTATCATTCATCTAAACATAATATTAACTGAACATTCTGGGATCAAAATGCTTAGTAATGAGCTAACTATAGCAACCCTGGGAATGATTCAACCTTCCAATGATTCATGAATTCTCCATTTTTCACTTGATCTGAATGTACTTTTTGTCTGGGAGGAATCAACCTCATTTATGAGGAGACAAACTGCTGGGAGTTAGAGTGAAGAGCAAGCAAAATTTGTTTAAAAGTGGAAATGGTGGAAAAGATAAGAAATAAACAAGTCTGACTAAGTCTTGATTGAGAGAAAGGTCCTATCTAGTTTTGTTTGGTTTATATTCATGAGTCTGAACACCAAGCAGAAAGAAGACCTAGTACAGTATCAGAGGATATAGTAGATGGGACTAATTGAGTTAAATTAAGAACGAGAAAATTTAAGATAAATATTTCCCATAGGAGTCAGATCTATTAGACTGTATAATAATCTCCTAAGGGAAACAGTGAAAGCCTGGATCCCTTGAGACCGTTAAATCTAGACCAGATAAATATGTGGGAGTAAGGGCTGCAAATGCACTGACGGAGCAGTAACCTAGCTCTGTCATTTGGCCACGCAATTTGTGTTGGGTGGGCAAAACTAGATTCAAAGAGGCAGGATCTACTCCAGCAGTCCCACAGAAATTCATACTTCTGTAAAATCACCTCACCCCTTTCTTCTCTGTCACAGCTTCTGTCATCCCAGTATTAAACAAGCCATGGGTTTTTTCCCTTTGTTGTATCTTAAACATGAATAACCCAATCTTCCTCACATTAAATGTTTTGTGTCCCTCAGTTTCTGTTTCTCACTCTTCATTGTGTTTGTCATATTTTAGATAATTTAGCCAGGTTTTGAACACATAATTTTAGATGTGAGAAAAAGGATATTTAGCCCTACTCTCCAGGATGCCTATTTTGCAGATTAAGAAGACATAGAAGCTATTTTTGCAGATATTTTTTATTTCAAACTCAAATAAATTCTTCTGTTGCCAGCTCTAATTTATTTTCTGTGTTTTACTATGTAAATTTCTCTTTGATTGTGTGTGTCCAAGCATTTTTCATTGTCAAAAAAAAATTCACATGAGACTTCCTAAACTGCATCTCCATTTGTCTATTATCAAGAGACAACAAGGGAAGAACACAGGCAGGAAATGGCATGGGTAAAATTACTATACAGTGAAACAATTGCTAAGTTGCCATAATCTGGTGAATTGCACACATAGCCCACTGTATACAATTACCCTGAATCATTTCTTGCCTTCTTGGGATACTTAGAAAATAATCTGCAGAAAACAAAGTTTTCTAACTTGTTGTTCTGTCTTATCTTACATATTTCTAAGTTCATCTCTTCCACTCAGAGACACACCATGCCCAAAAAAGTATTTAATCAAAATATTTCCAAGTTGGATTGTCCTGCCACATACAGAAAAAAAGCCAATCAAGAGATAACAGCTTTCCAAACCAAAGACGTATTCATGGGACATAGCAGCCTTGGCAAATATGGAGTTACCAAGGAGAAAATAACTTATACATGTATATTATTTAAATGTTATTTAAATTTACTTACTATCAGACCAAAATTAAACCTCTGGCACTAAATAACACTATATAGTTTTAGAACAATTCTTGAAAGATTTTAGTTTCAGAGGAATATGAAGGAGATGTAATTTGTTTTATGTATGCACCAACAAAAGGTTTCATGCAATTTAAAGGTGAACTAAAATTCGCTCTTAGTAAAATGTAGCTAATATATTAAGATCCCAGATTATTAACAATTTATTTGTAGAATTAAGAAAGTGGAAAAGTAAGTATCATAGGAGATGCAAATAAGAATATTTACCAATCAGAAACCTCCATTCATTTCCTGGATTTTCTATATTTATCCTGAATGCTTTGACATTGCAAACATCAAAACACAGAGAGCAATTGTGTTACTTTGAGTACTTAAAATGGGAAGGATATTATGCCTCTGCATAACATAGCACAGAACCATTGCAGCGGTTGATAGATCTTGGCGGGTAAGTAAAGCAAACTTAAACATGGATGAAAGTGTGCTTGTTTGTCATTTGAGATGTTGGCATTATATTTTTTAATGATTTACCATCTCCTAATTTTATAAAAATAAATTTCATTTCATTTCATTTCCAAAAACAAGCTACTGACTACATCTGTATTGATAATACCAGTATAACATACTAAATTTCAGGAAATTTTAGCCAATAGCAGGCATTTTAATAGATAAAAAAATTACAGTTAACAGAGTTCCTACATAAGCATGATGCAGCTAATTTATAAAATAAACATTAATTTAAAATAATTTTAAAGGTGCTTCAAATGATAAATTTGTGTTAAGGTTGTCCATGTTGGCAACAACGGCCAGGTTGTCATATATAAAGCTACAAAGATTCTAAGTCATAACTTATGTGAAATACTTTTCACTGAAATTTTCTTATTAGGTTGGTACCAAACATTTCACAATGGTGATTTGATTTCATTATATTATTATAGTCACTGAATCCCCTGTATGCAAGTAATGTCTTCTGCAGGCCAAACACACAACAGACTGAGTGGAATCCCTTTTACCACTCAGACTGACAGTATATCTATTCTGGGATACCTCAGGACCTAAAAGTTTTACAGTTTAGGATAGTGAAAATTGAGAGGGAGTGAACATTTGCAACACTGCCAAATCAAGGTATCCTGCCTTGTTCAGCTTTACCAAGTGGAAATGAATTTAAAATTTTCCCGAAGTCTGAATTCTAAGTTTTTAAACCTCTAACATCATGCATTAAAAAAACCCAAAACAACAGAACAGTACATTTGTTCTTGAGGCACAGAGCATACAATATACTTCCATATATGTAGAATACAAGACTTCAAAATCCTCACAAGTGAGAGCATTCACATTTTGAACATTACCATTTCCCTCTTCCTTCAGCAAAAGAAGCAAAGCTATTTTAGGATGACATCCTATATAGGCTCTGCCTCTGGTTTGATGCCTTCTCTGCTCAGAGATGACTGTGGCTGTCAGAACGAGAAAAGCTGGGGCAGTTCTCCGTGAAGCTAGCTAATAACAAATATGTTACAGGCAGGCCCAGCAGAACTACATTTTATTATGGGGCCCTATCCTCTTCCTGTGCAAAACTGTGTAAATCTGGGGCGAGGGGGGGGGTGTAGCAAAGACGGTCCTGGGAGGGTTTGGATCAACCGAAAATCAAAGTAAATGTGGTGGTGGTGTTACTGGTTTTTTAATTTGCAACTGTACAAAGCACCTACACAAGGCTGGTATCTACAAATTTGAAAGGCAGGCTAGAAAAGAAGTAGTACTCTTAAAAGCATTAAGTCTCTAGGAAAATTACAAAGAAACTACTTCTTATACTACAAGCTTGCACAAAATAAACCTCTGCAATGGGACTATGTGTACATGAAGACAGTAAAAGGGCATTCCCTTCCTTCATTAAAAACACATATAGTATAGTAATAACAGATCCAAATCATAATAAATCCACTTCTGTGCTACTAGGACCATAACCATGGCCCACTCTTTCTGCTTAAAAAGAAAAGATTTGTTTTAGCTTTTCTTCATTGCATGATCTTATGGAAAACATATTTAGATCAAGTGCAGTATTTTTGTATTGGTCAGAACAGCAGTGCTGTTATTAGAAGGGTAATATACCTGGATTTTCTTTCTTATATACTGGCTTGGAATCTTCCATTGTCATCAAAAATGTTCTTTAAATTTGAAGAACAGTCCAAAGAGTTTAGAAACCTCTATTTGTCCCACAGCCAGCAACCTACATTCTCTGGATTCAGACTATAATACAGGTAGAGTTAAACATATTAAAATGACAGCAACATTTCCTACACTTTAACTCAAGAAACAGAAAAGTTTACAAAGAGGTTGTTTGGTTTACAGATTTTAAAAAATGAATAATAGTCAAAACTGACAATATACATGTATTCTGTTTAAGTTTGCTGTCTTACTTCCTATTAAATCATTTTATTTGCCTGTGAAATCTGCTGAGTTTAGTCCACATCTCTGATTAGTATGTTCTGCAGACTGCTTCCTATGGAAAAGGACATACACTCAGGAACCCATGCATACCCAAAATGCCTCTCAAGATAAAAAACACCATAAAATTTAAAAATTCAAACTAACAATAGGCTAAACAAATTCAAATCAAAATCATTAGAGAAACAAAATATTAGGCCAGTCATGGTGCTCATTCTTTTGCACCATTATCCCGCAGAACATATTCTATATTTTGAGGAAATTATCTCATATAGCTGCCATGCACATTGAAAATTCCCATATAGCAAAAGTACAATACATAACTTAGCCCTTTCAGAGGCTTTAATACCCTTAATAAAATTACCATTACCACTGCTACTACAAAGACAGTCGGTAGATTAGCCCAAGGCATGTGTATTTAACCTTATTTTCAATAAGAATAGATATTTAATACTTCTCTAAACTGACATTTTTCAGAAAATGAGATTTTCCAGGGAGATGAGAATGATCTTTTTTCAGACATAGCAGTCTTGTTACAAATAGACAATCAGGTATCATGAAATATCACTGAGGCATCATTACTTCTCCAACACAATTTTTTAAATGTGAAAATACAATCTATTTTCTGTATGAAGGCATTTGTTGTTTACAGCTCGGAAAGTGCTGAGCCATGATGTGGCCAGAAACATTTATAACAGAGACAGAAAAATTCTTATTTTGCTTCTCTTTGGATAATAAAACTCAAGCCTCCTGTATCTTAAGAAGAATTTGGTTCTGAATGGCGATGACATCTAAACTTTATGTACAGTAGGAAAGGAAACACTAGTGTGAATCAACTTATCTAATTTGTTTTGAAATACCAAAGATGCTTGATCTATGGTATTTTTACAAGTGACAAGTAAAGAAAATATGGTGACTGAGAAGGTTAATATATTAAACTGATTCTGGGCTAAAAAGGATTTTAGTGTGGCACAAACCTTGTGATTAAGCTAGAGTATGTTGGAGTCCAGGGCATTCCTTTGGTTGCCCTGGAGGGTCAGAGACCTAGGCAGAGGGGTCTGGGACCCCAGCCCAGAGCCCAAAGCTCAGAGAGACACTGGCTTTGATTTCAGTCCATGGGAGAGGCTTCTTGCACTGCAGGAAGCATTGCAGGCCACAAGAGTGTGAAAAAGAATAGTTTAGTATATCACAGGGTGAAAAAACAGTGGGTTTGGGATTTTTAGCATTGAAGTGAATGTGGGAAGATGGAGATTTTGGGGCATTGTCTCCTTCTTGTTCCCTCACTCCATTTCTGCAGTGACGTTGGCACAAAGTAGTTAGTGAGGATTGGGTCAGAGTAAAGATGACCATTTTAGTAACAGTGATAGACATTGGTAATAAATAGTAAATAGAGAATACGTAGCAATTAGTATAAAAGATAAGGACAGCCCAGAGACAGGAGGAGTCACCAGATGTCCGAGCCGCGGCAAACATCTTTTGGACACTGAGAAAATTGTAAGATAAGAACTAAGAAATGAAGCATGTAACCTTGAAGACTCCGTCTTTTCCTGCGTTTGGCACAGCGCTTTGCAGAGGGCCAGGACTCTAAAACCACCTGAATGCCGGGGAATTTAAACTCCTGCAAAGGAGCCCCCGACAGGAGTAAATATTACTGACAGGGATCTGAAAAGAAAACTAAGAAATTAGAATCCATGGAAATTATCAATGAGCATATCCAAACCACATTTTGTACTGCAATAACTACATGCAATGCTCAACACTTGTGGTTTTTATAGAACAATATTTGCTAATCTAGTTTCAGCTAAACAGAGCATATATTTTTGCCTAAAAAAACCCCAAGAATCAAGGACAGTCTTACTGGACAAAAATGGAAAAAATGATTTACTGCTAATTCCAAATTTCTAAGACTTTACCTTAATTAGTTTTATTTCTACTGAAAAAATATTGTTTGCCAACATCTACTAATATTGCAAGAAGTATTTAAAAAGTTGCATCTAAATAAGAAAACAAAGTACTGTGTTAACAAGAGAGGAAAAAGTGAAGACTACAGAATTAAAAGTTCCAGGCCTAAGCAAATATATACAGACCTTTTGTCTAAACCTTTCCTCAGAAGTTCTTCACAGCAACTAGCTTACTTCCTTACTGTGCTAAAACAATGTCTCTTATCAGGCCATAGATAAAGTGAAACATCTTGTTTAGCAAACTAAAATGGTCTAAAGATACATGGTGAATTCTTATTTGTCAAGCTGGTTGGAAAGTCTGCTTGGTTTCACAAGCACAGCAGTACCACCTAGACAGATGCTTTTAGCTCATAAGCTGCCTTCAGGATACTGTTTTAGATGAAAACTGATTTGCATACCACCAACTCTATGCTTAGAGTCTACTAGTAGCTGATTTTGATCAGGGCAAGAATCAGCATAACAGAAAAGGAGAGATACAAAAGATAAAGTGAATCAGAAACCATTTTTGGTAAGGTAAATGAAGCTATCTTTGCATTATGATCTGATTTTAACCTAATTGTTCAAAAAATTCAAAACGTGCATCATTTTTTCTCTAGCAGGGCTGACTGAGATTGTGGAAAAGTAGATTTCTGCTGAAAAACACGCCTGTTTTATGAAAACGTATTGATGTTTTTGACATCTGCTGGCTTGGGTGGCTGCCTGCAGAGTGCCAGATGTTCAAGGGGTGGCTGCTCCATGTCAGCTCTTCCATATGAATGGGAAGCACACAGCTCCCAAATCAGTTTAACCAACATTACTGAGTTGTGAAGACCTGTAAAATTGAAAGAATCATTTCAGTCACTATTCCAGGGATCTCTGAGAGCATTTTCATTTATAGATTTGTGCTTTGGTGTTATCTAAAATGAAGCATATAGCAACTTTTTTTCTGCAGAACATCAGGGAGCTGGGTTTCAAAATTTGCAAGAAAACTTCTCAAAGCTGAAGATTTTGTCTATAGATTTTTGTCTATAGATTGTGTCTATTACAGCACACATTCAAGATGTAGACTATCTTTCAATTTGTAGAAAAAATCATACTCCGCAAAATGTATGGTTTCTCATCATGGCAGAATCAATGGAATTTAAGTTGTAACTGTGATTTAAGAACAAAATTTCAATAGGTATTACAGTTAATAATTTTAATTGTGGCGTATTTGGGTATCAGGCCGGTATGCACACACAATGCATTTAGTTATGAATTCCCTTGGTGACCCAGGAACTCCCCAGCTAGTCTCTGTGCAGATGAGATAATTAGGAAAAACAGACCAAATTGAGGAGAGACTGCCTTCCACCTTCCCCACAGTGTGCTTTGCTATTTCAGGAGCTGTCCAGGCAGGACCTTCAGATACTTAACAGAGATGCCTCTGCAGGCAGCTCTTGGTGAGCCAAGAGCAATAGACAAACACTAATGTGTGCTTCAAAGTGTTGGTTAACATCCTTGTGGACAGTATTGCCAGGCCAGGTATAAGAATTAACAAGAACAATTGTTTGGGGAATTGTACCAATTTAAGCTGATGTCATGCTATGACACTTGTAATAGAGACTTGCATTGCCATCCTGGTCAAGAGATCCGACTCTACAGATGAGCATTACTTTATGCAAAGATTATCATAAGTTGATGCTGTAGGTTTCTTGTGATGCCTTTTTTTTAAAAAAACACACTCTGTTTATGTGTCTGTGCCACACCATTTCTTAAAAAGTCAAAGATGAAGAAAAGCAAGGCTGAGTGGGGAGAGATTTTAAAATTCAAAACTTTATCAACAGTTTACATTGGAATCCTAAAGTGACAGCCTACAATTTTAAATACTGAAAAATTTGGAAGATGTTCACAACCTTCTCCTTGTCATCTCTGTAGAATTTTTCCCAACCAATGAAAAAGGGTGTTGTGTTGTGTTTTCTTGCTTCTGTCATTTTCTTTTCTTAAATTTTGACAGAAGATATTTCATTCATAAATGCAAAATATTCTCCCTTTATGACACTAATTTTGTCATCACAACAAATGTATTTCAAAGAAAACAGCATCACAGTTCATGGAGTTGGTAACTTGTGCCAAAGGCTAAGGATATGTCCCTACTAATAAAAAAACCAAACTTATCTACACCGAGTTTTCACTCATTCTATGATGAGAAAACCTATGCCAATGAGGGAACAGTTATAAGATATGCTGGTGTAGATGCACTACATAGGAAACAACCATGACATCTTCTTTGTTTTCCCAGCCAGTTTACTACCAGTGTCTGTATTATAAACCCATAAGTCTGGAACCTAATCTTATAAAATTCTGAGTCCTTTACTTCAGCATATCTTAGGTGAGTCTGACTGGCAAAAGAAGAAAATGAGAAGTGTAAGTCCCTCACATGATCATCATGGCCTTACAATGCTCAACTAAGGGAAATTTCAACAGTGAGCTTAACATGAAATGAAGTTCATATACTTCTGTTTAAACACAGATTAGGATGTCTGACAGATAAAAGCCACTGAAAAGCTGACAACTTAGTTAATACAAATAATTATGTTCCACGCTACAAAATGCCCTGTATTTTCTGCTGTGTAGAAAGTAGTATAACATACATTATCTGAAATCCAAGAAACAAAACTCAGTTATGTTTTTTCAGGTAATTCAGTGGGTTTTTCACTGGATATACATGCCATAAAATAATTATAATATTATCAAATAGAAACCAAAGCATTCTTTAGATATTTTACTTTTTCAGTGAAGTAAAAAAAATCCCCAACTTGTTTCGTAACATAATGAAGCATATGAGGATTTTCTTACCCCAGATACACAGAGAGTAGCTGGGAGCCTAACTACTGACAGGAGAAAGTGAGGTTGTACAGGTGCCCACATACTCATTTATTCAAACTACCTCTAGCAATGATGGAGTTGCCTCTGAGCTACTATTCCACATTCCAGTCTGATACAGATGGGTTTGGCCTTACCTCTCCATGAACCACGGGGCAAAGTTGGAAGTAATTCATCTGCATATGAACTACTGTGCTCCTCCCCATGGAAGAAAGGGGAAAAGAAAGTGACTGTGAGAGTTACTTAGCCTGGTGATTGCCCTATTACCTGGAATATATTTCTTTTTATACAGTCAAGAGTGAAAATCGCGATTCTACTCATAAAAGCTACTCATCAAAAGTTCCATGTTGCAGAGTACAAAGAAAACAAATTGAAGTGACCAATGCCTTTTCTGAGGTCTGATTTCACTATGTGCTCTGTGCCTTCAGAGCACCTGCAAACACAATGGGAATCATGGGACTGAGTGTATGCAAAAGGCAAGGCAAAAATCTGAACTCTGCCACTAAACCAAAAATCTGCAACAAAAGGAAATATGATGTGTCTTCATACTGCATTTGATAGACCACCACAACAGGCACTTAATCCAGTGACTGCACAACGGCACTACTACAACAGAAACGTTTAAGAGCAAAAGACACAAGAGCTTTCTATATAGCTGAAATCCGAAAGCAGTTTTCAGTTGGGTTTTAACTGTATATGTAGTTGACGTATACATAATTAATTTAATAATGTCACTCCACTATTACAATAGGGATTAAGATGACATTTTTTCCTGTAATGCATCACGTGACTTCCCACGACAGTCAAATAATTTTCTACCATAAGATTATCAGAGACTGGAAATGAGGCTGAGTTTTGGAAGTTGATAATCAGGTGTGGGCTCGGCTAATGTACTGTTTCATATAGCTGGGGTGTCCAGGTCATTGGCTCAGAGTAGTGCTATCACCATATTTTCTGCCATTTCATACCAGTAAAACCCTAAGATTTTGCCAGAAACAGAGGAAATTTCTTAGTTTAATTTTCTGTAGGTTTTTTTTTTTTTTTTTCCCTTTTACCAGCTGGAGTAGCTTACCTATTAAAATACCTACCCATTAAACAGCATACATTGAGCTCTATTTTCTACCTACAGTATAAAATCTGTATTGATTAAATGACAGAAGTGCACATCAAGAAAAATAATTGAAGCAACTCTTTCAAATATTTTGTTTAAATGACACTGTGCTATGCCAGAACTGTGGGAAAGAGAATGAGGGTTCCTCACTAATACCACTTTCATTAATGCTACAATGTAGTAAAAATTCTAGAATGATCAGCAGAAAAAAAATATACTTTCTCCTCTTGTTATTGTCCTTTTCTTTCAATTTGGACATAAATTCTGAATTGTAATGCAATTCTGCCTTTCAATTTATTTTTTACAAAGTTATCAGTACACATTTTAAGTACAGAAAATAATTTGTAAGTATTTCCATTAAAATAAACTGCAATGCTGCAAATCTTACATTGAAATATAGATGCACACTAGTAATTAAAAAATAATAATCAAACAAAAAGCACAGCAGAACACTTCAATTACTGATAGCAATCATAGTATAATCTTGTCCTACCAAGTGTGTCTCCAGGTACAGTTTAAGGCTGTCTGTCTCTGCTTTAGGAGGAGTCCAGTTCTCTGTCGTTTCCATGGCTTCATTTAACCAGTGAATGAATTCATCCAGCTTGCTTACAAACCCCTTACCATGTAAGAAAAAAGAGAGAACAGGTAATGCATATTTGTTAGCAAAATAGTAATGTGAAAAATGTATACTCGATTTTTATTTTAATTTTTAGTCAAAAGAGTACTTTGCCTCTTACAGCCTAAAACTAACAAAGAAACAAAAAACAGTTAGAGAGTGGTCTTCTGGTAACTGAGTAGCAGAACAATGTTTCTGGGAATAATCCAATGTCATATTTTGGGACAAGACAATGTGGGATCCATGTGACTGTGATGAAATAGAGAAAATAGCAAAGTTTTAGAGAATATGAGGGGAATATATAAAAAGCTTCACAGAAATTTTAATGAAAATTGAGCTTAAGACCTTTCATGGGCAGACTAGGTATACTTATGAGCACTGTATGTTGACAAAAGGACTGAACAAAGATGCATTAACAAGGTATACATAGCAGACCAAGGAAAGAAATTGCTTGTCGGAACTTAGGTGTTGTGATTTCTGTTTTGGTTGATAGCATGAGACTCAGAGAGAGGAAATCAAACGGTAGATGAGGCAGAATATATAGCATTTAATATAAATATTGCTGATTGCATATGAGCCACACAGATGGTGCTCTGGAGAAGACAGGAGATCCTGCTTCTCAGGAGCACCATTTATATCAAGATTAGTACCAATTATATTGTCTGATTAAAAATAGTGCCCCTGAATTTACATGATTGTATGATTCTATAGGCACATACTGAGTACAGATAATTTTACCGAAGTCTTATCCACCACAAAGCAAGAGAGTAAATGGAATAAACTGACCATGATGCTTATAACCACCCTGAAAATTAACTCTGAAGAGGAATGTGTTCTATTACAAGCGCTGTAAGACTAGATTAAGTTAGGTCTAATACTGGTTATATTATTAGTCATTAGCTATGAATTTCCAGCATAGTAAGAATTTTAATTTCCAGATGGATGACAACTCAGTATATACACTCAGTACTTCAGTCTCACCACTGTATTTATTAAATGATTTCTGCTCATTATTAGTCCATTCAGATAGCTACAAGCAAACCAAGCATAGATCTTTTTAACATCCCTGAGTGTCTCAGGAGCCCACATCCTCTTCTCCGAAGTTGCCCATGAAACTTGAATTCTAAACAAAACAGAAAAAGAAATCCGAGGAGCAGGTGCACAGCTATGTTATTTAAAGCACAATGATAATAACCTAGACCAAGCAGAACCACACTTCCTTGAAAATTCAAGGTAGAAGAGTCATTTTGGTCCAGCACTGCCAAGAATCAGGGTCCAGCCACTAACTCTTGGCTCCCAATTGAAGCAGCAGTGCTTCTAAACCAAAGCTAGAGACTGGCAGGAAGCTGCAGGGCATACTGCAGGCACAACAGCACCCACTTCAGCACTCTGAGGACCTTCATTCCTTTGTGTGAGTCCCCACAAGACCTCAGGATAAGGAGACTATTGCTACCTCTATTCATGGAATCCACTGTATATCAAACCATTATAAGGAGGAAAACTGGTATTGTGCAGGTTTCATTGTACGCTATTTTCCAGGATATTCCAGCAAGGGGGAAGAAAGGGGAAAGCAACCCAGTGGCTACGGTGACTGAAACAATGTGCCTTTATTCTGGGACAAGTAATGAAGGCAACTACACCTGCTGTCTTCCAACAGCAGGCTCTCATACCACAGGGGCTATATTCCCCCATGTCGATCTACAGACAGGGGCAAGATATTCTCCTTGCTCTGTTGCTTACTTTCTTCCAGCTCACAGTGGAGCATAAGAGACGCCAGACTGGCAGAGGAGTTGGAGACGTGAGCTGAGGAGTAGAAGAGCGGGAGGAGTAAAGTCCTTCTTGTCCCTCCAATAAATCTCTGCCTGCATTTTAGCAATGTGCTGTCCTTGAGAGACAAGGTGATATGGTAAGCAAAAAAAAAAAAAAAAAAAAAAAAAGCTCTCTCTTGTACATGCATCATGTATTTTACGGAGACAGACACAGTACTACAGTACTCAATGTCTGTATGCCTTCAAAAGGATACTTGGCAATACTGAAGGCTTGCAGCAGTATAAAAAGCAACTATTAGCCACAGAGTTCCTTCTGCCCTTTCACAAAACCTGCCGGTGTTGTAATATCTGCTACTTCGCCCCTCACGGCCCAGGCCAGGTGGGCTGCAGGCGCCAGGGCAGAGCGGGGAATGCCTGGGGCTCGTCTGGAGGCCCGGACAAAAAAAACACACACAGTCTCCTACAGAATCACGATGAGACACATTATCTGAAAAAAGAAAAAGAGAGAAGAAAAAAACAGAGAAAAAGAAAAAGCGCCAGTGCCACCTGGCACGTTGGCACCGCGGCGAGGGACACGGTGCCATGGGGGAGCCGGCGGCAGGGCGAGCAGCGGCCGCGGCCAGCCCCGGCGGGTTCTCTTCTGTCAGGCTGCACAAATCACAATAACCCTATCATTTTTCAAATGACGGCTATAAACTTTTATTGAAACCATTCACAAGCGCACATCTGTAGCAGCCGAGCGCGGCGGAGCGCGGGCCGCGGGAAGGGCAGGGCAGGGCGGGCCGGACCGCGCCGGCCACCGGCTGAGGGAGCGCCGCGCGCCCGCCTGCGCGCCGTGCCTGGGCCCACAGCGCCACCTCCCGGCGCCGGGATACCAACGAAGGGACCCCGCTCTGAGCCCACCGGGGCACAAATTACAGACGGTCCGGCTTCAGCTGCTAGAGAGCGTGCGACATAGAAAATTATTTGTATCGCAAACTGTACGTGAGATTAAATCTCAGAAACGCAGGTCCCACTTCATTCGCCCTGAATTAGTGATCGAAACAATGCCCCCCGGATTTTCTTTTTAACAGCGGCCTGATGCCAGTGGGAAAGGACGGAGCCGCTTTTATCAGCCCGCCGCCAGCTCCGTGCCTCCCCGCTGCCCGGGAGGGAGCAGCTCCGGCTGGGAAATTGAATGCCGTGCAAGGCTCCCCGGGCGCAGCGGCTCGGGAGTCGCGGCCCTTGCTCGCCTCCGACTGACTCGCTGCCGAGGCGCAGTTACCTCGGGCTCTGAGGCGAGCCCGGCGCTCGCCGCCGGCTGGAGCCGCGCTCCGGCACCAACGACCCTGCCCGGCGGGCCCGGCTGGGCTGGGCAGCGAAAGGCACGAACAAACAGCGCCTGATCTCCCAGACTCAGAGAAGGAGCCGTATCGGTGGTCCATGTAGCCCTGTCACAAGTATAGATGCGGATCTTTAACCCTCTTGAGGCTCATAACGGAGTGGAAGCCCAAAACACAACTTATCCCTGACGGAAAGGCCACTGACCCTCCTCAGACTGACCACCACAGAGCCGTTTCTGTGTAATCAACATGGCCCAGTTAACTAGACTGCAATTAATGACATCCATGTCATCAGCAACACAAACGGCATTAGAATAGTTCCTCTCCTTACTATCTCAGATGTTTCCCAGGATATAAGTTTTAAATAAAAGGGGATGATGAAACCAGTTCTAAAAAAATAATGTGGAAAGTGTTGTCTTGCAATACAGAAAATCTATTGTGACACTCTCAAAAAAATGCTTTTAAAAACAGATTACAAGATAAATTATATTAAAACAAATGATAGGCAATCCTAAATTGGCAATCCTAAATCCCTATCCAGGAATATTCAGTGGAAGAAATAAATTCATAGGATGACAAACTTTAACCAATACAGAAGATTTTTTTTCTCTTCATTTAATAAGATATTCATGAAAACACTTTACATCCCCTTTCTAGACACTTCTTACCTTTCTTCTTTTTTTAAATTGAGATTGTTTTTCTTTCTCTGAGTATTTTTCTTCATCATTTTTAAGATGTGGAAAAGTTTCAACAGGTTTGATGTTTCCTGTTTAAGGGTTTGATCTAAGCAGGATTGCACTAAAATGAAAATACTGTCAAATCTACCCAGTTTGTACTTTGGTAGAAATTAACAGGAAATTAAAATATTGTATTTTCCATCAAAGCTTATTGGAAGTTAAAAACTTATAGCTGGCTACATTGAATCTAAAAATTAGTGTACAATTTCTCAGCCAGAATAGAAGGGAACAGAACAGAAAAAAAGACACACCAATAATCCAGTTTCTGCCTTTAGACCAGCTGGTTCAGTTTTGCAAATATTATAGTTTTGCACTGTGCTAGCAAGCTAAACATAAAAGCTTGAGCTCCTGCAGCATAAAGTTATTCTTAGTCTACACTGCTTAGTAGAGAAACAAATGTGTCTGCTTGTTAGTAGATGATTTGTAGCTGCTTCTGTAGTAAAGTTTGCAGATAATGATAAAGCCATACCCTACATGGGAAATCTTTAAATGTTGACCTTTAAAACCTTCAGCTTTCTATTTTGTCTCACGACAATTTTACAGATTCTCCAAGGGGAAAGAAGAAGGTCCTGATCACACACCACTGAAAAATATCTGGAGCAAAAATGACTTCATTTGAAATTTGGTGCATACAAAGATGGGGGTTTTGTGGTCTAATTCTATTTACTCTGGATGAGTAAGAAAGAAAAAGACAATTCTAAACGTTGGGGGGGAAGCTTGACTCAGTGTGCCTGCTTAATTATCTCATAGAATGAAAATATACTTAATTCAATTGTTCTGCACAATTAAGGAATTAATTAATTAACTGAAGTATTAAATATAAATTTGATGGGATTTGACAAAATATCTTGAGACTTCCTTATTAATGACCAGAACATTTAAAATTTTTGAATCGCAAGAATGAGAATTCACTCGCTGAGTCATGCAAAGGCATACGCAGAGGCCAAAGGCATGCATGGATATCGGGCTGAGGAAGGATGCACCTGGAAATGTGCCTCCTACCCTCGTTCTGTTAAACATAAGGGCATACAGAAGATACTGATGCCCCACCTGTTGCACAGGGCTGCAGGGTGCTCTACACCCAGTACAGCTGCACAAAGGATCTTGGTTTAGGCAGCCTGGTTTCATCTGGCATGTGGGATAACACAGCAGGAGAGCCGCTGCAGTGCTGTGCTGCCAGTAGAAGAAACTCTGGAGCATGGGGGCAAGGCCTACAGAGTGGACAGTTAAACAAGTCTCACATGCAATTTGTTACATTTAATAGAACTCTGTGTATGTTTTATCCCAAATGTAAATCATAAAAATTGACTACTTTTAATGAACATAGAAATAGGTTGCCTTTTGCAACCAAGCAGTTTCTGCTTGATTCCATCCCTGCCTCCTGTTTGATGGATTCTGTTTAGATACTCCTCCCTAATCAGGATGACTGCTCAGCACGCCTCACTGCTCACTACTTGCACCCCACTACTGCCTCTTGGCAGTAGTGACCAGGATTTCCTCACTCCCTGTGTTTCTCCAACTTCCACGGTCCCCTTCTATGATTTCCCACTGAATTTCAGAAGCTCACCCATCTTTGGCCAAAGACCATCCATCCTCTTTTAGAATATATCTCCATTAACTTTCCATTTCCTAGTTTGCAGTAACACACCCAGCAATTATATTAATGCCATCAAATGAATTAATCAAATAAGTTTTGGTATTTGCTGGTCATAGATATGCTCCTGGAGTTGGTGGCACATCCAATGCTCATGGTTTAAAAGGACAAAGTGAGCCCAGGAGAAATATTATAAGCTGCCAGGAAAATAACAAGGGGTTCACCTAACTGTGAAACTTCTGATAACAACTAGAAAGCTAGCGATAACTATGTAAGTGTTTATGAGATTATAGAAAGGCTCCAGCCCCTGACACTACTTTTGCA
This sequence comes from Hirundo rustica, assembly GCF_015227805.2. Lineage (NCBI taxonomy): Eukaryota > Metazoa > Chordata > Aves > Passeriformes > Hirundinidae > Hirundo > Hirundo rustica. The sequence continues at coordinate 26,905,498 of NC_053455.1, forward strand.
TATTCTCATACCTGTCAGCGGTGTTGCTCAGACATCTTCTCATTGGGTTGCAATTTTCTGAGCAGCACACAACTAAGACCTCCCAGAAAAGCTTTGCTCTGTCGCAGTCATGAAAAAAATAAGTTGGCTATTGAGTCTCTTAAAACTACGCGCAAATTCCTCTTGGCTAGGTTAACACCACTTCTTGCACTAGAACCTCTAAAGTTTCCTAACTTAATCTAACTTAATTTCAGTGGTTTAATTTTACATTACAACCTTTTTTTTTCTTTTTCTATTTTTTTTCTTTTTGGTCAGGTAGGAAAGTAAACAGTTCTGGTGTTCAATAATTTTAGCACTTCAAATGATATCATTTAGACTTTGAAGTTCAGCTTTCATTAATTGAATGGAATGGGAAAAGAGGAAGTTTCCATCTTAGCTGCAGCAATCACTTTACAAGTCCAGCTTTTATTAGACCACATTTAGGATGGAAGTAAACCAAAGCCCAGTTCTGTAATTTTGAGCTTTAATCCAAAAGCACATTTAGGGTTACCAAAAAATAGAATGTAGATACTTGCAACTTCTTTTTTTATTGTTGTTACACTAAAATCAGCAGTATTTTAGGTGGCTTTAGTAGATTTTTGATATGGGATTCCTTTAGATGGGGAATTTGGATACACACATTTAAGGAAGTGCATATACCAAAATAAATATTGCCAAAATTATGCCATAAAACAGGGGAAGTAACTGCATCAAACTAGCATAATTATGAAAGGTTTTACAGTACTCATCCTAGATCAAATTTTGGGTTTCAATTTAAAGGAAAAGAATCCAAGATTTATTTTGCCTGTGTGGCATGGGTAGCAAATTTATTTCAATAGTTTTTGGCTTGTAATTTCAAGCTATGCAATTTTAACACTACTCAATTTATTAGTCTTACATTTTCATTTTACATGTATGCTGGCTTATACGTGTGACAGTTTTGGTCATTGCATTTCTAAAAGTATAAAGCCCTTCTAATAACCTAAAATATTATTAAAATCAGAATAAAAGCAACACTCCAAGCCATTAAATGCAAACATACTAAAATTATCTGCTATGATAGCTAAGTGTAATGGTGGAAGGTCTACTCTGTTCCACAAGCCTCAGTGTGGAAGCACCAGACAACAGTACTTGTTAAATCACTACCCCAGACCTTTTTTCTTTCTACCTCCTCTTTCATTACACAAAGGGAGTTCTCTTCTTAAAAGAATTGGTTATGAGGCTGTGTGCTTAAAAATGAATGCCCAATTTTGTTGCAAGCAGACAGTGTTGTAAAGTTTGTTCCCAATTTACAAAAAGACTGAGCTCACAGAGGTGTCTGTGTACCAGGATGGGCTGGCTCTTAGGGCACTTCTATCACAGAATACATTAAGAAAACCCTTTGTCTAACCACAAAAGGACTTGCATATTAGTCTCAGGAGGAACACATTCCTGCCCATGGACTTTATTTTCAAAAGGATAAAAGTGTGCTTTCTTCATAGGCAAAGGTAAGTCAAAGAAATCCAGGTACTCAAGAGGATGAGGCTGCAACAAACTGCCACGGTCAATTTAATTGGAGGTAGAGCCAGAGGCAACAATAAAACCATTAGCAATACAGATGTTAGAGATCCCCAAGGAACCAAGATGCCACAATGGAAAATATTCTTTGTTTGATACTGTCAAGATTCTGTGACAGGCAGTGACCTCACAGAAACATAAAACTGACCGAACACATCAGTAGGATGGAAACACTTAACATGCAGTTCAGGGTATATTCACGAACAATTCAGAAATAGAACTTGGAGACTTTCTTCTAAAGTACCACATTTACTCAATAACCCCAGTTTAATGTGCGCCTTAAATGCTCCCTCCAAAGTGGGTAAAGATCAAATATTTTTCTTAGTGGACATCCATATAAAGGCATAACAACTTCTACTATGTACTGTCTAGTTAAACCTTTCAAAAATTGTTAAATTGTACAAATCTTTCATGAGTGCACCCTCTAGGCTTTGTGTCCAACTACCACACACAGAAATCACCCTTAAACGCATTTTACCTAATGGGCATCTGTTGAATAGGCCATGAATTATATGGTTATGGAACTTTCTGTTCCATAACCACAGGATAGGCATTAGCTCATTACTTTTCCTGAGTTTAGAGTTCAAGCTATTTTTCTATACTGCATTCTGGCTAGAGCAGGAATAGCAAAAAAGATTTTTAATTTCTCAATTTCCTAAATCTTTCTAGGTAAAAGAGCCAGAACCATAAAGGTAGGATTTGCTTTAAAAGCATGAAAACTGAAGAGAAACATGTGAAGTGCTACTTTTTAACCCACTATAAACAGCTATATTTGATGACAGTGCATCCAGTTGTGCAATAGAAAGTTCACTGCCCAATGTGACTGTAGACTTTGTTTCTGCTTTTAGACAAAAAGCAGGTTATGGTAACCTGAATATTAAAAATCACTTTTGAATGTATCTCTGTAGATACTTAAACTTTTCCATGATTCTACAAACATAATTCTTTTTTTACCCTATGCCTTGTCTTACCTTTGGCTCAAGGTGAAGATCTACTTTCTCTTTAAAAGTACTATCACAAGGCCTTCAGTGCTGTTTGAAACTTGCAAGATCTAAAAAAGGGATACTCTCAGTACCAGCAGATTCACTGTGGAGCAAAGATAGATGTGAGAAAACAAAACCAATGCTTTCTGAGAACCCTGTTTTAATTCTTAGATTAGCAGAGAAACTTCCAACACCACTGGTAACATTTCCCCCAGCCTTTTGAAGGATAAGTGAACACCCAGAACCACAGAAAGAAAATCCATGGGCTGGAAGGACAGTGCTGGGGAGAAGCATGTAGCCACAAGACCAAGAGAGCTGTGCATAGGAATACAATACAGCAGCACAGGAAAAGCCAGTGTCATTGTGACTTTGCACAGGTTGAAGAGCAGGGGGGACAGGCAGAGAAAAGGAAGCAGAAAGACAAGAACATCTGATTCTTCCATCATTTAAAGAACCCTCTGGTATGAACTGAACAGCAGTATGGGCTGGTTGTAAACCTTCAGAGGTGCCATCTGCTCTGATGGCAATGGCTGCTGGCCTCTCCTCATGCTGATGTGACCATGCATCCCACCTGTAAAGTTAACAGGAAGAGAGCCAGACAAGATTTTAGGCCTTCTAGGCCTTCTACATTCATTCAGGTGAGGACTGAGGTCACACTGAGAAAAGATGGGTGCTGTACCTCAAAAGCACTCCCAGGGATTGAGTAAATAAATGAGCACACCCTTCTTGGTATGGAAAAATCCTACATATGTATCCACAGTCTGGATGACAGACAGTAATTTTGCTTATCTGCCTCCTAAGTTATCATGCCCATTACTTTGAGTTCCAGTTATTTCCAAAGTGGGGCAGTGGGCATGAGCCCTGTGGTGGAGGCAGTGCATGCTGCCTACCAGTGCTGCTGAGCCACTGGGAAGAGCGGGAGGGACACCATCCAAACCACATCCATGTACACAGACAAGCGTCACTCCCACTGGCTTATGCACGCACATAGGTATTGACTAAAGAAGAAAATACTTTTCACTGTTCTAATCAGCACTGCCATATGGTATTAAAATGCTTCTAGCATTCAGCTCATTCAGCATTCCGAGGTCTGGGTGAAATGTTGGGATTGACCGGATAAAGGTTCCTGAGGAAACAATATTGAAACTATGGAGAGAATATTATAAACAGCAGAAATGAGAAACTCGTGAGTTTAAGGATGCCAAGAGCCCTAAAAATGAAACAGAAACAGAATGAACAGACTGTAAAGAAATGGGGCATATGGAGGGAGGAAAATGGAAGATGAGGAAATATAAGGAAAAAAAAGTTAGTTATTTATAGTTCGTTTAAAAAAAAGAAATAAAGAAAGTGTGACCTTTTTGGCCTTTGGCAATAAAAAAGGCAGGTAGAAGCTCTGAGAGTTGAAAGTGGAACAGTCAGAAGTCATGATATTGAGTGATTTGAGCAATGTACAAACTTCTGAAGGATCATACAAATCTGGTCTTCAAAGTTCATCATACTAATGGTATTGACATACAGTTTCTGAAAATATATTTGTTTACAATGAGCAATGCTTTTTATTGGTCATGTCTGACAGAAACTCCCTGCTCTTAAAATAACGTCTTTCTGTGTTTTCTACATAAAATTCTGCCTTTGGTAAAAATGCCAGACACCAGAATAAGCTGTTATGTAATATATAGAGGATAGTGGCACAAAGCTGTAGTAAATTCACATCTACTTCACAGTCCTTTTTTTGTGTGTGTACTCTAAACTAGAATAGAAAATGTAGAAGTTAGTTCAGGACCTCTTGTTCAAAAGTACAAATTTGTTATTTATTCTACAGGTAACCTAAAATCAAGTCTCCTGATAGCACTGTTCCCTTTCTTTCAATTTGAAATGTTTGTTGCTCAGCAACCATGATCCAAACTCTAAGAATAATGGAAGTCTAATTAAGATCTTAATTTTCAGAAAATTTAGGACTTAGTCTGATGCACTTTGTCTGATAGTGCTGCCAATACAGCTATGGATGTTGAAGCAACTTATAGTGATGTAAGGGTACTTGGAAGTACTGCATTTCCTCTTCATGTAATATTGTAAATGTTGTGTTGACAACATAATTTATTTTCAGAATTTTTTACAGTGAGTATATATATTGACTATGAGATGTACTTCATCCAAAAGACAAACTAATCTGTATTTACAACTTTTTCCATATTATGTTCTTTATGTAATAGATTAATATAAAGCTTTATTCTGCTCTGAAAAATAGGCAGTTATGGATGACCATCATTCCTTGGTTTGCATACCCTGAGTGTTTGTGCTTTGGAGAGTGGACTGGGGGTGGAACGCCCTTGTGCAGCTGCTATTTCCAGCTGATGGTCAGCTGCTACCTTGCACTTGCGTTGGGCACTGGAGGACACTCAATTTGCACCATGCTGGCAGTTCCCCTGACTGGTCCAAACATTTCTTTCCTCTTTGATCTCATAGTTGCTAGAAATGAACTTCATTCCGCAAGCATTTAATTCCTTGAAAGGTACACACGATATACACACACCATGTTGCACCAGTAGCCTGAAGTCTGAGTGGAATGATGTCAATTAAACAATGCTTTGTGAAGTTCAAAAAAATTCTCTGTTTTTCCAAACAGAGAATAAATCACATTAAAGTAATGAAATTAACCAGATTTTATACCCTTACACCATAACACAAAATTAATTCCATGGGATTTTCAGTGCTTTTTGAATAAAAGTTATGTTCATTACTTTTACATAAAATTTTTAGTAAGTTAACCAGTAAGTGACAGATAAAGAAAGAAAGCCACTATATTCTTGACCCGATGGTTGCAAAGCCAGGGCAAACACTATTTATTTAGCTAATATTACTCTAGTTCTCTATTTCAACATTAAATTTGTTAGGATAAAATACATAGCAAAAAATTTCTTTGAGACTAAACTAGATCAAAAATTATAGTAACAAGGAGGAAATGTTCTAGCTTATGATTTCTTTATTCTCCTTATTTCTAACAAACCCGTTTGTAAGGTTGTGGGCAGCTCATTCATTTGAGAGGGGAATAAAATAGCCGTTAAACAAGTGCAGTAACCAGTTGTGGCCTCAAGAGGGCAATATATCACCACGTCTGAAAAGTTTTCGAAAACGCACGAAAAGATCACTTTTTACTAAAATAGAACAAATGCTGTTTGCTTGTGAGCAAGTGCTAAATATATTGAACTCTGCTGTATCACTGACATGACCTAAGATATCATGACCACCATTTCTCCTCAAAATTAGAACGTCTAATTCAGCATTTCCTATTTTTTAAGGCTAATTGGTTAGAAGAGGTTAAGTCTGGCACCTCACAAGAGATATTGTAATTCTTTGACCCATGAACTTGTTTTGCAGTTAAGATTTCTGAATTTAAAAAAGAGGAAATGGTGATTGCCACTCTTTGCTAAATACGGCAACAGTAAGGAGAGATTAAGATTCACCACCTCATCTCTTTATTCCATTATTATTCCTCTGGTTTCCTCATTTAGCCTCCTGTTATGCTCTCGGTTCCTGTTCACCTGCAGTCTCCAAAGAAATCCTGTCACTATTAGTTCCTCCATTAACTTCTTTTCATTTGCTTCCTAATTCATCAATTTTCCATTTCAGATAGCTTCTTTTTTTTTAGTGGTCTCTACGAGGCCTTCTTCTATACCCTCTTTAGACCTTAATTCTGACCTTTTTTTTTTTTTTTTTTTTTTTTTTTTTTAATCCCCAGCTTTGGACATATTTACAGAACAAAATTTAAAAACAATCTTGGGACTTGTTTCGTCTTCTCTATTTTTAATTGCAGAATCTTTTCTGTTTTTAACACATTTACTTTTTTCCCCCTGATTTTCTCTACCTCAACAAAGCTGCAAGAGATTTGCACTGCAATACATGACCCTGGACTTACCTGAGACATTTTTAGTCTAGCTTCTATAGTTCTCTTGCAGCTAATGATCACCCTGGGTGTCTTTAGTTATATATAGCCCAGTGGGGAAACATTCATGTAGTCACACGCTGGCATCAGCAGACAAAAAGCACTTAGTAATATTAAGTTACTGTGACTTGAACATCTACACTGTCTGCTACCAAAATCTGTCTGCTTGGTTGTTCTCCCAGTTTAGCCTGGAGAGGCTCCAAACACTGGCCAAAAGGAAACAAGAAGCAAATCTGGCTCTCACTTGGGAAAACCTTACTTGACCTGAATGTAAGTCAATGATCAAAATAAGTCTTTACTAACAATTTAGGAAAATTCAACTGCAACTCCATTTTGATACAAGAAGAATATATCAGCTGTTTGTGAGGTTTAACATCTCTGCTCCAAAACCTGAAGCAAAGACAAGAAAACAATTTTTTGCCCTTTTGGTTACTTTCTAAATAAATAAAGGAAAATTGCATAAGCAGACAGACAGTCTGAAACAAGCCTCCAAAAAGTTTTCTGACCATATTTACCACAAATTATATTCATTCTGATACCTAATGATGACAACTATGATTTGAGAGTCAGCATGATTTAATGGTTCTTTCCTGGTCATAAGATGCTGGAAATGATGAAAGAAAGAAAACTAGATGCTGTCAAAATATATAAAGACACACAAGAAGAAAAAGATATGAAGAGATTTTGAGAAGTTATGCAATAATCTTATATAAGTGGATTTGATCTTTCCTCTCAGGTTAATCCTCTCAAGACCCTTGCTCATTTGTCTTGCTGTGACTCATCTCTAGCATGTACATATTTTAGGCCGATGATGTGTTAACAATAGATAGACTAGAATTTGATTTAGGTGAAAGTTAGTAGCAATGTATTATTTAAAAAATTAAATATTTAGAATCAAGCATGGTGATTTTGGTATACTGTATCTTTCTGGAATAGCCTGTACTTCCTCACAGAAGATACATAAAACATGAGTAGCCCAGAGACTAAGTATATTATGTAACAGAACAGCTAGATCTTAAAACATTGTGAAAAGCATATCCCTATGAATGTAAAAGGCAGTGAGCATTTTTCTCTCTCCCTTTGTATTTAACATTTTTAAGGGAATATTAGTAACCATAATTTCAAATGTTATAGTTTTCTCTTTAATAATGGAGTCACTTCAAGAAGCCCTAATATGAATACAGTAAGGACTTAACAAGACAGATCTGAAGTTATCTCAAACTCTTCACAATGAACCAACCTTCTCCCCAGCACCCATAAGACAGCAGTTACAGATGATTTAATCCTAAATAAGAAAAGATCCTTCTTAAACCACCACACTCACACTATTGTGAAGTATTTATTGGGAAGTAAATTCCCAATAGCAGTTTCACTCTGTGTTTGAAAGCTTCCAAACCTGCCTCGGTGGTTTCTAAGTGTCTTTCTCTGCCTTCATGAGAAAACTAATGCACCAAACAATCACAGACAGCAGAGCATCTCTGCACTGATAGAAACAAGTATATCATAAATCACCTTGAAGTCACCAGTGATTCATTGTCCAAATTACAGCTGTGTCCCTGTTGAATCTGAGCCTCTGTTGGCTAACCAGCTAAGTCACTTGGCACCCACTGCTCACCTTTCTGCCTATCCTTAGCTACAGTGAGAGCTAGAAGTCAACCTCTTGCAGTCTTACTCTTCCGTCTCTCTACCTCCAACTCTTTTACACCCTTTAGCCTAACAGCAGACATCCAGAGATCCTCAACCAATATCAAGAAAGTTTCCAGTTCACAAATAAATAATGTGGATGGCTCTGATTCTAGTTTGTAGCTATGCTGTGGTACAGATGATTAAGACATGGCTCTAGGTCATAAATCCAGTGGTCACATAAAGCTGATCTGAGGGATTGCATAGGAATGGAAATGGAGGGCTCACAAACATATATGCAGAAACAACAGCTCCTTAGTTCATCTAAGCTGTTCATAGCCATCCCTGTGGTATCTAACTCTGTACACAAAAGGACAGAATTGTGAGGCTTTTTGCAGCCAAAGTTCTCACGTCAGATGCGAGCCAAATATTGGATGTACACATGCCCCCTACCACCAGTTCTAAATGCTAGTGAAGACATACCCTCAAAGCAATGACACTAAAACTATTTGGAACCATATCTCTATTTCTTTCTCTCCCTCTCTCTTCCCCTCCCTTCCCTTCCCCCACCAAAATTTATTTGTAATGACTTGCCAAATCCTGAATGTAAAAATTCCTTGATCCAAAATGACTCACTGCCAAATCATTCTGAGGTCTTTACATTGGAAATTCAAAACATTCTGAACAAGCATATGCTTTACAGTAGATGTGTTTCATTAAGGAACCATAATTTCTGCAGTCAGTTGTAGATTTAAAAATGCAGAATTCACACTGCTTAGATAGAAGCTGCCATTTTTCTGGAAAAAAAAATTGCTGGTTTCAAACTCTCTCAAACTATTTCTGGTAAAGCAAATACCAAAGAAAAGTGAATGTACTTGGAGGAGCTGTTTAAAATTCAAGCAAATTCACCGTTAGGAACTAAGTGTTTGGGGGGAACACTGTTTGGAGGCTCACTGTATTTCAATATCTTCTAGTAAAGCTCTATTTGTCTGCCTAAAAGTGAGAGTTCCATATGTATTCCATTATTGCTTAACAATGGTTTGACCAACTTGAAAGCTGAGGGGTGGGCTTCTGAAGCAGGAGAACATCATCAGACTCAAAACAGCAGAGCACAAATTTGTCTCTCAGTACAAAATGTGAAGTGACATTTTCAATTATGCTGCACCAAGCAGCAAGACTGCTGAGAAAACTGCAGAGCTGCCAAGGAATTTCTGGATCTGATACCTCTTTCACTTGCTGTTTTTTATAAACTGGTCATCAACCAAAAGAAGTATTTCAATCTAAATTGCATGAAGCAGTGTAAGTAAGATTCAGAAATAAACAAATTTTGACAAGCACACTATCTGTTAGGAAAATTATGAAATCCATTTATTTTAAAAGAACAAATATTAGAAGCACTGTTATTGAAAGCAAGAGATACAAGGTGAGCACTACAAAATTTTAAAAATCCTTTTTCTGGTAATTCAAAAAAGTCAGGTCTGTGCCAATTAATTATGTTTGCTTTTTTCCTCCTGTTCTGACAGTACTGATTTCAATTCCATGTTTTTGTCACCAAGCTTCATCAGCGTTACCTGTTCCTATTAGTTTTTTACTACCTTAACCCCACAGCTCAAACTGCATTTGACCTCTGTGCAAGCTTCTCCCTCTAATGATGAAAATCACCTCCAAACACAAGTAAACTTCCCCTAAAGCAATCCAGCTTCTACCTTAGCTATACTGGTGTGTTTTCAGTCCACTCTCTGTCCAGAAGCAACTCTGTCCCCTTTCAAACCACACAAATTATTTCCCCTTTGTGTCAGCTCTCCAACCATTTTCTAACAAACTGGCTCTCCTCTATTCAAATGGACTTCCAGCCACATATCCAACACAAACTTACTCTACCAAGTCCATTAAGCACTTACAGAAGTCTACCATTTAGTTACCTTCTGTGACTTTTCTCTAAAAATGCAAATCTTTCCCACCCCAACAGACCATCTATTTGTCACAGTAACAAGTTTAGATATGATATTGCAGACTCCTCTGTAGGCTACACTGACCCTCAGCTCCTCCTTAACAGGAAAGTTATTCCCATTACTCCAATTTATGAAAGGTCTTAGAGATCTCTCTTGTCCTGGGGCTTCCTGGGTTTAGCTGGGATGAATGGTTACAGAAGGGTGAGGGGTTCCCTGCCTGGATCCTGGAAGACAGTAAAATTTTTATGCCTCTCTCTTTGCTGTAGGACCCCTGGGGCTTGCTGTAAATGACAGCTGAAAAACTCGTAGAGCAGCATTATTTTATCTCATCACATCAAGAAGGCAGGTAGTCAAGACTGACTGGGCTACACAGACAAAATATAGAGCCAGTGGAGTTCAGGACAAGTTTATGAAATGTGATGAACTGAAAATATGGAATCAATAGATATCAAATTGCTTCTTGCAGAGGAAATTCAGCTGCCTCTTGCAGAAATGGAACCTGTGATAAAATAAGTTATAAATCTATATATAACAGCAACAAGTAATGAGCAATTTGCTCCATACAATTAACCCTGAGGCCTACAAGGCAAACACATCTTCCCATAAATGAAGGGGTTTGCAAATGGTTACATTTCTAACCTTTTTAATAGTGCCCTCAAAAAACAAGTGGATGGGAGTATCAATGACCACATATCACAACACAAGGGTATCAGTATAGTCAATCTAGTATCAATTTCTGGAGAAAGAGATAAAACTGCCTGAACAAAGTTACTTTATCGTTATTATATTTTATTCACATAAAATTATTGAAAATATGTTGCCATTAGATCAGTCCAAAATAATTTTTTGCTACCAATTTTTGAGTTTGTACATAAAAATGGGGGGAAAGCCCAATTTTGAATAAGATTTTAAGGAAAACTTAGCTTTCTCACAGAAGGCAAACCACGGAGCATTCTGAAACTGATACTCTGAAGTCCTAGTGCTACATATGAGAAGTGGCAATCAGTCAAATTCTTATAGCAAAGAACTCTATTGACGTTATCTGTGAGAATGCTGCTGTTATATCTGTTCCCCTTTTAGCTAGGGTAACGGAAACAATAGAGGTTAATCTGCATTCTAAAATTTCATTTGGGGCAGTTCCTAGAAGCTAAACTAAAACAATGAGAGGAACTTTCAGAATTTGCTATTGCTCATTTTCACATTTAACTCCAAAAAGCAATTTCTGAAACATAGAAGAAACAGCCACATACTTTTTTTACCCCAGGATGAAGGTGCCCATTTACTAAGGGTGCAAGAAACTTGTGCCAAAGGGTTAGCTGCAGTGCAAGACAAAATGTGACAAGATTATGCATTATTTATTGCAAAACAGGAAAAGTGGCCCTAGGTAACAGGAAATGGTACAGTCCAGCAAAGTTCTGTCTGAAGACAGAGGAATATTAACAGCATGGTAATGCCTATGCAAGGACATCAACATAACTGGCAAGTGTGAAAAATCAAAATTTATCAGTTTCTGCCCATGACTATCATTTTTATCACTAAGAAATTATTAAAAATTCTAATAAATCCTTTAGCATATTTTCAACAAATTGCTTTCTATGAAGATATTACCATATTTATACTAATTCAAAATTGTTCCCATAATAATCATAATGAAATAACAGAATTTCTGTGTTTTTCCTATGACCTAGCTAAAATTACTTTCAAAGATTTTGAGGCTGACAGTTTTTTCCTAAATTGTCATAATCCCCAAATGAAAGACTAAGTTACTTTAGTTTTTTTTATAATCCTAATAAATAAAATAAATTATGCTAGGTGCGTGCAATAGTGCAACTGGATTACTAATGGAAATAAACCTGATTCTTCTGTCCTTAAAATGAAATTCGCCTTTCAGATCTGACTTCTTCAGCACAGAACTGCTGCTAAAAAAAGCAGTATTGAATTATTGCTAAGATATGTTTGTGAAATTAGGAAACTCCTTTTTGAGTGGGATACATCTTCTTAGATAACAGAAGTAACAGGAGAGCCAATTTGCAATAACTGAAAAAAAGCAATGACACATTTTTGATTCTTATTTTGGGGAATTATGAAACAGGAGATCTAGTAAAAGAAAGAACTTAACTGCGATACAGATATGGTATTTTTACTTAGATTAATTTTTGTTCATTTATTTCATAGCATCACATAAGGGAGGGATTTTCTCTTTTCTTATTACTTGTGCCAAATTAAAGTATCTCAGCAAGGCATTATATTGTCACTGAGGCAGGATTTGCCTTGGTTAGAGCTTTTGAAAAACTGGTAAATTGGTTTTTAACTAGGCTTACAAGCAGAAGATTTAATAACTCACAACAATAGAAAAACCTGGGTAAACAAGCAGCTTGGGGAAAACTCATATTTCTTTAAAATAGTATAATTTTTTCTTAAGTATTTCAAAAATGTTCACCTGATTGTTTTCATTCACTACTCAGGAAGCACATTTAGTGGAATATGAAACTTACTTATGTGCTGCTTTTAAGTTCATAGAATACTGAACTCTCTCTTCCTAGCAGTCCTCTTTGCATTTGCTCTTCTTTCTGTTTAAAGACCTTCTCTTACTGTCACCCAAACATACTCCATAAGGTTATTTTCAAACTCCACATTAACATTTTCCAAACATTTATCACAACCAGAAACGCTGAGAAATTTTAGAAAGTGCAGTGTCAGCAGCAGTCAAGTTCCTCAAAGACAAGAGCAGCAGCTGGAGTCACTAGCTAGAAGGGTTTACTCTGGCCATAGAACAGCTAACTACTTTTAATTGGTGTCACAAGCTCAATCCACTCTCCAGAGGAGGTGAGGAAAGGATGGAGAGGAAGAGGGTGTTTACAGCTGCAGCCAGTTGTCCCAGCTGATTCTTACTCCTCCATTCTGGTAGGATTGAACTGCAGCTGCAAGGAATCACACAAAGACAAATGGCCCCTCCAAAGAGAATTACCTTTTCAAAAAGTTTGATAGAAATAAATATGATGATTTGCTAGTATGAAAGAAGAAGTTTCTCTGCCACCTTTTTCTTGCCAAAAAGAAGTCAGCATCTAGCGGGAGGCACTGGTGCCTTAGACACTCAACAATTCCATTCTTAAACAGGCTCTTGCAGTGTCATTTCAAAGAGCATCTTATATATTCACGAACAGTTTTGATGGGCTTTGTTGCTTTCACAGAATGAAGGGCTCTGTATCAGTCAGCTTCAACTGGACTAATTTTCGATACTACACAGGCGCAAGGACAGAAACAATTTGCACTTACTAAGATAGTTCTTTCATCAAAGTGTGAAAGATGAGCCCCACCCATGAAGACAGAGGGAGCAGTTTGCATCATTAAGCACTGCCCTTTAGAGCTGACAGCTGCTGCACCCTCATTTGTCTAAGAAGAAATTTGTCTTTCTTTATTTTCTACCCCGACTTCATATTCAAATATCTCTAGCTCAACTATTTCCCAACTAGTCACAGTACTTCCCATGCCTTCAAAAATACAGAAATTGTGCTTGGTAAGAAGGACTTTCTGGCCATATAAAACTAGTCCTTTTTCTCAGCTCATACACAACCTGCTAACACAGAAGATATTGCAGATATCAGATTTAGCATTTAGATGACAACATCACCCTTTAATGCATGTGTTACGAATTTTAAAGCATTCTGAAATCTAATAGAGATGGGGCTTTCTTTTTTGAAAACTTAAATGCCATTGAGGATGGATATAAAATGTTCTGAGGTGAAAAGTTCTCTGCAATGACCAGGAAGACAAAGGCATCAGAAAACTGAAACAAACGTTGTGAAGGTAATCTAAGAATTATATTACTGAGATGGCTAGGTCTTTATTTGATTATTCATTCAAATTCACTTCCCTTTCCAAAATTTATCTTTTTTTCCCAAAAAGACTTCTCAATTAAGTCCCATCTTATCTGAAGTTTAATGGAATAGTACATAATTATTGTTCTAGCATATTGCACTAATACATTGCTATTTTTTAAGAAGGATTATTTAAGTTAATAAAAAAAGCACGATGCTTCCACCAACACAGGAGGGAAAATAATCACTGCAAGGGAAGAGAAGTAATTAAAAAGAAATGTTGCTATTATACTTAATTTGACAGGAATCAAGATTCCTATTCTGGGACCAAAGCAAATCTTTTTAATGAACAAAATAGGCAGATAATATCAAGTATAACTTCATTCAAATACAGTAAAGATCCCTGACTCTCTAATGTTTCTTTTACCCTTCCTACATAGGTTTGCCATGTACCTAATCTTGGCAAAGAGAAGTGCTGTTGGTAAAATAATGTTTTACCAAGTTTAAAGACATTGATGCTAGTAAAATAATATAGACAAATCCTGAATTATCCTTGTAGATAATTCTGTCCGTTATAATTACAACAATTACTACTCTTCTCTACTTCCAGCAATCACTAGATGAGATGATTTTCAGCATTAGAAGAAAACAAAAAAGCAACCCTATCCCTGCCAGCATCTCCATCTCCACATATAGGCTTCTTGAGAACACAGCAAAAGAATATAGGATTATTGCCTTACCTCAATTTTTTCCCATATGGTTTCATAGTTCTCTTGATGTTGTATATCTTCCATCAGTTGATGAATTAAAGCTGATTTATTTGAAGAAGTCTCATTCCCAATGGGCTGAGTGGCAGCAGTCCTTTCTGACTTTTCTTCAATGTATTTTTTAATGCAAGATACAGGCATACAAAGATCTTCATCAGAGAGAATATCGCTGAGAGGCCCAGATTCAATACTGTCACCTAAGGAGGATACTATATCACTTGAAGAGCTTGGTGAAATTCTACCCCTTTTTTTGTGCTTTTTTGTCTGGTATGTCGGATACATTTCTGAATCTGAGTTCATTTCTGACAGCTCCCAGTCATCAATGTTTTGAATGGTTTCTCTTCTGGGCTTTTGGGGCAGCAACTTTGTCAGATTTTCTAGTTTTAAAGCTAATGCTTCAGTCTGTTTGAGATGTGAAGGAAGTGCTAAATATTCATCAGATCCATACCACACCTCACTATCCTTACTGGTTTTTTGAGTATAGTGTGGTGTTGAGGATAAGCTTTTATTTTTCTTTCTTAGTAGAAGAGGGGACGAGTTAGAAAGCTCAGAACCAGCAGAAGAAGCACTCTTCTGGCTATGCGTTGGTGAACTGAAGGGCTCAGTTTTACCTTGTGGTTGCCCATTTGGATCTCTCTGGTTACAACAATCTGATGATGCAGAAGAATCTGTTTCTGTCTCCTCCGGAGACTTAGAGCTATGAGAAGTAATTCCATTCTGTAGAGAAGAACACTCTCTTTTTTTGATTTGGGTTGATGGAGCTGTTTTACACATACTTCCAGGTGTTCTGTCAGTTTTCACTTTCTCTGGAGAATCATGAGACTTCTTGTGCTTTGGATTTTCTTTACAGGTGTAGAAAGTAGACTTTCCTAGAATTATGGGACTGTCTTTTAAGTGATTATTTATTGTGTACTCGAGATTTTTATCACTTATTGTATTTAAGCAATCATATGACTGACTAACTGCAGATGGACTGTTAGCATAGGGCAGCTGTAAAGCTAGGCAAAGTTTGGACCTGTCCGGTGGATCTAACAATGAGGGTGTACTTCTACTCATTTCATTTTTAACAATTTGAGAGATTTGTCTTTTTAAATCATTGGCTTCCATATAATCTTTAAACACATCGTCTTTTAGAAATAGCCCTCTTTTTGGCAAGGTAGGCTGTGTAGGAGAGTCTTCATTATAGTTAAAACAGTCTCTTATGGACCTCTTAGGTGTTGAATTTTCACAGTGAGAGTGTTTGATATTTTCACCAGTGTGCTGTGGAAGATTGCACTCTTGATTCTTTGCTGTGGAAACTGCTTTGCTATCAGTAGGTAAAACATCATTTTCAGAGAAAGGTCCTTTAGAAAGAGAGGAATTTCCAGAAGGAGATGCTAGTGACAGATCATGTGATGCTTTCTCGTCTTTGCTTTCTTCTCCATCTTCTGCTGAAAGAGGTACATGATTTTCTTTCTCCTTCAATGCTTCATTGCACTGGGAAGCAATGGACTCTGTTGCTACTGCAAGTAAACCCACACTTCTGATAAGTCCTGGAAATTCCTTATCCATCTCACTGTAGTTCCAGGATTCAAATGATTTTGCTTTCCCTTGACTGGAAGTCATATCATCCAGAGCACCAAGCAAATCCTCACTAGGACTGTAGTCAGATAGTTCAAATGCAGTAATACCACAATCCAGGGACAAGTAATTTTGAGAACATTTGATGGTTAACTGTCCAGAATCATCAACTTCAGTTAAAGAGTCAAGACGATCCTGAAATACACAAAAAATGGTACTTTTTTTGAATATTAATTTTCATATACAGAATACATGGAATAATGAAACAAAAAACAATTCCCGTGTTTCACTGCCTAACATCTAGAGAAGGGTTCATCACTGACCTGCCTCTTTTCGCAGTACCCTGTAGATTAGCTAACCATTCTGAAGCATTTGGGAATTAAAAATAGTGGGAAGATGAAAAATGCTTCATTTCAGTCCGGTGCAGCAAGGTACCTAAAAACAGCAACTCGCTTTTGTATTGGTATTTCCTTTATTTAATTCTGCTTTCAGTTTTACTTACTGTGTAGGTGGGGCCTCAGAAATTCTATACAGCAGACTTGAAATATTTCCTGCATTAACTACATCGAACCAGAGTGAGGGCACCTTGGGGGCTGCTGAGTGTACCGGTCCCCTTGTTAATCTTGTTTTCTCAAAAATCCATGCTGTTCTGCAGTCTTTCAGTTGATTGGCAGAATGTTTTTTCCAAGCATCATGTAGCAATGATGGACTTTTGTTCCCATAATTATAAGATAGAGATTGCTAAATACGTTTCACTTTTTTGTAGCATTATCATCTGAAAATTTATTTGCCAGATATTTAGAGCACAAATTAAGAATGACACAAGAAAAAGAAACTATAACATTACGCTTCCAGCCTGACACCCTCCTTTGTCAATATATTCTCAATGGAAGTCCTCAGAAACATGGACATAACCAGAGGAGACCATCTCATATGGCAAATAAGATTTTAAGATCAAAGTCAAATTAATGTTTATAAATATTTTGGTCTTGTTTGAAGGACAGTAAAAAAAAAAAAAATCTGATGAGATCAAGATCCAAAACTGCATGGTAAATAACATTCATGACAAAATTATGTTTAGTATATACTGTAAGCATATTTTCAGTAGATCTTCTAATAATTACAGAGGACTTTTACTTATAGAGACTGCTTAAAAAACATATCATAAAAGGGAGAAATTCATCTTCTAGGATTCTAATTTTACATGCCTAAATCAGTATACTGGTCCTTCTTTTCAGGTTTGTTCTAATAATAGTTTTTTGAAGCAAACTCCTGAGTATCCACAATAGGTTTATGTCTGAATTATTCTCTGGAACAACTTGTCTCACTACACTGCCCAAAACCATAGTTTAAAGACCCTTAGCATTATGCTTGAAGAAAGTGCAGTAACCACATAATCTCTCCATCTCACAATAAACTACATGGATTTGATCTGAACAGGAATTATCTTGATAAAGAAGGCTGTTGTTTGCCAGCACCCATAAAGATAAAAACATACCATTTCTGAGCCCCGTACTCCATCCACCTTTCCCCCACCCTTTACTTAAATAAAAATAGAATAAAATCCTCCAGCTAAAAATATTTATAGAAAAAAGTCACTAGAAGGGTTTTTATCAGCCATAGTCTTGGATTCTGAATGTATCTCGTCTTTAGCAAATTCTATCCAGATGTAAATTCCATGCCACAAATTTGGCATTGTCAACAGCTCAGAATAAAAAAGGGTATTTTCTATAAATCTGTCAAATTTATGTATTGGAGCTGCATTTGTTAAGGAAAATAGTGACTAAACAAGCTGTATCATCCTTCTAATATCAGGAAATTATTAGAAACTGTAAAACCATATATAAATCAAAACCTTTCCAAGACCCTAAAGGCCCTTATTTTTTCTGAATAATGATCTCCATTCCTTTGTCTCTTAAAAATGTGTTTATTTACATTAATAAAATTTACAATCATATGTATTAAGCCATCTTACTTGGTCATTTTCCAAGCAGCCTCTGAAATGTGTAAATGTGTGCTTCAGATGAGTTTTATTTAATGCTAGTATTACCATGTTTTTATCTCAGAAAAAACATTAAATTTAATTACTTAATTACTTGTATGGCTACCAAGAAGAATGCCCTAGTTAATCTTTTTTCCCTTTTCATGTAGTAATGCTTCCTTTAAAGATCCAAACACTAAAAAAAACAAAAACAACAACAAAAAAAACCCCACAATTGTTTCTACTTCTTTTTTTTTTTTTTTTCTTCCCCCACCAACTAAAGCTAGTATCATTATACCTCATAAAAATCTTGAGTACATGAAGGTCAGAAACTGCAGAGCAATTTCTGTGGACCTATTCAAGCAATAGAAACTTGATATTAACTTTGTGCTATTGCTAGCCATTAAATTTATCAAATATTATTTATGTTTTAATTCTGGTGGAAAAAAAGAATTATGTCCGTATATTTTTTCTTTTATATTACCACGTAAGCCTGTCTGGCAAAATGTGTTTTCCCTACAGAAAAATAACCTTTCCTTCCCTCTTTAGCAAGGATGGTTTTTATAGCAGTTGTAATTGGATCCAGATGGAAAATTTCCTGTTTCTTAGTATCTGAATATACACCTTCTTTATGTCTTGAAATTACCATGTCCTTGTCATAAAATAATGCCTTCCCACTAATTCACAAATCTGGACATGAAGACAAGAGTAGATTTCCTTCAGACCTGCCAGCAGTTTACCAGCATCAACAAAGCAGAAACCGAACCTGAAAGAGCCAGGTAGGTAACAGGAGAAGAGGGGGCGAGGAAGGTGGGCTTGGGCATCTCCGAGCGCTGATTTCTGGACCACGCACTTTGTTGTGCCAAAGACAAATATAAAACCCAACTGGAGCAGAGAAACATTCACATTCTCTTTGAACTTGAGGGATATGAAATTCAGGACATGTCTTGGGGCTTCTGACTTCCTCTGTAACACAGGTCGCAGAATTCGCTGCACTGAACTAGAGGTCTCTTTCTGTAAATGTATCTAACCAGAACAAAAGCATTTAATCTTAATCTTAGGATTATCTTAGGGCCATCAAATGAAAAATCTTCTACATGCTATTTATTTACCATTAATTACTCTAACTATGAAAAATGTCCATCTTCTTTAAGTTTAAAAAATCAGACCAGTAGTGTCCTTCTAACTAAGTTAATTTAGTACTAAAAAATTCAAAGGAAAAGGCATTTTAGTTAAATGAAGCCAGGTTTATAAAGCATTTACCAGTGTGTGAATTTGGCATACAGTCAGAGTAAAGAGTGTATGATTCTTGCATCTTTGTTTCTCAGATAAAATGTGTGACTGTTTAAAGGCATAATGCAGAATTGCCACACAAATTAAGACTATCTTCTTGTTATAAAGAGATGTTGACCTAGGCTGGAAAGTTTTGGAAACTTTTTGTAAACTTCACATTTGTGTTTGCAGGATGGAAATGTCTAAACTTTCACTGAAGAAATCACTGCACACTGAAATTAACTTTTGCATTGGCTGTAAACCTTAAATGCCCAAATGACCAGATGAACAACTTTAGAACAGATGCATCTCTGTAAGTCTTTCAAATCCTTTCTGAAAATTATTTCAATCAAAAGAAAACACTGCTGGCCACTAGCAAGATGTTTCTAAAAGTTTATCTTAATTTGCACTGATTTTGTTCCAAAAAATATGTATCAGCTGACAGTTTTTAAAAAATAAAACAAATTTAGCAAAATATATAGAAGTACATCATCCTGAAAACTGTCTTCTTAGCAATTTTAAATGTGCAAGAGGGGTGACTGCTTTGAACGCAGATGAAATTCTTCAAATTGGATTTAGTTAATGTACCTCCTTAGTCTCTTCAGAAAATGCTTGCAGAATATCAGTCTGCCTGGTGTAGTTTCCATTGGCGTCTTGTAGTCCCTGGAGAATACGCTCTCTCAGAACCAGGACAGAAACACGTAGCTGGTGCCAGAGTAGTTGCACTGTATGAATGTCGACTATCACGTTGACAGAGTAAGACAGAAGCTTCAGGGAAAACTCAGTCTCTAGTAGAGCATGAATTTGTTCAACATGATCAGATATATCTTCACAAATATCCTGTAATGGAAAAATAAAGTAGATATTTAGCTACAGGCATGGTCCTTTCATGGATCAGATCTACTTTTCATGTACTTTTAATTAAATTCAGAATAGATTTTTTCATAGAGGAAATATACTGTAATAAATACATCCAGACTTTTTTTTTTTTTTTCTCATGGTGATGCTACAGCAACTGAACCAGCAGCTGTCCTGTTTGGCAGTACTGCTCAGTGAATGCAGACGGCATACAATAAGGAAGGATGGCACAACAAGATCACATGAATCACAAGCAGAAAACTAACACCATAAAGTGACATCCTAGAAGACAGCAATAGGAATGAAAGTGATAAGATTGCCAGGAGCTGTCTCCCTCTCTTCTACACACACACCAGTTAAAATGTAAAGAATCCGGTCTGTGCCATCATCAAAAAAATTAATTTGTACAGAATTTACATCTAACCTCTATAACCAAGCAGGACTGGTCTGGGATAGACTCAATGAGAATAAGCTATTTCTGCTACCCATTGCTGTCTGTGGTGGTGACAGAGCACTGATTTTTGCATAGCCTTGCTCTGGGCACAAAACTGAACAGAAGATTGGTGATAAAGGAGAAACAGGGAAAGCAGAAAAGCTGAAGACATCTGTGTTGAAAAAATATAAAGAAAATATGAGCTACCAGGTTATAAAGCTAAACTTTTGATGGGATAGTATCCTCCAAATTTAAAATTAATATTACAGATTACTAAGGTTGTGCTGCATACAGTGTAAAATAATTTAATTCTGCTTTTCATTTTCTTTGTGAAAGGAAAAATCACAATACTAAAGAACATTTAGGCATATGCTATTGAGCAAACAACACTTTATAACAATTCTGTTTGAAAACTATGTATAAAAACATGTTATATACCAGTACAGAAATGTGAATTAAACCTTGAAAAAAATTGGCACTGGACCCTAGAAGTTTTTCTCCTACATCTCTAGCTGTGACTAAAGTGACTAAGATTGAGGTGACTTACTAGCATATTTAAATCCAAGTCCTATTTATTAAAAACATACTAATTTAATTAAAACCTTCTGAAATATCATGTATGTAGTTATAGTTATATTTATATATTTATTTATCGTTAAAGTTATAGTTATGTTAATATGCAAAAAAGTGAGAATAATCATATTTTTGCATTCCAAATTTGTTATTGAAACAATTCTATCAGACAATTACAATAAAATCTTATGTCTCTGATGACACTCTTGGGGTTTTGTATGGCAGTAGAGTAACAGGAAAATCAGTAAACCTGATTATTTCTAAATTAATAATACAGTACAGTAATTTCTTTAAGTTCAGATTTGGCATCTTCAGTATGAAAGTAAAGGCAAAGTATTTAATATATAATTGCACATATGTACCAAATTAAACCAAAATCAAATCTCTAGATAATATTAAATATTTTTACAACAGATAGAACAACATTAGTTGTTATCAGGTGCCACCAGTAGGTTCTCATTTTAATAAAACACCAAGTTACATCAAGTCTTCCTGCAGGACTTGGTGTAACTGTTGGTGTTTTATTAACCAGTTATATCACAGGTCCTCTTCATCTCAGAAATACCTGATGAGGACAAAACTTTGGAGTTTCAATTGTAGATGCATCAACAGAGAGGCAGTATCTCTTGCCCTGTATCCTCAGTCCCCTTGCTGGAACGAGCAGCATCTGTACTTGCAAATGCAACACACACAGCCTCACCAGCCAACATGCAGTGCTACGAGTGCTCAGGGCTTCCAATATCCATGCACTTCCAGGTGAGCAAATGGACACTCTAGTTACCAGATTAGTGTGCTCATATAATGCTACAGACACACAGAGCTAAAACTCTCGGGCTTTGGAAAAGGATCATATTATTCATTTAGCCAACTACGACTGATACACGACTGAAAAGCACAGATGTAATTCTATGTTGTTTCAAATGTTTTAAAGAATATTTCTAATTATTTAGTTTAACTGAATTTGCATTTACTTCTCCAAGATTATTAATATTCTTTTCCTCTTGGCCATAATGGTGTTTAATTTTCATTTCAGTGATTAAAAAATAGATTGTGTCCAGTAACTTTAATTTTGTAAATTAGACACAGTCTACAGAAAAGTACTTCATATACCTCCATTTAGACTATTTACGTGAACAAGCTTAAGGATGTGCCAGACTCCAAAACAAATTTTTAATATTTTCTAACTTCATACATACAGTTACATGCTGAATTCAATTGCCTTTTGAATTCTCAGAGTGATTGAAAACAGAAAGCCATAAGAAAGAACTAACAATGAACAAGTATCTTCTGACAATTTTTTGATAATATACTGAAAATATTAGCTAATGAGTCTAGCTAATACTCCAAACCAAGAATTCTGACCCACAATTCAAACAAGTTTTCTCTTGATGTCCCATTATGCTAGCTACAAAAGTATCTCAAATTTCTGAAGTAAACTTTCCACAACAAACCAACTTTATACTAAAATGCAAATTCCAGCATCACTACGGGTTTGAAAGTAGCAGATATTCCAGAATGTATGCTGTTAATTATTGCATGGCTTGCTAGAAGTTGCTCATTTTTCCTCCCAAAGCAAAGTCTACTTACTTACAGACTACTGTGGCACACAGCAACAGTCAAGAGCTTTGTGTAGTAACAAGATAATTGACAGCTTCTTAGAGCTTCAGTAACATGGAGAGAACCTAAGCCCAAACTTGGTCACATGCAAAATCTGATTTTATCATATAAGACTACCATGTCAATAAAAGACAAAATACCAGCTCTTAAAGGATTTAGGTTATAGACAGTATGGGTGTCCTACATAAAGCTTGTAAAAAAAATAATTTAGGGCCCTACTGATACCCCTTCCCTTGACTTTAACTGTCGTATGATGGTGTGAAGGTGAAGGCTGTGCCAATGACAGAATAACTGTATAATAGTTAATGCTAGGCTTCAGGAGAAAAAAATTACAAAGAAATGCTTACTTTTGCTATATAAGTTAATATTGATTAGTGTTCAGCAGAATAGCATTAATAAAGATCCATCCTATTTACTTGCATATTTTCTCTACACTTGCCTGGTAGAAACTCAGTATATTGAGAGCAAACAATATAATGTCAAATGTAGCTGACATTTTCTAAAACTTTTTCTTTTTACTCTGTGTGATTTTTATATTTATATATAATTCAGTAAAATTAAACAATTACACCTAACACAGCTTTGAATTTAACAATTTTCTGTAATAATTCACAGAGTTCAGATACTGCACAAAAAAGTCATGTTATGTAAGTACATGATTTTACTGAGGCTCAGTATCAAGACATAGTACAACATGGTTTCATTCTGCTCATTCCTCCTAACTCCTTGTAGGTGACAGCATTAGATGGAGCAAAACCAGAAGAACATAATTTTGTGTCTTTTTACTTTGTATTTATAAATAAAGAACAGCAGTGTCACAAGATAGTACCAAAATCCTGTCATGAGTGCCAGTTGCTGTTACTAGAAGTGGCACATAGGTAAAATAAATCATGCATTTTTATGTAATAATCTATTGGCATCTGTTTGTAAATAAGCATAGTTCCAGGTCAATGGCAATGATATAAAACCTATACATATATGTGGACAAAATCTTCCCCATTATAATAATATATTGTTTCATACAATATATATTCATAGAAGATATTATAATCTGATTTTCAGAAAACACCATTGCCAAAACAATTTTTATAATCATTAATCTCACATGTCAGCAAG
Organism: Hirundo rustica; assembly: GCF_015227805.2. Taxonomy (NCBI): domain Eukaryota; kingdom Metazoa; phylum Chordata; class Aves; order Passeriformes; family Hirundinidae; genus Hirundo; species Hirundo rustica. Next base: position 26,929,569 of record NC_053455.1, read on the forward strand.
GCATTTTTATTTTTACACCGTTTCATAGCGATATTAAGATAAAGATTTTGTCATCCTCTCATGGGCTTTCCTGTTGCACTGAATGTGGAATTTCTCAGGCTACAGGGGTTGTACTCCATTTGGCTGCCAACTGCCCACTTCACTCAGTCTTCCAGACAGCTGATCCTGTAATTCACAGCTGCTGAATCCATCAGCCTGCTCATAGCCCTCCATGACAACTAAAATAGCATGAATTCCAAACACTGCAGTAGATGAAGAAAAAGCGCATAAACAAGAGTGAAGAGTCAATGAAAATAGCTTTGATGTTAGCTTTTTAAAGTATTTTCTCTCTCTAGTCCCTAAGAAACTGTGTAAAAATGTATGTGAATCTACCAAAAGATGAAAAGTTAGAATATGTTGGTTTAGAGTTAATATCAGTGACAGAGAAGCTATACTGGAGATTTTATTCTTTGATCTTGCAGTAAAACCTCAGCAGGAAAAACAGATTGCTACTGCATTTTACAACTGCTGTACATGCAAATATAATCTATGTTTTAAGAACATGTCTATCTATTTGGTCTTTCCTTTTAAGTGCTTTTTAATTCCTCAGAAGACAAATATTCCAATCAGAATGTACAAATTCTTCTCTCCAGAAAAAAAAAAATTACAATATGCCACAGAATTTTTAGATTTGTTACTTTAACTGAAATTGAAAATTATAAATTAAACTAACTCTCCTCACTACCCTTTTACGCTTATGAGTATATAAAAAGGAAAAGAGAGATATTTTTATTTCTGAACATCTTCTAGAATTATATTTTTCCTTTAAAATGCATTGTGACTTCTCAAAGAAATAGTTCTCATTTTTTCCCCTACCTGGTGTAGGGGAAATTGGTATTGTATCTTTACAATAAAGATAAAACTGTTCTTTTCTATTATTGGTGAAACCTGAAGAGCAAATGCTACACATAATTTTTTTGCAGCTATTTTGAAGTAAACAATTAAGTCAAACAAAATAACCATACATTAAAAAAAAAAAAAAAAAAAAAAAAAAAAAAATCCAGACTAAGCAAAAAACAACTGCCAGGGAAAGACCTGGACTGACTTTGAGTTACCAGCCTGTCAAAAAGTGATTGAAATGTACCTTGTATGGCTGTGGCATTCTGTGACTAAGGGAAATGAATGCATTTTACTGCCTGAAGAATGCAAAGGAAAGCAGCTACCAGGAGGGTTCTGAGATCACTGACCCTTGCTTTCTGCTGACACTGACAACTTTGGAAATGCCTTGGTCCTCAAGAAGCTTCTCTGCTCTTCCTTCATGATGTTACGCATACTACTGATAGTTTCTTTTCTGGCCCACATCGTTTTCTGCACATTATTCTCTTTTCCACCTTAGCTTTTATTCTGATTAATTTATTCTCATCACTTTAAGTGAGGCATATTTTAATTATTGCAAAATTCCAGTAAATGAACCTAAGATGATCTGCTTTCTATTGTACAAATATTGCTACTGAAAAATTCTCAGAAAAGTTCTGAAAATAAATATTTGGTTTGGTGAACTCTAAGTAGGCAGAACTGTGTTCTCTTATCTCAGGAACTGGTGAGTTACATTCTTATATCCCTGTATATTTCTGTACTTTGAAATAATGTGAAAGGGATGCCAAATCATCAGTTCTTTGATAGCCCTGCTAAAAGAGTAATGGTTTCTATGTAACTGTAACAAACACAGAGTTGCCCTATGGTGATTTATTAGTTGTTTATGTGGGGGATTTTTTTAGTTTGTTTGTTGTGTAAGTATATTGGTTGACTGTTTATCTGCAAGGAAAATGAGTAAGAAGAAAGTAAGACGTAAGGTATGCTATCACACGCCAAGCACTTCAGGCTGAGGAAAAATGCCTGAAATTTTAATGGTGAAACTCCTGTCTCGGGATTCCAGCAATTTGCATTTGTTTTGCCATATGGACCATCGCTGCGGCCAAAGGATCAAACAAACTGGGAACATGCAAAAGGATCCTTTTGTCCAGAAACAGGGCAGTTGCTGCTGGAAGTTATTCCAGCTCACTTGCCAGGACCAGCTGCAGTGTCTTGCAAACCTAGACCAGCCTGTACCTTTTCTGCAGAAGCAAATGGCTGCAGGGAAGAGAGGCTGCTTTCAAATGTTTATTTCCCCTACTAAATTTAATCAGTAATTTAATGGAAAAAGACTTTCTGAACACAGCACTCACCACAGGCCAGATTCTTAATTACAAGGAAGCATTTAGTTCACAGGAATCTTCAAACAGCTGATGCACAAAATCACTCTAAAGTCTGTGGTGGAACTGCAGAGTGACAGAAGTTATGGCAGTAAAATGAGGCACATCAGAACTGTATTGAAAGAGTATCATGTAAACAACTCTGGGCTAGCCGCTTCTCAGATATTCCTGACAACAGTAGCGTTGATACCTGCATTACACTTGTGTAAGAAACTGCAAATGCAAGGTGAATGTGGCAAATAAGTTGCTGTGGGAACTGATGCAACCTTTGCAACTACATATTGTTTTCACATTCCTGAAATTCCACTGGTTCTACTGTGCAAAACTACAACATGAAAACCCTTTGAAAGCTTCCAAATAAAAGATATGTTCTTGTATCCCCAAGCCCGCAGTGTTTAGAGAATTTTCCTAATAAAGTTATTGCTGTACAGAATTCCTTCTGTGCACAACTGTTTCAAATTTTCATTTATCTTGCTTTAGTCATGTTAAAGCAAACTGATTTTTATCAAGCCCTATCTCTGAAAATTTTAAAAGAATTAAAACTTGGTATAAAATATCATATTCGTGCTGACTGAAGTCTGGTTTTGTACTATACTCTGGAAGTTGTAGTACCATTGCAGTGGTACTCTAGAACTGTTCTTCACACAAGAAGATAAATAGTACTGAACTGCGCAATATAGTAGCAAGTTTAGCCTCTAGCTACTTCTGACAAAAAAAAAAAGGAAAAATACAAAACTCTTATGAAAACCTAGTCAACCAAGTAGTAGTAGAGGTAAGTTTGGGGGGGGGGGGGGGGGGGGGGGAAGCATTCTTCAAATGCTTGTTCATTGGATAATGGTAATTATTTATATATTTCTAAATTACACTGATTATTTAAGATCACAAAGAAATATCAAAAAATTATGGGTTAACTTTACACTAAACACACCCATCTTGTGTTATATGTATGAAATGGAAGAGAGAAGACTTATTAAAACATCCTTGAAATACCTTGTAGTCCTCTTCACAGAACCCTATTTTTTCTACCATAATAGAAGAATGTAGGATATACTTTCCAACTCTCTTGATAACTACTTCTGATTCTTACTTCTTTTACTGTCTTTACTCAGCACTTTCTTGCTTCCTGTATACCATATATACTAGGTGTCATTTAAAAGCATTTCTAACTATTTAAAATTACCACACACGAATAAAAATTGAGGGTGCAAATGGAAGTATATTTTACTCACAGTGAACATTTACGCTCTGCAGTATCTAAACCAACTGGTTCTTGGTAGCCTGGCCAGGACTAGATAGATTTTGACCTCAGTGTAGAGAGTTCACTGGCTGTGAGGAAACTCCCATTACCATTTCATGCAAGACACACAAAAATGTAATGCTATGAAAAACCGTGTCAGCTATATGAAGAATCAGAAAGAAGAACGCTCCTATTATTTGATCATGACTTCTATAATTTTGTCTACAATATGAATTAGCTAGCAGAATTCAATGCTATTGTCCAAATCATTCAATAATTTTCCAGCAAAACTGGTTATCCTTTGAAAACCATGAGTTTCAAACATCTACGCTGGCAAACCATTAACCCTGACAGTTCAATTTGCAATGTGTCTTACTCTTGTTCTCTCCTAATTTTTAATTTGAATAAGATTTGGAACTACTCTTGGGACAGAGTAAGAAAATTTCAATTATTGTTTAAGTTTTCTGCAGGACCATAGGATCTTCATTGTCCTGAGCTCTATTTTCTGGTGAGGCAAACTGGTTTTGTTGTTTCTACAAGAAAATAGGTGCGCCTATCTTATTTTTCCAGTTTATAGATTTCTTTAGAAAGACTCAGTTTTTTATTAAATTCAATAGATTTAATAATTGTCTTTGAGAACAGCTGCACTCAAGAGAAGAGTTTAGGTAAAAGAGAAAATTCTTGGAATAAGGTCTTGTTTCTGAAATAATGAAGTTTTAAATTACAAACAAAATATATCCCTACATAAGTAGCACAAAGTATTTTGGGGAGCAGTGAACTACTGAATAAAAGGAACTTCAAGTTCACACAGGAGAAAAATTCAGGCCTATTGCATAGGCACGCAGAACACTGAACAGAACAATTTTAATCAAAATATTTTGACTTTCTTAAGCCAAAGAATACTAACCCCTTCACTGTCTTTGACTGAAGCTTAGTGACTATAACAGAATTTAATAAACGATGGTGAGACTACTCTCATCTCAAATGAGATATGACGAGTCAGAAGTGAAGAACTACCATCTGTGCCAGGTCTTCTATAATGAAAATTGATAGCATGATAGGAAGTTTTCAAGATGGGTGGCTGTTTATATCACTGCAGCTAAGCCTCAAAGAGCTTCTGTGACATGTTTTTGAAGTTATTTTCCATCAACCATTATTTAGGACAGTAAAAGGGACAGAATCTCTCTTGGTCTTTATTATCAGACTTCACTTTGTTGGCACAGTGCTTCCCTTTTACGTTGTCAATGAATCATAGAATCATTTTGGTTGGAAAAGACCAAAAGCTAACATTTAATCAATGAAATCTTATGGGACCTACTGAGATTTTTTTTTTTTTCTTGGTTTAGAAACATGGAAAAAAAGCCTTAGATTCTAATTTTGCATGCTGAGGTTTGTGACCTTCCTGCTCTCTCTTCTGAAGGACAAATATTCAAGTCAGCTGGAAAGCCCTTGTAGATGGCCCAATGAGTTAGTAACAGTTACAAAGCATGTAGAGCATCTGGAGGCACTTCCTGTAGTCTGAAACAGCTACCACCTACCCAGCCTAGCAGGGGGCTTCTTCCATTCTGGATATCACTTCCTGTAGTGTGAGAGTCAGAGTAAGAAAGTATAAAGCTGTGCTAGGAAAAAAAATTTAAAAAATAAAAATAATATGTATATATATAAATAAATAAATATATCTCCACATACCACATAAAAAACAAACACAAAGGAAAAGCAAACAAAAAGCTACCTAAATTTGCTATATTGAGACAGAACAATTTGAAAGACTGGAAGAAAACTATTTTACATGTTTAATGTCTTAAGAGAATGAAGAAATAAAGGAACAAATTTTAGGAATAAAATACTTATATGTCATAAAGAAATCTAGAATGTACAAGATTTTTATTCTAATTTCAATTCTGTAATTGTACATGAAATTTATTTATTTAATTACGGAAGGAACTCTTTGAAGAGTCTAATCAAGCCCCTTATCACAGAATGGTTCGGATTGAAAGGGGTCTTAAAGATCGTCTCATTCCAACCCTGCTGCCTCAAGCAGGGACAACTCCCACTAGACCAGGTTGCTCAGAGCCCCATTCAACCTGGCCTTGAACACTCCCAGGGATGGGGCAGCTTCTCTGGACAACCAGTTCCAGAGCCTCACCACCTCCCCAATAAAGAATTCCTTCCTAATATCTAACCTAAACCTATTCTCTTTCAATTTGAAGCCATTTCCCCTTGTTCTGTCACTACAGTTCCTGGTGATTATGATTTTTATGATTCCTGATTAGACCATATATTAAAAATTGTTCCATATTAGTTCTGATATATATAAAGTATGGCACAGAGAATATTCCTGTGGGTTTTGACCTGAAATGCCAGGTTTACATCCACAAAAGGAAAAATACAGTAGGGGGTTTTACAGGCTTTTTTAGAAGGAATATAATGGAGATTAAATTGGAAACTTGTACTTATAGGACTGGCATGACATTCAAAGCTTTCTGAACCATTCAAACCACATGCTTACATGTGACTTTACATAAAAAAGCAACTAACATATATTAGCTAGTATTTATCTGATTATTTCCAAATCTCACTATCATCCTGCGTGTCTATAATGTTCATACAAGTGTTTATCTAAAAATTTGTGTATAGTATCTTCTTTTCAAAAAATTCATGTCCATAGTATCTTTGAATTTTTGATTAAGATGTAAGAAGTGTGCTGTATAAGTAAAAAATGATCAAAAACTCAGATTTTGCACCATATTTGCAGAAAATTGATCAGAAATACTTCTAAGATAAGCTAGTAAAAAATGACATATCTACAACATAAAGCACTTCTTTACAATCAAATTGTCTCTAAGGAAACCAAAATTCTCTGCCAAGAGTTGCTTGTTCTGGCTGCTTATAAATATAAGCATGACAGACATAAGCATTTTAATGCTAGAATTGGGCCTCAATATTTAAATTAGACATAATATTTTAGTTAGAACTATTCAAATACACTGTACTTATAATTTAGAAACAAGTTACAACACTGTAGAGCACATTTCAACAGTATATTCCTACAAGGCATATTCCAGTGTGACAGTTCTGAGAAGACTGCTCGTGCTCTATTAGGATAATTCTAATGGTGCTGGGTTTTTTGCTTTACAAGAGAATTTTCTGGTGTAAAGCACTGACACTTAATGGCTGTTAAGACGTTTCTTCTTGAGAAAGTACTTGTGCACTACACAATAGGACTGAAGTGCCTTGAAATAAGTAGGAAATGAGCAGTGTTTATCTAAATATTTATTAATTTTCATGTACACACATATATATAGGAAAATGTATTTATTACAGGTAGCTATCTGGAATAAGATCCTTGATTTATAAAGCACTTCATAGTCAGTGTCATTTCCATCTTTAGGAAAGCAAGACAGCATGGCCTGCGAGATAAACTGTTTCTTATGCTGACAGTTTTATCTCTGAACAGGCTTCTTTATACGCCATCTTATTTTCAAGCTAAAGAGATAAGTTATAAATTGTCTTTGTCTAGACTGTAGCTTTCAGTGATGAGTGTAACTCTTGCTGCTGTGCAGGCTCAATGAGAAAGAGAAAGGCTGTTTCCATGCCTGGGCTTGTAAAGCAACCCTTTGAAATTCAATAGTCAAACTTGTCTGTGCAGAAGTTAATGAACCTAAGTGGCTTCAAGCTTCTAATGTGTGTTTGTGCATTTTAGTCCTGTGTAAAATATTATATTTCCTGCAAAAATAGTCATCATCAATTTAGCTTTGAACAGAATTCTAAATTTAGACAAAGTCAAATCTTTTATCTTCCTCTGATAATAAGATTCACAATAGATGGCATTGGATCCCTGAATTGTGGTATTCTGAAGTACAAACAGGGAATAGGAAAGGTAAGTGGCACAAAAATTGCAAGTGTTGATGTTTCCATATTCTTCTTGGAACAACTGGGCTGGCTCTGCAGAGCCCCAGCTGGGTCACAAGCTTTCCTCTGAGCTGAAGTGGCCGTGCGAGGCTGGGCTGGCTGTGAGCCTGGAAATACAGTAACCCCGCTCACACACTGCGCTCCAGCTAACAGCCCTGCCAGAGCCTGGCTCCCCCTGCCTCCCCCTCCTGCACAGGCACAGAAAATGCCCCGGACACTGAGGGACTCTCGCATTCTGGTACGGTTTACTGTACAGCAATCTTTACAATTTTACTGTACAACAGACTGGAAAAGAATATTTTGTAATTTCAACACATTTAAAAAATATATTTCCATGCAGATCATCTTCTACCAAAACATGAAATCCATAAGGCTGTAGGAAAACAAAACATATTTTCCTTTTCTCTCTAAGCCACAGTCTGATCAGCCAGTCTCGACAAGTTTGAGTAAAATGGAAGGAGCGTTGGTATTTTAAAACAATATTTTTATTTCTTTTACAGCTCCTAAATATTGAGGCCTTTTTGCAGACAGCTTTTCACCACTTCATCAAGAATTTTGTAAGACACTGAGTCACTTTGAGCCAATGGGAAGCTTGGTCAGCTGACAAATTCTTGAAGTAGTATTGATAACAGCAAGTCTGTCAAACTTAATATATTTATATATCCCCTCTACATCCATTCTCTTAAAATTCTGCCACTGCCTGTATTTCAATATCCTGCTCAACATTAATCAAAAATATCCTACATTAATCAAATATTAATATGTTATGTAGAACATTGTGATTCCTCTCAGCCGTTACTATAAATTAACTTCCATCAGGAAGACAAACTAAAACCTATACCAAGTGTTTAGCTCTTTTAATCAGGGGTTGAGGGAGGCCACAGTTCTTAATAGAGGTGTCTCACTCTCCAAGATTGAAGCATAAAGGATGGCAGAACATTACAATTGCTCGTTGTAATGATCTTTTCCCAAAACATTAATCCTAACATCCTTTGAATTTCAAAGTGTGAAGAATTTCTAAAACTTACCATGATTGTTTATATTTCTTTATGTCTTTTACAATGTCAGGCGGGATCGGGATCATCCAAATAATTCATAAATTTCAGCTGAAGATGTTTATAATTTATGGAAATCATTTTGCAGACTTAAAATGAAATTTGGATAAAAATCAGAATTGGACTTCACTCTACACTTTCTGATTGTGTGTCTGAGGTAAGCATACTGCAAAAACTAAGTAAACCAGAAGTATCAACTCCTGAGAAAGTTTCTTCACTCATCAGCACAGACAATAGATATGAAGAGGCAATTACCATACCAGCTATGTATCTCATTCAAGGCAATCACATCAACATTAAATGCAAAACCTCTTTACACAAAAAGTTATCAAGTCAGAAGAAAGGCAAAAGAAAATATCACTACAGATGTGACAAAAAATGGAACATGAGTAGAGACAAAGGAATTGAGTAAGCAAATTTTAAGAAGAAACCTTTACATGGCAAAGGCTGTGAGCAATAGCAAGCAGTTTGTGCATGGAGGGCCTGCTCTCCAGCATGAGCCCAAGGAGCTGAATAAGGATAAACAGCAAATCCACTTCAAAATTAAACTCCTAATCCAAAATGGAATGGTAATACAGACATACCCACAGAAGAGCAAAAACACCTCTCTAATTTTCCTTATGGAATAGGCAAATCATACTGATACATCTCAATATATGAAGCAGCAATCAGAAAAGGATACGAAATGGAACAATAATAAGCCCCTACTACACTTCCTCTAGTATCAAGCACGTAAAGCTGTAGCAGAATTTTCCACTCCTTCTTTCTGAGTTTTAAATGAAACTTTCACAAATAGCACTTTGGAGAAGAATATGGCAACTGCCATTACAGAGATGAGAGTAGTGACTTGTTTAGCCAGCAAAGTCTAAACGAGCAATTGGCCACTGACGCATGGGCAGCTGAAGAGCAAAAATAAAAACCTTTTAAAAGTCAATGAAAAATTCCTATCCAAATAACAGATGCAACTGCTGCCATAATCTATGGGCTGATTTCCCATTTGTCTGGCACCTTGTAGAAGCTACACGTCAACAATTCTCTATCCAGTGCCAACTTTTGCTTTGGAGAAGTCAAAAAGCTTTATCATTTTAATCCAATGCAAACCTTTGAAGAAAACAGTCTTGGCTAACCAAAAAATTCCTGAACTTTTACTGTAGCTACAATTTCAAAAAAAGGAATAATTTTGCAAAGAGAACAGATGATTTTGAGCAGTCTGAGCATATTCCTCAGGCTACAGCACACACAGAATTTTGTGAGCTGAGAACAAAACTGAAACAAAGGGCCTTTGGAAAGCATACAGCTCTCAGAATACTTTTTAAATGGTCTGCTAAAAACTTGTGCAACTGTGATAAGCAACAGATTGTTCAGGATATTTGGTCTCCTCATGAGAAGCTACAGAACTTAAGGTTCTAATAGAATTAGTAAAATCTGCATCTAATGAAGAAGTTCCTTGTTTACTATTACTAACATTCTTTTCAGTCTGATGGTTTCCCAAGCCTTTACTAAACACTTCTTTTCACAATATAGGTCAAAATTGTAGCCAAAGTAATGCAATTAGAATCTTAAAGTGTCTATTTCTAATTATATTGTGACCTATTAAAAGTTAGCTGAGTAATGTCTAAGAGAACAGAGAAGATTGAGCATTAGGTTTCACCTCAACAGCCAGTAAAAAGTTAGTGCTCCATATGGAAACAGGAGACCAAGAAATTTACACATGACAAACATATTTTTAACTTCAGAAGTGAAAGATTTTAATTGTTTAAGCCTAAGATTGTGATTGCAGAAACTTTACAGGGTGTAGAACATGGAGTGAAAGAGACTGAAGAACTCAGAAGTCTACATCTACAGAGAAAAAAATCTGTAAATTTTGCAAGTCAGATTCACGGTGTACAGGAAATGCAATGCATTGTTTCAAACCAAACATATTTAGGTCATCCAATACTTTTAAAGATCTTGAAAAAGATCTTGATTTATTAAAAATGCTTTTCTTTATTAAAAAATCAAACTGAAAATTTATTGCTTTACACTTTTTTTAGCATTTTGTAAAATATTTCAGCTTAACAGTGTCTTACCTCATTTATACTGGAAGGAAAGTTTTCAGTTATCAGCTTTGCAAGAAAAAAGACTGTCCCATTCCCTTTCTTCTGCTAAAGGAGTTACACGCAAGCAGCAATTCAAAAAACGTATGTCTGTTTAAAAGACAGACAAATAAGCCATAGATGATCTGTAACCCAATCCATCTTCAGTGCAGAGTCAACAGCTTCTGTTTTACATTAAATATAGAGAATTGTCCGCTGCCTCTACCTGTGTTATTGTGCAGATCAAGTTTAGGCCTGTCTGCTCTTCTCCTGCACGTTCTGAGCTACAGTAGTGATTTCCCAACATCCAGAGCTGCTGTGTGGCAGCTCACTGAAATTTCAGCCGACACTTGGAGACTTGCAATTAGCAAGGTTATTTTAAGCACTGACCTAAGTTCCAGTAGAATGTTTATGGCATTATGACAGGAAGGAATCCAGTATCATATCAGTCACTTGGTAACCCTGTAAAGCTGATCCTGGAGACCAGACCCTCTAATTCACAGCATAAAATTGAATATCTGACCCCAAATTTACTTCAGCTTTTGTTTTCAAGCTTTGAAATGAGTGGAAATATCTACTTGGTTAATATTAGGAAGCTTAGAACTTATTTTAGGATCTGGTAGATCATATGCTTGGAACAAATGTATTAATAGGAAGTTGTTACTTCCCTAATGGAGAGATTCATTGCTTACAAAACAGAGACTGTTACTTTTGCAATGCTCACATTTGAAATAATTAACTATTACGCGCTAAATGGGAGAAGAAAATAACTTAGAGTTGTTGAATTTATTACAGCTGGAGTCCATAACAATACCTTTTAGTTTCCCCACTTGGTTATTTTGAAAAGAGCTCCCTCTTCTGTACAGGCCTTTGGTAACCCTGGATTTTGGTTTGCCCTGGATTCCTTTGGAATTCTCTGGCTGTCTAACTATTTCTAAGTCATGCTTAAAGGCTCAGTCATACCTCCACACCCTCATTTGCCGTTCATTCTCATTCCTCTCCCTTTCCCCCCCACTCCCTCCCCCCTTCTTTCTTTTTTTTTTTTTTTTCCTAATTCATGGGTCAGCTTTCCTGTTTCCACCCATCCTCATGCCTCCAATAGCGGCAGATCTAACCTCACACAGAGAACCAAGACAAACAGCTCATCTGACTGTACAGGTTAGAGCTATACTGCTCAGCCAGTTCATCTGTGTGCGCACACACCCAAGAGAAGCTTTTCTGAAAGCACTACAGTCAGAAACACTAGCAAATGAGAGAGTTTTGTTCTAAGGAGCGTAAATGAAGGGAAGAAAAAACCAACCACAAAACCAACCAGCCAAACAAAATCCAAGAAAAGTTGCTGCTTTTACAAACTATTTTGTAACTTCTACACATCACTTATGACATTGACATTGCTCCTTTGATACTGTAGCAAAATTCACTGGAGGCAAAATGTACTTTTGAGAATAAAGAGTATTAAGAAAACCACAGTGAAAACAACATAAACTCCTGTAGTCCTTTTAAAGTATCAAAGGTATCCTGAGTTACGTACAAACTTGAGATAGTGTTTAAAACAATTAGCAGGAAGCTAACCGTTAGAGATAACCCAAATAGCAAAATTCAAAATACAATATAGTTAGCAGGCAGACCCTTCAAATGTATCACAAGAACAACAGCTGGAGTTTTCGAATGAACTGACCGTTCATATACTTTTGAGATGGTCAGCTCTCAGAAAGGTACTGTAGTCACCCCGGATAAAACAGTACCTGAGTGCATACACACACCTGAACTCTGAACATAAAGGCAGAAACATTGTTGTCATTACTATATAACTACCTTCCTTCGGAAGAACAACTTTATGAGAGAACATTTCTTATGAAATACCATAACCTAACAATTTGAAGATGGCTTGAAAGCATTGGCTTGCTACTACAGCAGAACCTCAGGCAGTAAAAACTTTAAGGAAGTTAAGAAAAGGATTTTTTTTTTCCTTGCTCAGACATCCTCTTTTTTAAAACTTGGGAATGACAAAATCTGCATTTAAATACACATCTTTTCCATCTTAAATCCATTCCTGAGCATATAAATAGGCTGACCTCTGTAGAAGCAAGCAGAAGTCTTTAAAAGTGAGGGTAAGAGAATTTGATTGAAAAATGGCAGTAAAACCAACAGTGAGGTGCGTTTTTTTTTTTAGTACTATCAACTTCAGAGTACAGAGGAGAAAAAATTGACTGTAACAGTGTTTCCAGGCCTGGCCAAAGTTGCAGGCTCTGTGCTCCAAGATTATATCCTACACTGCATTAGCTGTTTTACCCAAGTCATTTGAACAGTATTATATTATTATATGAAGATTTCTAGCTAAATTTAAAAAAAACCAATCATTGCTCAAAATTATTTCAAATCATTTCAGTTAATTTTTTCTTCCATTTCTGCTTCAAATAATTCTGGCTTTGGAAATATTGTATCTTATATATAGGAAAAGTATCAGTTTTCATCAGCTGCTAGTATTTAAACAGGTAGCTACATAGGCTACAGTAGATTGTATCCTTTTTGCAATAGGAAATAAATTTTCTAATTAAAATTATAATTTTATTTATAGGCAACAATAGCATGACACATTGAGATGCTATGATGCTACAAGGCTTTCCTCTGGTTTACGGCTTAAATTGCAAAATATTGAGAAAGAATAACTGAGGGTGAGTGGCTCAGTTCTCTCTTTGAAACTTGATTCATACCTGACTAACAGCAAGGGGGTTTTTTTGTTTGTTTGTTTTTAACTATCAGGTAACTCCAAGAAACACATCTCAGAATGTTGTTTGCATTACTAGGCAGTTTTTACTTGTTGATTGCACTCCCTGTTCCAAGTGGGAGCAGTAGGTGAGTCAAGTTGGGTGAGAAAGGCACGTAGTCTACTGATGAGTTCGAAATGGACTACCATCTTAATTAAGCAAACTGTAAAAATCATAAAATCAAACCATGGCAAAAGAAATATGAGCAGAATAATAGACATGAGCTGACTTTAGAAAAGAAGCACTGCATAGTAGGAGGAAAATTCAGCAGAGCTGGAAGGTTTCATCGTAAGTGTTTTGAAATATCTTTCTTGCCAACTCTGCAGAATGGGACACATTTTCAGCAAGTTGTTCTGGAGATGTAAAAGAGAGAAGGCCAGAAAGAAAATATCTGAGGTTAGAATTAATGAATGACTCATATGTTTTCCTTGAAACACAAATAGTTTTGGAATGGTTAGGTAAAATGCTCAATGAAGCGACACCCACAATCAATTTCATCACTTGTGTTATACAGTCTAAATAGAATTACTGAGGGAGGTGTGTGTAGTATTATTATATATTATTATTATTATTTAAATATTTATTTATTTGTCAATAATGAGAGGTTTGGCAGTTACTTCAGGGAAAAAAAATCATAACTTATATGAAAGGCTTCTCATTTCAAACTTGTAACATCACTGACTTTTTTCAATTACATACTTTTGCTTGAGGTTTAATTCCTATGCTTTACCCCTTAAGCTAACCTTTACCAACCAGACAGCCTATTAAATTGGTATTACAAACTCAACTTTTTTTTTTTCATATAGAAGACTAAAAATGCAGTCCTTGTTTGCAACCAACTTGATCTTTTATGAGTATAGCAAACTGACATGGATAAGAAGAATTAAGCTAGTTTCAAGTTTTCCAGTTAAAGAAGTCTTCACTGGAAAAAAAAATCTATTAATTTAAATCAAAATTTTACAAAAATATTTTGACTGGAAAAGCTTCTCAAAAGCAGAATAGTCTTTCTCTCCATGATATCCACTTTTTATAGGTGATTCAAATATGTATGATTTTTAAAAAAAATTTTTATAACTATTACCTTCCTGTGATTCTCAATGGCAATAAAAGAGGTCAAAATCCAGATCTCTCTTCTACTTGGTATTTACTGATTCACACAATTGTAGCTATGCTTGGAGTACATCCAAGACCTACGCACAAGAACTCAAGGTGGATATCAAGAAAAGTGTTGGGTGCATGATCTTTTCTTCTAAAATTTTTGAGACTAAATTCAATTTGTAGTTTTGAAAATACCAGAATAGGATGGTTTTATTCTCTTGCAGCTAAATAAGCTAGCCTAAACACAGAAGTGGGAATATTCAAATTAATGAAGATTCAGTTAATGGATAGTTTTATTAATTTTCCTAAGCACTTCACCAAGTCATTATAAGCAGAAATGGAAAACATTTCAGTTAGTGACAACAAATAAATTGAAAACACGGCAGACGAATTTTATAAACACAGGGTTTTTTTCAGTTTACCTCCATAATTAAAAATTAAAATTTAACAAAAAATCTCTCCCATGTCCTTGCCCAGTTGCCTGTATTTGCATTTATTTAATATTTTCAGAGTAACTAGAGGGGGAAATGCACCAATGTGAGGCAAAGAGAGGTTGCAGATATTATCCTCTCCTTTCAGTAAAGGAAACATCAGTGAATACCACCTTTGGCATTTTCATGACTGTACTTTAAACTGAGTATCATTGAGAAACACTTTTTGCACTGCATCCCTATTAGGTACCCCTTTGCTGCAGCCTATCTTCATTAGCACCCAGCAGAGACTGAAGGTTTAATCGGTTCCTCCTCCCTACACTTTCAAATTCTTTCTTTCAGGAAACAAGGAATTAAATGGACCTTGGAGTGCACACATTGACTCCCTCGTATTCTAGCAAACAGCTGAACTGAGAACAGTTGGAGCTGCAAATTTCACTCACACCATTCAAGCTTAGTATCCTATTAAAAAAATCCTCAATGCGTTATCATTACAAAGTATGAGTTGACATTTTTAAAGGCATATACTGCAATTCAAAGACTCTAAGTGGAGTCAGACTTCTCTGTTATAACCTTTCATCATCCTCCTGACAAATCAAAAGATAAGAAAGCTTATGGCAGAGGAACACTTTCTCTAAATTGTATTTCTAAAATTTCACAGAGAATAAATGGAATAAATAGGTTGAACAAGGACTGCATTTTTAGTCTTTTATGTAAAAAAATGTAGAGTTCATGATACAAGAACAGTTTCAGATTTTGCTCTGAAGGATTTGATAATGAAAAACTATAAACATGGTCTTTCCTAGGAAATGAAAGGCTGGCTAAAACTGTTTCTCCTTCTCCTATTCCAAGCAATTGATTGCTGCATTCTGGACCTTTCTAGGCAATGGAATTACATCATTCAATTTTTTTAAAAGAAAACAGCTGTTACATCCAATATTCATGACCCGTAAGTTTTCCATATCAAGTTATTCAGCTGTTCTTTCAGTCCATGCGAGTTGTAGTGAAACTAAACTGTGCAAAAGACCAAATAGTTTTATTCCATAGTTAAATGAATGCACATATTGTTCCAAAGCAACAGAAAGAAAACAAAAATAAAAATCTTGGTCTTATCACTGCTTCAGCGGACTGGAAACCCCTTTTTCTTCCCACACACAGAATCAGTACAGTATTTTGTTGCATATTTCACATTGCTTCTTATTAGCATTTGATGTGCACAGCTGTATGTGCTACATGTGAATAATTCTTACAGAACTTCATATTCAGAAAGAAAGGAAGGGAAAACACACAGATATTTTTAAGACAAGGCACAGATACTTTTGAAGATCCATGCCAGCTCTCATAATCAGTTCCCTGAAATTCAACCTTATATCTTTTCTTCACTGGTTTTGTTTGGATTATTTTGATTTTTTCAGTGAAGGATAAGTACATTTGGATAAAAGGAGTTTATTATGTTGTTATTTAGAAACATATTTAGATATTAGATATTTAAATGGTCCTAAATGTATCAAGGGAAGTTAAACAAAATCCATTAGTCTCCTAAATGCATAAGGACTTTTCTCATGTTAAAATTTTATTATGGTGGGTACATTATGTTTCCAGGATGTTGTTAAATTGATGTCTGCACCTCTTCCAGAAAACTGATTTTGTAATAACACTTACCACAAAATATAAGTGCTCATTTTTATTTAAATAAATGGTGAACTGTAAAAAAAACAGTAAGAGAACCATTCTGTTACAGAAAGAGAGCTTGCCTTAGGGGCTGCCTGGGAAGGTGAGGTGGTGATAACAGCAGTGGTTTCATGGATGCGTTGTACTGCCTTAACTTGCTCTTACTGCTGATTTTCTGCCAATTTATTTTGGACCTCGTTCAAGCCACGTTGTGTCTCTATGGTCTGCACTCTGTCAAGTATACAGTGGGTGTGCCGTGTAAAAAACTTCAAACCAGTAGAAAAACCAACCAAATATTATTACCCAGTGACCTATGCAAACCTAAAGAAGCTTTAATTTTGTATCCAAGCAGGAAGGTCTGGGATTATGGGCGTCTCCATCTTCAGGGACACCGTTAATTTAAGCTCTGTCTCCTGCTAGTGGTATTACCAAGCTGGTATTTTTCTGACATGGAGAAATAGCAGAAATTCACTGTAGATATCGAGTGTTTCAAGGTAACAATAATACACGTATATATAAAAATATATGTACAAAAATGCACACATATTTCTCTGAGGGTTCTATGTCAGCTTTACCACTACAAGAGCAAGCATTTCATTTTGCACATTTGACACATTTGTAAAGATAATCTTTTTCAGCTAAATATTTAAAAAAAAAAAAAAAACAAAACAAAACAAAACAAAACAAAAAAAAGAAACACCTTTTCAAACTACTATTGGTGATGCTCCAAAGTTCTATGCGTGTGATCGCGAACCTTTCCCTTTTCCCATGCCGTTTCATTTCTCCCTCCCCAGCGGCCGGGCAGCTCCTGCGGCACTAGATGGTGCTGCCGCACAGCCGCAGCAGAACCGCCTGCCTCCGGCGCCTGCCGGACCTGAAACGACTCGCTGCCCTTTTCAACGCTGAAGTCACTAAACACGGGACTAAAGACTATTGCCCAGGGCCTCTGGGTTTTCGTATTGTTTCACCGTTTGGTTGTTTTGTTTGTTTTTTTTTTTTTTTTTTTTCTTTGTTTTAAGCGAAGTTCTAGCTTTCGAGGGCACCGTGCATTATGTCGTTTTCTTGCCCATGATGTAAGAATAGAAATATGG
Organism: Hirundo rustica; assembly: GCF_015227805.2. Taxonomy (NCBI): domain Eukaryota; kingdom Metazoa; phylum Chordata; class Aves; order Passeriformes; family Hirundinidae; genus Hirundo; species Hirundo rustica. The sequence continues at coordinate 26,947,138 of NC_053455.1, forward strand.
AACAAGAAGAAAATTTGCGTACATAATAAATGCAATTAATTACATTTTAAAACTTTTTTAAGCTTATCACTTACCTACTTTATGTTATACAGTGAAATAAGAAGACAAATAGCAAAGACCTTCCTAAAATGTTATGACACAAAACTTTTATCTTGTGAAATTAATTTTTCTAATAGAAGTACAATGAAATAAATTAGTGCAGAAATAACTAAACAAAGCAAGACATTATAAATACGTTATTTACACCTTAAAAAGTAATTCAAATGTGTTATTAAACTCCCCATTTCTGTGCTTCCATACAGTTCAACAGCTTCCCAGGAGTATAAAGTGGCCTATGTGCACATATGCAAAACTATATCTTAAATGCCCATTAGTTTCCCAGCTTTCTTTATATTACTAAATACAAAGATTTTGACTTTGTGTACTTCTTTTCAATTTATCACTATTATTGTTGCTGTTATTGTTATTATTTCTGTTTGGTTGGCCCTGAAAAGTAGACTTCCACGCACTGGATAATTTGCCAATTGCAACTGGTTCTGCAAGAGAGCAAAGCCCACTTGCCAGGAACAGTTCAACGAAGTTCAGCCTTCAAAGACTTGAAGCATTTAATAATTGCTTAAAGGGAGAATTCTTAGATAAATTTTGTAGTGCTCTGTTTATAGTTCCTCCTCATTTGCAGTATTTTACTACCAAAATTAAATCACCTCCTTTCCATAAATGCTAAAAGCTGTATTTCTTATTCAAGCCTCTTGAACTATTCAGTCATCAAGGCAACAAAATCGTTAGTCATTCAATGATGAATCTTCATCTTTCATAGGGGAACAAATAAAACTAAGCATAAAACCTCCAATAAAATCAGCAAGGTAGATTCTAGAAATGTGGAACTGTGTCAACACAAAGCCAGGTGCTCACTATCTGGATTGCTGCACACAACCACACTCAAAACTGTTTGAAGCAAAAGCAAGTCCTGCACCCTAATAACCTATGCATTCAATGATTTGGGCATATTATAAAACATATTAAACACTTTAAACTGAACTTTTTATTACTCTTTTATGGTCATGGACATTACACAAGAGCAGATTTTTTTTAAAAAAAAAAAAAAAGCAGCTCTCCCCAGAAGTAAGGCCCATGTCTAATACTGTCATCTACATCCCTCCTTCATTTTTAATGCAGTAAGTATTCTTAACCGTGCTCTGTCAGACTCCTGCTCTCTCCACAGAACATGGTGTTGGTCCAGGTTAAGAAAGGAAGCAGGGCTTTAAGAAGCAGCAATTCAGCACGGCAGCAGATGACTCGGCATTGTGCTTCAGCAAGGGACAATCAGGAAGAAGAAAATTAAAAAGGACAAGAATCAGATGGGAGTTTTGGAAGACAAACTTTGAGAGAAAGAACCTGAAAACAGCTGAAAGGAAAATAAAACGGGGGAGAGAGGCTGGAAAATAAAGCTAGCAGCAATCAGCTAGAACATGATTTGCAATGTAATAAATAAAAGCCCCAAGCCAATCTGCACTGACATGTATTCTTGTGAATAAAGGAAAATGGTTTTTTCAGACATCTGTGAGATACCTATATAACATTGATTTTTCCTTGGTAATTTTGAAGCAACCTCTTAATAACTTAGAGGTGTGGTTCTTTCATTCTGATTTGCTGTCTCCCATATCAGATAAAACAGTAGCAGAGAAAATCTATCTAATAATTGAGAATTGATCAAAATTCATAAATCACACCCAAGTACTGTAACTATAAACCTGAGCACAGTAAATTAAATTGCAGTGGGGATCACCATGAAGTTTTTTCTGCTCAAATGTTTGGTTTGGTGACTTATCAATTCATTAGCTTAATATATATATATAAAAAACAGACATTGAGAGATACTATAAATATTTCATTCATGATTAGGATCAAAACTGAATCTTGTACAGATTTGAGACAGGGAAGTTATTCTTGCAGATCTCAGATGAAAATCAAAGGTATATAACTTAAATTGTAATGTGGTAAAAATATTATGTCTTCATCACTCCTTATTCTACCTAAAGTTTGAAAGTAATATGGCATTCAGTATTTTGCAAGGTTTTTGAAAGCAGACAATCCTATTAGTAACCAGAAATGCAATGCTTCTTTGGAGAAAAGAGAGTGGCTCCCTTCCCATGTACTTATTCTTCTATTTACCTCTGTTTTAATTCCTCTTACTAAACTGTTGGTCTAAATTCATAAACAAGGTAGATATTTAAATTACTCTTTGAAGACAAGTTTATATCTGTAATAAGACATATGAGGTTACCCATTTTAATGTGTATAAGTTGGCATTTTAATCCTATGCATCAAAACTAACTATTTCAAGTTAAGATCCTAGTCCCATGTGAAAAAAGGATCCTGTACCTGATAACAAACAAATGTGCAATAAACTGTTTTGTCTTCAGTTAAATAGTTAAAGCAGGTATCTGAACTTTCAGGAAGTCCCATAAATACTGTATGAAAGAAGTGCAGATGACCTTAGCAAAGAAAATACAGACTAGCTACAGTAGTACCTTGTCTGTACAAGTCCTACTGTATTGCCCTTGGAAATGTCCCTCTTCCCTTTGTTTTATCATGAGTCTCTCAGTATCTGATAATATTCTTAAATGTTCAGATTGTAAAATTCATTTAATGCCTAAAATTCTTGGATTTAATTAAAAGGATTTTAGCCTTGCTTTCTTCCTCAAAATACCTGTGGAAGAACAAGCAAGAATGTTCTTTTTAGTATCTCAGCTCTATGATGTTAGAGCATAGTTGGCTAATGATTTTGCAGACTTCCATTTGATGGTTTTGTCTGCTCACCTGCTGGACATTGCTGAGATGTAGAAAGAGATATCACCCATACCCTTTCATACAAGCTGATTATGTGGTGTATCAACAACTTCTCTCATCCCACACAGCTTAATGGTCTTAAAATACTATTCCGTTTCTTTATTTTTTGGAGTCTTGGATACTTTACTGTACCCAAAAAGTACAGATACTTGGGACCATTTAAAATATAACATTTCTCCTTGACTATAATTTCTTTTTCTCAAAGGGTACTAACTGTACTCCATCACATCAGGAGATTTAATTTTTCAGGGTATAAATAGACTTACATCATAGAGTAACCCCTAAATATCTATGAAGCACAAGGTAAACTGCAAACGCAGAAGTCTTACACACGTTAATGGTGCACTACAGTGAACTGCAGTAATGTTTCTGTAACATTATAGGGCAGGTAATTCAGAAGAATTTTTGAGAAAAAACAGAAATGCATGAGGAATAAGTGCATATGCAAATGCTTTGGTAGTAGTGGCACTGAACTTGTATTATGGTACTACAAACATACACACACAAATATAATTATGCCTATATATACACCCATATATGCATGTCAGTAATAAAAGTAACATATCTCATTATTTCAGATCACAATCAAACTGGAAATGCACATATAAAATAATCTTTTCCCTGAACATTAGCAGATATACTATGTTTAAATCTACAGAACCTCTTCTGAAGAAACTTGCTTTCTTGCCTGTGGAATATCTGCTTTTTTTTTTTTTTTTTTTTAATCAGAAGCAAATGTATTCATCTCAACACAAAGAGATGAAAGGCCACACCAAAAGAAAATGCTGTATCTTGAAGCTTGCTTCAAGTCCCTTTTGAAGTATGGAACCACTGTGAAGGGCACATCTGGCTCCAGAGCCAGCTGAGGAGAATAAAAGAGTATGGTTCAGACATTTACGTGCTATCTTTCCTCAGCTAACACAGATTATGAAAAGGAAGTACACTGCTCAGTGGGAAAGGGAAATTGCAATGTACTACTAGTAGATTTTATATTTTGTGAAAACTTATAAATGTTCTGTCAGAACTTTGGAGTGCTATGACTGCTGCAGTAGTAACACTGTAATGTAGTGCTGCTTTATGCCCTTTGAATAACATGTGTTCTCCAAAAAGAAATGGAAACCCTTCCAAAAAAAGAAGTGCTCCATCTTTTGAAATGAAAGGGTTAGAATCATAGCTGACTACATGAAAATTGCTGTCTTTCTCCAGGGAAACATTTACAGGGAGGAACTGACAGGTATTAGTTCTCCTTTTGCCTTCTCTACAAGAAAATACATAGAACCTCTTTATTTTGCTGATTTACTAAGGAATCACATCAATTCACCGCAGGGTTTTTAAGAGTTAACTACAGAGAAAGGGATTTAATTTTGAGGAGTAATTCACAAAAAGCAAGAGGCAAATATACAAGCATGTTTAAAAATCACCAACTTTCAGAACCTGTTCTTCCTAGAGCACAAGTTTGTCATGTTACTGAGATATTCATGATGCCGTTTTGGCATTCAGACAGTAACCATCCCATAACCTGAAATTTCTTCTGTAACTCTCCCATAATAAAAGCTCATAAGGAAATTTTAAACAATGTAACAAACACAAAAATTTCTTACATTTTGTGCCATTTTCTGTGCCTGACTGTGACTGTTCCCTTATGCCATGTTAGAGGTTTTGGATATATATTAGAAGTAACGTGTAATTATAAATTGAAAAAGTAGCAAACCCAGCCCCTATAATGGCTAAGAAGAAATATATCCACAAAGACTTCTGAAATATGCAAAGCAAGAAAACACCTATGAACATCACAGCTCACAACGCAGACCAGAAATATGTGACTGTTAAAATACATAATATTATTCTGCCTTGTACAATATAGACTCATATAAATTGTCAAGAAAAAAATCACCACTAGGATTTACACGGCACTGCTTTTGTGTGTCTGTTTTTCTTACATACACATCTATATTTGCATATATTTTCATTTAAAAATTCTTGCAACAAAATCACAACTGTCATAACAAATTCCCCTTACTTACTTTTGAATAATTATCTATTGTCAATGACCTCTCCTTTTAAAATTTGACAGTACTAAATCTTAGTCACACCACTGAAATAGTATTAATTTATGGTTTTCCAGGAAATCTGAACATCAGTATGTGTTATTATCATCATATACCCAAATACTAAACAACATAATACATTCTCTCAGGAAATGTTTTTGTTAATGAATTTGCCCTATGACTTGACATAAAAAAATTTAATCATTATGAAATTTATATCATTCCAGCATTGTATCCAGTAAGCATTTATATTTTAATCAGAATAAGATATAGGCTGGAGGAGACTGTAATAGGTAACATCTGTGCTGGAATCTGATAGTCACATTAATATTTCTCCAGAGACCATTGGTAGAGCATATTAGCTTATTTTCTACAGCCTGTAATCAACATATTTTAACGTAGGAAAAATATGGAGAGAGGAGAGGAAGAAATAAAAATTGTATTGGTTCAAAGAGCACTTACATGCATTCAGGTCTTGGTGACATCTAAAACAGAAATTTTGGTGTAAGCATATGTTTCAAAAGTGTAAATATCCAAATGAAAATGAGATTTTACAGAGTTTTTAATTTCAGAAGAAATTGCAAGTAGTAGAAGACCCACTTTTTTCCTCATCACAGACAAACGTGTCACCTTTTTCTTCCAAGTCTCCTTACTGCTGAACAATCTAAATGTCTATTTTAGGACAACCTTAAGACCTCCACAGCACTGCAGATGCTACTGTACTCATATCTACAAACTCCCTGAATTACACATCAGCCTTCTATGTCCAAATATGTCACTGAGAACTGATGAATGCATCTCTATCCTCAGAAGAAATATCACAGGTTGCAGAATTTTTGCTTGGTGTGTTGTTAGGTGTTTGCTTTGTAGAAACTCAAGTTGATTAAGGATTTGTTCATATTGTCCCTTGCTTTAAGGGGAGGGCTTAGATATTCCATCCACTGTTCAAAATTCCTTTCCAAAGGTCATGTATATGGTCCTCAAGTGAGTCTATAATGTAACATATGCCTTTTCATTTTTTCTTTTTTTTAAATCTGTTTTGCCCAAGCCCCTATGAAATATCCAGTGCTGATGTTCTACCACTCCAAGGAATATTCAAATCCTTTTGTCACAGTAATACTAGTTGCAACAATTTTTATTGGTCACCTTTCCTGCCTCTTCAGAAAGAAAGTCCAAGCTTAAAAGGGTCCAGAATGCTGTCTGCAACATTTATTAATTATTCATTTATCCTGATAAATTATGCAAGCCAGATCTTCCATTATCACTGGGGCTACCAGTTAAGGTATCTCCATCTTTTAGCTATTTTTATTCCCTTGATATATAGATAACAGCAGACTAACCAAGTAGTGCTCACTTCTCTACTCAGAAAGTGAAAGATACCTCATATTGTTTCTCAGTTTTTTTCTGCTTTTCATTAGCTCCCAATTCTTTGAGCCTCTTATTTTAACCAGCAGCCCTCTATCTTAATTTGATCCAAATTTCTTTAGAAGGCAACTGAATCTCCAGTAAAAAAAAATATATATGTTCTTTCTGTGTTCATACAAAGCACAGTCCTGCATCATCTTGCTCAGTTGCCATTTAGCTTGCAGATGTCTAAATACCAAAAGAACACCTCTGTTTCTCATTTCAGTGAGAGCATTCCACTGCCTGAAATTTTGCATTTCTGAGCTCAGACTGCCAAAAATCCTGACAAGTAACTTTGCACCTTATTTCTAAACTTAATTAGTAGCTAGAAAATTGATTTGATCATCACTTTCATCCTTGGAGGCACTGATCTTGTAGGAGAGAGAACAGCATGTCCAAAGCCTCCAGGATTGTCCTCTGCACAGAATGGAGCATTAGCCTCTGTTTATATGTGATAAAACATAGCAAGGGATTAGGACAATTTTTGAGGGTTGTGGGAAAAATTATTTTTCTTCTCTTAGGCAGAAGAGAAGTTAACCTAAGAGCTACAAAACCAAGATGACTTTTACAGGTGTGCTATTATTGTAATAAAGCACATTAAGATGTGGTAAACAAGTGATATCATTTTCCATAAAAATTTCAGTCTGAGCAGGACTGTAGAATTGCCAGACAAGTTGGAAGGTTTCTAAGCAATCTGATTGTTTGACCAGATAGCATTTTAGAGATACAGACCTATTTCTGCTATTCCTTGACTTTTTTCCAAATCAAGGAGTATGCTCAGGCCACAGGGGAAAACTGGAAAGTTAAAAAATGTAGGCCTACTAAACTACTCAGAAATTTTTAAAGAGCTGATTAAAGAGGAGGGGATGAGAAAGATATCTACTGTGCCCTGGGTTTTACACTTTTTCAAAATGTCATAACGTAATGGAGAAAGGAATAACCTGTATCTGACTGCAGATATATTACACTCTAATATGCTTAAATATTTTTAATACCTTGTTTTGATAATTTCTCACACTATCCTCTTAGCCAGGATTTAAATTCAAGGAAAAAGACAAAGTCTTTGTCCCCCCAAAAAAGCAGAAACAGAGATAGTGAAAGGATAATAGTCACATGATATTTGCTCTCTACCCAAGGTTCATGAAAATTTTGTGGTAGATGAGAGATCCTGTCAAAAGATATTAGTAACTGACCCAGGTATCCCAGAAAAAGATGACTGAAGTGTCTCTACTTGGAAAGACAGACAACATCAGTGGCTGTAAAAAAGACACTATCATAGCATAAATTGTGTTTGTTTCTATGTCAGTATATAATATATGGTTCAGATATTGAAGTCACAAAGCAGGGATGGAGTGCTTCACTCCAAAATAAGGTAAAAATCAACAGACATCTCAGATACAGAAGATGACACCAGATCATCCCAAATTACCTTTTTTTTCCCCAAAAAGATACAAAGTTATTAATAGTTTGAAACAGTAGGCACTTCCTTGTGAGAGTTAAGAGGTAGAAAGTAAAGCAAAACAGTTGAATCCAAGTTATACCTCAGAAGGATTCCAAGAAAGATTTTGCTGGAAAAGCAAATATATTTTATTAAAAATATAAAAAACTAAATGGATCATGAAAGCATCTCAGCATTTTAAGACAATACAAGGACACGGAGAGCACTTCTTTGCTTGTAGCAAAACCCATAATTTTTTAAATCTCTTTTACGATATTTGCAATTGGTAACAGCTACACCGAATGTGTTAGAGTGATGTGAAAGTATCATAGAACAGCTTGAGTTAAGACTGATGCCAGATGAGTGACTAAAATAGGGCATTCTGGAATCTGAAGAGTTACAAGTTCATCCAACTATCTTCCTGAAGCACTCATGTGAAGCTGAGCTTTCCAGGAAATTTCCCAAGGGACAATATAAGAAAAACCTCCCACTCATGCTATGTGGCTAGTTCTGAGAAAGGGCATTGTAAAAGTGAGACAAACAAGAATTTTCAAAGGATCAGTGGTGGTTAGCAAAGCCCTAAGTCACGTAGGATGAAGAGAGGCTAGCAGCAAACACCAAAATCCCTAGGGAACAAGCCACAATAAAGAAGCAATGCTCTTGATTACAGAAAGAGCAGCAGCACAGACAGATCTGCAACTGAGATACTGAGAAAATTTTCACAAGGCAAAGAGATGATCTGTGCGCTGAGCAATTTTTCCAAGGAATAATATATGGAGTCTGCTATGGCCTGGATCCCCAAAGCAGTCTTATCACCAGAAGCCAACTGACAGCCAGAGGAAAGAAATCCACTCTAAGCATCCAAAATAAATAGAAAGCTTCATGAAAATGGAATCAGATATCTCCTAGCTGAGAAAAATAAACTATGAGAAGATGAAAAAATGTTTGTCTTACTGCTACATTTGCATTTTGACAATTATATTCAGAAACCATTATGTTACAGACTTTTTTCCAGAGTCTGTATAATTCATTTTTCTTATTATGATTTGGACAAAGGAGCAGAAAGAAAACTTCTTAAATTTGCAGATGAAAACATTGAGTGTGCTTGGAGGAGATACTTGTGGAATGAGATAAAAGAAAAAAAGTTTAATAATGAACAAAGGTAAAACCCTACATGTAAAATTTCATGGGTAAGAGAGAGGTGAAAAAAACATTGTGGGAAAGGAAATTGGTAGTTACCGTGAATTACAAGCTGAACTTGAATAAACCATCCCCTACTGGTTTAGAAAGCAAGAAAATACTGAACTGGTATGTATTGTTTGAGAGTATGTGAAACACTTTTTCCAGTCTACTCAGCAATGGTCAAGCTTCACACTGAGCCCACTGTCAAGCCTGGGCACAACTGCTCCAGAAGGAAACACATCATTGGGAAGTAGCCCCTCAGGAATATTATCAGAAGACAGAAGAGGGGAAAAAAAAAAAAAAAAATCTATGTGTAGGAAGTTGTAGTTGGGCTTTTTTTTTTTTTTCCTTTTTTTGCTTTTTTTTTTGTTTGTTTGTTTGGATTTTTTTTTTCCTTTTGTTTTGTCTTTTGCTTAGTTTTAGTTAGTTACGTAGTAGATAAACTATTCAAAATTTATCTAAAGTTGATATTATCTTATGCTACATAAAATAATTTCACAACCCTTGTTTCTACAGTCATTTCTTCTTGCCTGTATACAAATTTAAAGGTCAGCAGGTTACGGAAGTTCTGTATTCCTAATGTGTTTGTTAAAACTTTGCTTCATTTGTTTACATAGATAAAACCCTTAGGAAAGTATTTCATGAACTCCCATTGACTTTTGTGACTTCACAAATAAACTCTATAAAGAAGAAAACCCATGAGAATGCTATGCATCCACTGACTTCCATTTATAAATAAAATGTATTGTAGACATATGAGGGTGAGCTGTATGAACAGAATATTCTCATTTCATAAGCAGGCACAAATCAGTTCTGCTTGTGCTCTGAACCAGCTCAAAGCTGTGTGCAAACACCCACAAGCTCCACAGACCTCCAGTTTCAGCTCAGTGCTGTGTTAATACAGCCACAAGCAGTTCCAGACCAGAACCAGCACCAAGCCAAACAAGATTTCTCATGTCCATCTGCAGAAATACCTTTCCATAGGATCTGCTAAAAACTTCCAGCACATTGCAGATTTAGTCCTTTCTTCTTGTCAAAAGCTTGTGAAAAATCTCTACCCTTTTTTTTTTTTTTTTTTAGAAAAATAGTGGGACCATTAAAAAAATCAAGATTGGGTCTCGTTGGTTAAGACTGATTACAGTACAATCACTCTGGTTAGCGTTAATATACAGTGCTGTATTTTAAGACAGCTTACAGCTACAGTCCTAAAATAAACACAAATAAAATACCGTTGCACTGAGTATGAAGGAAGACTGTTCACATAAACAGGCCTCAGAATGCAGCTCTGAAGACAGCTCAGTCTGAAGAGATAACATTTGCGCTATTTTTGGAGATTGCCACCTTCAAAGGCATGCTTCATCTGCTGCAGCAAACCAGACCACGCAAATGAACATACACTTATGGTCCCAGGCACTAGTTATTTGAATTTTGCCTTCAAATGAGTGGCCCCATTTACTGGAATATTAAGAATTTTATTGTTATTTGGGAGTTTTAGGTACAGAAGCCCATTAAAATCAGTGGGAATATTTCTGGGCACCTGTGAGATGTCCAGTCAGGTTACTGATAAAGTTTCATTGCTTGCTTTTGGAGTATGAACATGTGAATACGGTTATGACTATTGAATTAGGTGATGAGCAAACAATGTTGCAAAAATTCTGATAATTAACTGGTTTATATTATTTCCCTTAAAAAGGATTTATTCACTTCTTAACACAGGCTGTCAGACATGCTTCAGCAGTTAGGAAAAGCCCTTCTGTTTATTTTACTAACAGCAGAGTTGAATGAGACAGCTTCCCTGAGAAGTCTCAGATATAAAATTCATCATACCTTCAGCTGTACCAGATGCACATCCACGTGCTTGCTGTCCGAGTCCTGCTGGACGGAGTAGGTCAGATCCCGGACCCTTTCAGACGTCATCCGAAGCCAGGTCTCAATTTCTGGCAAGTGGAGAACAATCTTCCAGTCAGCCCCAGTGTGCAGAGGAGGAGGCTTTTCATACTGCTGGCCAGAGTCAAGGTCCTTCATGACATCCCCTTCCCCTTCTTGTTCCAACGTAGGAGTCATGTTTATGAGCATGGGAGAAGCATCAGATGGCATCGGATCCAGTTCTTGTGTTCTCATGGGGGAGAGTGCTACATCCATGGCTAACGTGCGAAAGCCTAAACCATACTTCTTTCAAAAATAGCTGCAAAGATAAAAAGAAAGCACGCTGCTGTTTTAAGACCAAATTTAGCAACACAACACTCAAAGACAAGGAGTAAATGATAATGTCTAAGATGTATTGCACATCTAAATAAATTCTTCACCCTAAAAATCTATACTGGAACTTCAAGACTAAGTAGACTTGTTCAAAATAACTTTGTTGATTTGAACACAATCTTTGTATGAGAAAAGTAACGAATTTCTCTCATTGTAATTTCTCATCTAATTTCCAATCACCTTGGAAATTATAATTTTCATTAATAAAAAATATGTTCTGATTTTTTTACAACTGCAACATAAATAAATGAACATTGACAAAGTCAGCAGAACTTTACTGAACTTCACAAGTTAATACAAGACTAGTATTCGTAAACTAGTACACATTGGAACATATTCCTTGGCTCGAAATTTAAGACTAAACACAGAATATTTCAAGATTTAATTAAATTTCCCTACTGTCCACTTGACTATTGACCATATACAACAAAAGATTTGTAGGCAAACTTGGAGCAATTATTGAGCAATCAACACTTGGTTGCTTTATTGATTTTCGTTTTGAACTTTAAATTCAAGTAGTTTTGTTAGATTAAAAACTGTTGCAATAAACAACAACTCTAGCAAAACGTAGATGTAACAATTCCCGAGGTCAAAAGATGTACCTAAAATAAAACATCATTTTACAAAGTGACTTTATGAAAGCTCAAATGCTGTGTCATCCATATACACTTAAGAGACCCACAGGAAAAAGTAAGTAAAACATTTTACTTTGTACCTCTTCCTCTGTATGTTCTAGTTACTTGTGTACTATGCATGAAGAAGGCTGCCATAAACCTTATGTATAAAAAACCCCCCACAATTAAAAAAAAAACCAAAACCCACAAAACCAAACAAACCAAAAAATAACCCCAAACAACTTTACTTACTTAACATAAAATTTATAGGACTGTAGAAAAAAACCAGACCTTTCACTGTAAAATCAACACTGTGATTACTGAGTTATATTCCTAAGTATTTCATGTGAAGCTTCAGCATGCAGAGACTACTCCTGCAGGCAGTGAGAGTACCAAAGAACTATCCAGCCACCATTTAACTTGTCATAGCCAGGAAGGACAAAAATATATATATTTTTTATGTTAATTTGATTTTATTTCCCACCCTGCCACTACTTAGTCAATCAGTGTTTACATACCTATCACGCTCATGAAATAAAATATTAAGTTACACTAAATACAAATTTGCACTTCAGAACAAAAATTTCTATTGTGCAATCAAGCAAAGGAAATTAAAGAAGAATACAAGTTTTCTCAGTGCCTGCTGTACAATTTTCAACTCTTTAAGCTCAAATTTTGAAAAACTATTAATTAAATGGTGTTTAAAAAAAAAAAAAAATTCATCCAGCTTTGCTGCAGAACTTAACATTTCAGGTTGCTGAGTAGTTTTTAAATCCATCTCTTTACATTGCCTGTTTCTGAGCTTAAACTCTGTTGCCATAAGTACACAACATAAATTGTTAGAAAAATCAGTGTAATAACGTTTTTGTCTGAAACATTGCTGATGATAGCCCCAGTCCTAAAGCATAGAATTCACCTGTTCTAACAGCCAAAACGATCTCAATATTTTAAACGTATTCTTTACATTATCTCCTTCTGAAAGTTAAATTTTGGTGAAACACGTGGTCCTTATTTCTGCACGTTTATTGTTAAACATACCTATCAGAGAAACAGTCGGCTGAGAATCACTAAATGATACAAAAGCATAGAAAGAGCAGAGTTTGCTTCGTGGTTTTTTCACAAAAAAAAATCGCCCCTGGCACTCTTACATACTTTTCCAGTATGACTCAGCTCTAGTAAGGACATTAAAGCAATTAGCAAAGAGAAATGAAAACATGCTCCTGCAGAAGCAAACAAAAGCTGGTCCGTGCTGCATGCAGAGCGTGCTTCTAGCTTCCATGCACTGTGTGCAATTAGCAACCATTAGCAGCCTGCTGACCCGCTTTTTGTTGCCATGTGCTTGACTCTACGAGTGGCTCTCCAGCATTAGAGCTAATGCCTCCTTAATCCTAGCAGCTCTTACAGTCAAGTCCTTTACATTCTTTCCTTTCTGCCAGATCGCAAGTTGCAAAACTTCGATTAAGAGTACGGGGAGAAATTTTAAAATAAATAATCCTTTTCATATTCTTAAAAAAAAAATCATTAAATTCTAGCAAAGTAATAAAATACACTGCGGATGCTAATTAGCAAGGTCAGTGAAAGCTTTAAAAAGCTCACAAATGCTCGAAAGGAGAAACTTGCAGGTAGAAATTACTGAATCCGAACACCAGGACACAGATTTCTTTAAACTGATTCTTGGCAGAATAAGAAGGCACCGCCATCCAAGCGCGCTAGGAGCAAGGCCAGCCGAAAGGTCCTCCTGAGCTATCGGAGAGCACTGGCACGGAAGGAGCGCGGTCACACCCGAGCTCGTACAGCCCCCGGAGAAAGCGAGAGCTCGGCGCCAGCCCCGGCGCAAAGCCGCAGCTCCGCCCGGGGCCGCCCGCTGGCGGAGCGCCCTGCGCTAACCCGGGTGCGCGCCCCGCTCACGGGCGGGGGACGGGAGAATCCCCGTGCAGAGGTGCCCTTACGGAATTCTAATCGTGAAGTACGAAATAGCAAACAAGGCCCAGCAGCAACAGCCAGCCTCATAGACTGATCCATTTTACGCAATTTAGGAGTTATAAAACTTGCCGAAACGCTCTTGGTCAGAAGTAGGTTCTGATAAAAATGAGGGATGAGAAGGGAGGACCAAGTTGAACATCCCTTTGTGGTCATATATTGATACTTTAAGTGCCTGATTTAAATGCTGGCCTTAAATTTTGTTATATTTCTGAAGTATTTTGTTTTTCCAGATTTTGAGAGATGTACAAATAATGAATTGTAAACCACTATAATAAGTGTTAAAACACCAAAACTGAATAAATTTTTAGAGGTGATCTTTATACCTGGCAAAAACAATTTTTGAAATGAGGTAAAGAAGGGATTTTTTTCCTTCTAAGCAGGACCTTGTCGCTACCAAAAAATTTTAATGCAACTTAAAAGCTATGCTCAGTCTCATTTTCCGCATCACAAAATCCTGGTAGCATCAATAACACTTTTAGGTGGGTAAGCCATACTAAATCACATTCCAGCTTTTTTTTTCAGCCAAACCTTTTCTGTACTCAGAAGAGTTATATAAACCAGCTGATTTTAAATTTGCAGGTGAACAGATGAAAATGCAGTGTCAAATGTCCTGATCAATAAAAAGTTCATCTTTCAATATTTGCAGGGCATAACCTTTTTTTCATCAACACAATCAGACTGAGAGTTGTGACACCATTATATCTAAAAAAATACTCATCCAATTATTTATTTCTGCCACCTCAAAAGCTACTCTTTCAGAGTGCTGAAGGGCACATTTAAGAACTATACAGTACAGCTACCAGATTGCATTCCTTCCAGTGGGAGAAAAAGAAAAAATAGATGAATCAACTACTTTTCTTGCCTTGTGTTAATTCTTTATATACAGTCGTACATTGTCATGGAAACTTGTATAAAAGGTGAGAGATCCTGTGTAAGCACATGCACACATATGCTTTCTATCTGCATCTTTAGTAAGTGCATTATGCCTAGCAGATGGCTGATTACCTTCCACTAATCTCACAGACAATCTCACTTTCCCCTGCTTTTCCGCTCAGTCAGATACTAACACTCTTATGCAAAACATAGAATGTCTGTGTCAACCAGAATATAGTTTATCAATCACCACAAGCCTGGAAAGTCTTCTCGTGCTCATTCTGCTCCTCAGTTCTCCACATTTCCCTTGTTTATAAAGTGCAGGCCACATTCCCTATGCTAGCTATCAGATCATCCATATTTTCCTCCAATGGCAGTCACCTCCTGTCAAACAAAGAATCATTAAGCATTTTAAGCTGTAGAGTAGTCCAGTCATTGATCAGTGGTGCAGACACTGGGTCGAATGAATGTTAATGAGCTCTAATTTCCCTTACTGTCACATATTGTTAAAATCAGCTGTAATCACTATACAGCCACCTGTCTATCAAGTAAATAATTTATTTCAATCTCAAAAATGCCACAAAAAAACCCAGAGAAACTCCATCACTAAATAATTTTGTCTGCTTGCTGACTTTGAAATCTAGTGAAGTGAACTTTAACGTCATATTTAACAAGCTCATTGACGCTGAATTTTCTTGAAGAGATACAGTGAAGATGAATGTCTCATACAGACAAGTTACATTATAATGCCATTTCCATTTCAGTAGTCTCAGGAATTCTCTGCCAAGTTTTAAGGCTTATTGTACTTTTCCTTGAAAATGTAATTAACTGCATCAACTATAAAGATAAACTATGTCAATGCAAAAAAACCCTGAAATACATCATGTCAGTAACATATAGAGCAAATTAAATTTTATGTCACAGTAAGCTTATCCATGCTACACTGATCCTGTTGCTGATTTCATATACGATTTAAGAAATAAACCCATTTCAAAAGGCTTTGAAAGAACTGAATTCTAATGGACCCAGTTTAGGTTTTCCTCTTAATATCATTCCTCGTGAATGTGATTCAAAAATACCTCCTTTGCAATTATCTTATTATTTAAAACTGTGAACAAATTGGACAATTTTTCATTTAGGACTGCTTGGCCTCCTATTTTGTATGTGAAATTCTTAGAAAGTATATCTGATAAGGAACAGGTGGATGCCTCAATTCCTTCGGGTTACAGACCAAAGAGGCTTGCACAGTAATTCCAATATTAAACATGGACAGTAACATGAATCAGGATTACAGTTTTTAATGTGACTGATTTAAAGTCCATTAAAAAGTCTGCCCCCAAGGCTTTAATGGCAGCAAAGCCAGACCATCAATTTTTAACTGTAGAAATCCAACCATGGACATTCAAGTTCCTGATTATGTGAATAAATCAGAATTTAAGACACCACAATGACCCAACATAATCTTTGTTATCTACGGTTTCTTTTTCTAATACAAGGTGAAGGAAAATGGGGAACTTAAAAGGCAAGTGTTCAGGCAGAAACTGGAGATTACTGTGGTAAATCAGGAAAAGTGGAAATTCTACTGGAGGATTTAGCAAAGGATCTGTCTTAGGATGTCAGATTGTAAAGAAAGGTTCTGCAGATCTTTCAAATGATGTTTCTGTCATGAAAACTTGTAGAAACTGTAACAGAGTGAGGCAACACCATTTTTTTTAGAGGAAGAACTCCCCCCCCCCCCCACCCACTGCTTCCAAAAAGCATATTACTGGTGTTTTCCAACAAAATGCTTCTGACAAGATCCAATGCCAAAGGCTAAATTAGTCTAAATAGCCATGGTATATGAAGGAAGGTCCTTAAATGGACAAATAATGGAAACAGTAAAGAGCGGAATGAAGAACAAATGCAGATCACAAGCAGGGTTTCACAGAAACCTCTGCTAAGTGCTATGCTTCTCAATAAACTGATCAATGACCTGAAAAATGGGTGAAAAGAACCAGAAAAGGTTTGTAGAAGGTATTGAAATACTTGGAACAAACATAAACTCTGTGTAAATGAAAGATGTCACAAGGCAAAAAAAAAAGTTAGCAATAACATGTAAGATTAAACTCAATATAGGCAATTATAAGTTATGTATATGAAAAAAAAAAACCACAAAAAATCTTGCCCAAAACAGTGCATTAAATTTATGTGCTCCTAGCTCATATAATTTTATGTTCTCACTTATAAAAAAGCAGGGAGACTAGCTGGAAATTATTCTTTTAGACAGCTGCTATGAGGTATGAAAAAAAAATTCTACACTGCAACGTATACAGACATTGAAAACAATTCTTTGTAGTGCCAGACTCATACAGACAGAGGAATGTATCCAGAGAGTCAAACACTGTGATAAGCAGTTGTGTTTCCTGCAAACCTGTGCTGAGTTAATGTAACAATGTCTGGGAGATGACGTGGTACAAAGAGATTAGCATTAAAATGGACAAAGACAAATTAGCTGCTTCATATTAACTCATCATTACTTCAATCTTTTATTAGCTCTACACCATCTTAGGCTTTTGTTGTCCTAATTATCCTAATTATCACTCCAGAAAGCCAGTTTCCATAGTGGAAACTTTTATACACTGATTTTTCAGCATACATGTGAGTGGGTTTTGTTGGTTTTTTTTTGATTTGCTCATTTAGGCAGGTTGTTCTAGCTTTCCTGCATAAAGCCATTTTTGTCATTCTAGTGGCTAAGAGTGAGCAAAATATTTGCAAACATAAAATAATTTTCCCCTTCAGCCACAAAAGTCAGATGGTGAAGGATGCATAGTAACTATCCTAGCAAGAAAATGGTGTCTTGTTCCGAAATGTTTCTCCAAAGAGATAGTGTAAAGCATCTTTTAAATTGGAAGATAGCAAAATCAAGATTAGATTTAGTTGACTACTAATCTGGATTTAAAATGGTCTTTCAGTATAGACAGAGGCAGTGAGATATCAGTGAGAACCTACTGAGCTCTTCCTTCTATCACAGCAGAATGAAAGAAACTGGTGCAACTCTCAGCTCAAAGTTAGGGCAAATAAAAATAAAGTTTCACTTCAGTTTCACACTCTAGTTTCATTGCAAATAAATGCTAATCACTTAGGAGAAATCTTAACATTTTTTTGGGAAAAATTTCTGGGGGCTAAATGAGCTTATTCCTTTTTAATATGGAAGCTGATTATAAGAAATTAATTACATATATCAAGGAGCAATATGACCTCATAACAGATCAGATAAGAAGAACTTTCTTACATGTATTGTACAAAATATGTCAGTCACAGCCAGTGTCTCATTGTCTTGCAAGTCTTACATTTTTCTCTAGCAGAAAGACCATCATTTCAGCTTCTTCCTTAAATATGTTACAGGTACTGTAATACTGGATGTCCTGTCAATTATTACAATGTTATTTAAAAAAAAGAAAAACCTAAACCAACAACAATCTGCCTGCAGAATTCTTCAGGGCACAGTATTAGTACGTCAGACCCAGCAATGCAACTTGAGGCATTTAAATTGCCCCAGTCCCAATCCTAATGATAAAACAGATCAAAATAGCCAGAAGACATGCTATCATTTCTGAAGCTAGTTTTGTTACACTAAATTTTAACAATTTTATGATAATAAACGTATACTTTTGAAGAAACTGCCACTTTTTGGAATGATGCACAATGCAGCTGCTGAGACCAGAGAGCCCTTATGAAAATCAGTATTCTGTTTCATATGAGACATAACACCCTGTGACTAGCTGGCCCTGTAAATGCTTACTATCATGTCAAGTTTAACTATCAATAATTTAGCTGTTGAGTATAATATTTTCTCAGGTCTTCTTTAGAAGAACACCAAAGCAACTGCTTTTTTTCTCAATTTGGGGACTCACAGAAATAGACTGAGTTCTTTGGGCCACAAGGTGGGTTCTTGTACTGAGTCATGCTCATGAAAGGTTCTGCTACACTGTTTTGTTTATGGTAGTGTCTCATGTCAGTAATACACTACCAAATGTGTGCATGCCATTGTTTCAGACATTCAGGTATTACATGAATAGTGAATTGTAAAATGGTTTCTTTATTTTGGGGATGAATTTTTAATTTAGATTAAAATAAGATACTTGGTGTGCTACAAGGGTAAACAATGGCTTCAGTAACTCTACTGCAAATTCCTTCCACCTCAATCATGATGTGGATAAAATCCTGCCACTTCAAGTTGATTTGTCACTTAAAAATGGATATCAAGTGTGTAATCAGTCAATTAACATGAACAAATAAAACTAAGGCACAAATATTTTTACCCTTTTAAGTAATTCTCATATATTATACCCCTTTCTTTAGCCATAAACTTGATCAGGTACAACAAAATTAAGTTAAGCTAGAAGAAGAATAAAAAAATTGATGGTTCTGAAAATTCAAGGTAAAAAATTATTTCTTCAAAAAATTAATTAGTTAAAAGATGTCAGCATAATATTTATAATATTAGTAGTTTAGAATAAACATTGGTGTTTGTAGTAGCTCTGTATAAATCTTAGCTATTATACATGCTCCGGAGATAAACTTTACTTCTGGCACACATTATTCAAAGCACAATCCCTGAGGGGAAAAAAGGAAGCATCTTTGTTCACCTAGCTCAATATTTTGCAATGGAAGAATTATAGGAATGGGAAAAGGGCACAAGGAAGGGAGGGATGAAAAGAAAGCCTGGCCCTTTATCCCCTTTATGTAACTAAATATCAATATTTAAACTATTTATAGTGTTAAGGGCAAGGCCAAACCCTTGAAGTCTGTCTGCACCCAGGAAAAAAAAAAAAAATACTTCATGTAAGTTTTTTTTCTAATCTAGATAAATATCATCTTGAAGATGCTACAGAAGAGCTGCAATATTTCATAGGAAAACTATAGATTCTTGCACAAGATTCTTCCAAGGAAGGCCAATGATTGGAGAAGCATGTATCTTTTCAGGACTGGGGAGAAAGGAACGCAACCTGGTTTTGATGTGACTTTTTTATTCCACAAGCTAAACATTTTAGCAGTGCTGTGAAAAGAAGCAAATTAAGTGAAACTCCAAGGACTACAGACTGGGGGGAAAAAGAAATTAGAGATCAGCAGGAGCTACAAGAAAACAAGAAGCTTAAATATGCTTTTTAAGACTGAAAAAGCCAGTAACCAGAGTAATAGGAAATTGAATTTTAAATACATCTTAGTTGTTGGCGGGAGCAGGAAGGGACAAAAATATGCATGCAGGAATAAGAGGAGATTATTTATTATTATTCTGTCAGCTCTAGAAAGAAAAATGTTTCTGGCACGTTAAGAACTAAGACCATTGCTGATCAGCATGAACTAGTGTATCACTGCACTGCTCGTACTCCGTAAGCTCATCTGTATCAACATTAGAGTTGATTAAAAAAGCACATTTAGGCATGGCACTGTAATTGTCTGCCAAGGCATACTGGCATATTATTGGAGGCACTTTGCCCCAGTGAACTGAAGAGGCTGAGACAACAAACAGAAGACACTGTTGTTCACTGTCTGAAACTGCAGACAACAGCAACAGAATGACTGAAAGAAGACAGTGGGGAAGAACAATACTATTGGGAAAAAATCAGCAAGAGGGAAACATTGGAATGGAGGGTTAGGAAAATACAAACGTTCAGTGTCCTGCCTGATGGTACTTTCTTATTCAGCATCCACATTACAAAATATCCAGACTTCAGAGCAAACCAATAAGAACAGAATATAATCAAACAAGAAATGTATAGGCAGGTGTTTTCACACATATACCTCCAGTGGTCTATTAGCACATTTCCTACCATGAGCAATTCATCCTTGCTATAGCAAAGGAAGACTCTCAGCCATTTGCCATTGCACACGAAAAGCCGCATGTTCACATTTTCTGCCAATCAGAAAGCATGAACATTTCTCTTTTCTTTGGGAGAAAAATATTTCTCTTTTAATCTTGCAAGACATACTTCTCAAAGTCCCATGTGACCAAGTAGAAAAGGTACTTATGCAACCCCCAAACTGGTATGAGTAAATATTTTGGTTTAAAGATGAACCTTACCTGCAATTACAAATTTTTAAGAAGGTTAGAACTCTTTACTTCCTAAAGGCAAGTATAGGAGGAAAAAGTCAGTACTATTCAGCATAACCTATAAAATTATAAAGTTGCTTTCATTGTTTGCACACAGTGTCTTTTTATTATGGGAGGCACTTGCCTCTATTCTAAGGCTTTACACAGTGGACTAGATGATGTTATTGCACTTAAGAAATGACACAAGAACTCTATAAAATATGGCTTAAAGCATCAATTCTATCTGCATGAGGGAAAGGGAAGGAAAGGGAAAGGAAATAGATTTAAAGCTCAGTTTCACTACAGGGAACAAGGACTCTGAATAGGAATTGTACTCATTCTGGATCACCTTTTTTAACCTTTTTTTTTTTCCCCCCTGCCTTTCTATGATTACAGGACAAAGAGACACCTAAATACAGAAACTTCTTTGTGAGACCAAACAGATAAGATGGTGAAGAGATCACTTTAAAATACTAAAAACTGTCTCGAAAATGACTTTGCACAATGGGTCCTGACCAAATTGCACTATAAGAACAGATATCACAGAACCTGACCACCTGCACTGTAGGTTACAACTTGATTTTCATGGTCATCTGTGGGCTGCCACAGATGAGAAAAATACCAGTCTACAGCTACAGAAGCTATCTTATGTGAGAATAAGCAGGTTTGGGTATTTCTGATTCAGATCCTTTAATCCCTGTAACTCAAAAAGCACAGCCTTTTTTTTCCCTGCCTCATTATGACTGGGCTACACAATATCCTTCTGCACAATGAGAATGTACAGACAGCTGTGGTTGTTCATTTTGGTTTATTAATTTTTTTCCTGATATAAAAGTACATGTAGCATCATGTTCTGAGATTTCTCTGAATGCTTTCAAGCACAGAATATTCTCATAGAAATGTGACTGGGGATTTATATTAAATGTTCCAGGACCAGAAATAATAATACAAGGCAAATACGATCTTAAGATCCCACTTTCTTTGTAAGAGCAGCTCGAGAATGACGGATCTCACCCCGTATGCTGCCACCAGCAGGCAATGTTTGCACCAGCACATTTTGTGACTGAAAGCTGCAAACTCCCCCTTTTCCACGTATATATGGTGTCCACTTTTAGTCAATCTGTACAACTCACATAATTTTCTTATTATTTTCAGAATTGTATTGAACAAGTTAATAATCTGAATCAATTAACAAAGATGCCATAAAACAGTCCACAGGAAATTCAAATTTTGCTGTGCAAATTACGTTTTAGATCAAGCACCTAAAGAACCAGTAGGATCTAAACACTTTCTGAAAAACTGAAATAGTTGTATGAACTGGTATTTTTGTTTGGTTAAATTTCAAGTCTGTGTGTGTGTGTGTGTCTACATATATATATATTATATTACTGCTATTTCCAGTTCATCAACTTTTCCATCCTACTATGAATTATGTGCAAAGTGCATGAAAAAAGAAGACTATAAATGGGCAGAACTGAGAAATAGTCACTTATCCAGAGGTAATAGCAGCTGCTGCCTATATTATTATTCATAGTTTCATTTTATATTTTCTTGTTCTGTGTGACCTTCGAATTTTGTACATTAAAAAAATCATCCATTACAATGGAATAGCACCTAGTTCTAAAAATACATTTTTATCACTTTTGTTGAACATACTGCTAACAAGTCAAACTGCTAACAAGGCAATCATATGTCTTCAATTTATGGGGTACTTTTATAATTACAAATTTTTCTCAGGAAAAGCAAGTTAAATAGGCAAAATTTGTTCAGACACCTGTGTAAACATACAGCTGTGAACTGTATGCATGTGTGATATTTTATTCTTC
Source organism: Hirundo rustica (assembly GCF_015227805.2). NCBI lineage: Eukaryota > Metazoa > Chordata > Aves > Passeriformes > Hirundinidae > Hirundo > Hirundo rustica. The sequence continues at coordinate 26,969,688 of NC_053455.1, forward strand.
CAGAAAATTGTTATTATGGAAAAATACTAAAATGTAGAAAAATAATACGCAGTCATTTTAGAACTGTACGCACATGGTACATGAAGGTATGTGGTAATGATTGCAATCTCAGATGCAATTTCAATAAAAAAATCTAAGCATGAAATTATTGAATTACTAAAAAGTCATGTAGTTCTCTATGTGTTTTCCTGACCTCAAATAGTAAATTCTGTATTGCAAATACTGTGCATCTGTTTATACTCTACATAGCTTTTAGTCTGGAAGTTGGGAATTGAAATTCCATGAGACTTCCTCTCACCAGATGTCACTTCTTTTTAGGTTCGAAATGTTCACAAAACAGAATTTCTTCCATGATACTTATTTGTTCCTGAACAAATTTGTTCCTAAACCAAGGAATTTGGAGGCACATAAAGGGCTTAAAAACCCACTGAAAAGTTCAAAACGTGTTAAACTGTTTTCTCAAGGCTATTCTGAAATAGGTCTTGGAGAGTTTCGATTTAGTTACTTGCTCTTGCCAGCCTATGGTGCACTAAAACATGCAGCTGTGATGACTGCAGTAATAAAATGAACGTGGGTTTTCAGCATAAGTTAAAATACTCACTTTTTGCCTGAAACTCAAGTTTTTGTTCAGAGAGATGGAAAAATGAACATGATTTTATAGAACCTACAGCTACCTGATATTTCAGAATAATCACTTGGGAATGCTCAGACCTCGATTCCAACAACTGCATTAAAAGAAGTTTACAAAAAGTAGAATTAAACTGAAACAACTGAGCAAGCTTCACTCAAAACACCTCATAAAGTTCTGTTTAAGGTGCTTTCTTTCACAGCTGATGCCAGTTCCTTACAGTAGCAGGAATTTTTTTTTGAGACACCTGCAACCATTTGTGAATGGAGGAGGAACTACTCCAACACTTTCTTTCCAAACAGAAAGAAGTGGTTTTATCCAGGCATAAGGCTTCACATTCAGCAAATGTGATTTATTTTGCGTGGCAAGTAGTCAATTGTTCAGTAAATTGTTCAGTTGCACAGAAAATAGAGGGAAAACCATGTTCTGCTTGTTTGTTCTTCGTATGGGACTGGTGGAAAACCACCACAGAATTCTGAATTGCACTGCATGTGTGACTATTCTTATTAGGAGGAGATAGAAAACATTTCTGTTCTTTCAGTTTTGTAAACTCCAGTCAGGGATAGGTCTTCAGGACCCTAATTCAGCAGGTAAAATTGCAATATATGTCCAAATTTAATTCTGAAAGAACGTATTTTGTAAAAAAATTTTAATGACACGTTACCTGCTCTGTTTAACCATCTGTTAAATTCCAATTTACATGTGTTATTCTATTTTTATGAGATACACACGTGTGATCACTAATTTGAAATTAATTCTGACCAACCATAGAGCATATGAAAAGGCAAAGACTCAGAAGTAATGCTCTTATCTTTTCCTCTGCTGAAATATCCGCTTTCTTCAAGAGTAACAGTAAAGAACTGCACTTGCACTTATTCAAAGACATATAGTTTATAAATTATTACACCAGTACCTATTTCTATACCTCTTTCACTCCACTGAGTCACTTCAGTGCACTGCAGGTTCAGTAAAAGTCTGTAGAAACAGACTCAGACGAAATCAAAGCAGTAAAGGAAATGTTATTAAACACCATTGGATTTGCACATTTCAATCATCCCATCATTTAACCAGTCCATGGAGAGTGGCATTTATTTGGATCTATTTTTTTTCTTTCTTTTCTCCTGGACATTTACACTTCTGAGAAATAGAGACAAGAATTCAAAGAGATAGTAATATAACTCAAAACCACACCATAACTACATTTCAACAAGTTAGTGCAAGATCCCACCTAAATTATAAAATAAATGTATGTATGTATTAACATTATAATACAAAACTGTAACAGTCAAAATTAGTGATTAATATACACCTAACATTTAACACTGCTTGGAACATTTTTTTTTTTTTGCACTGAAACATGTTTCCTACATTGTGCAAAAGGAGCCTGGCAGGTTTAACAAGGAAAGAGACAATCTATGGAAAACATTTGTGTCTATCCTGTTCCTCTGCTCTGGTGAGACCCCACCTGCAGGGCTGCATCCAGCCCAGAATCCTCAGCACAGGAAGGACATGGACCTGCTGCAGTGACTCCAGAGGAGGGCCACAAGGTGATCAGAGGGATGGAGCACCTCACCTGTGAGGAAAGGCTGAGAGAATTCGGGTTGTTCAGCTGGGAGAAAAGACAGCATCAGCGTGACCTAATTGCAGCCTTCCAGTACCTGAGGGAAACTACAAAATGCAGCTGGGCTTTTTATAGGGCCATGTATAGTGATACAAAAGGGAATGGCTTGAAACCGAACGAGAACAGGGTAAACTAGATGTTAGGAAGAAATTCCGTACTGTGGGGAGGGCGTGGTGGTGAGGCACTGGAACAGTGAATTCCAGAGAAGCTGTGGATGCTCCATCCCTGGAAGTGTTCAAGGCCAGTTTGGGTGGGGCTCTGAGCAACCTGATACAGTAGAAGGTGTCCCTGCCCATGGGCTGGAACTAGATGACCTATAGCTGTCCCTTCTAACACAGGCTATGCGATGATTCTGTGACTCTTTTTAAGTCTGTTTTGATAAAAATGGCTTGAAGCTGGTAATTTCAGGTTTAGGACTATGTTCCCTTCAAGTAGAAAATACCAACATATCAAACATTGTTTAGCTGCTTGAGCAAAGAAGTAGTAAGGAAACAAACTGCAAAAATAAATTAAATAAAAACCAAAACCAGTGGTCTAGCCCATAAAAGTCAGAAAAGATTGTGATGAAGTCAGTTATTCTAGAGCCTAGTGACTGAATTGATGGACTTGGGTATTCCAGCTATCAGAAGGTTATCAGGAGAAACAGAGGAAAATGCTAGAAATGTCTGTGTTCCCAGCAGCTGTGGAATTAAATGCTATTTACAGAGCCGGCTACAAATGCTAAGATTTTTCTAGAAAAATCTTGAAATCTGTGAAAAACTAGGAAGGAGGGAGGGATGAACGGTTTGCTGGGAAGATAATTTTCTCTGCAGTTGCCAACACAGTTAAGATGACATGGATATTTTCTGCATCACCCTTTTAATTGGTAACTACACCCCTTGAATGTTTTAAGCAGAAACAGATGCTTCTGTCTTAAAATTATTTTGCAAAGCAAAAGGGAAACAGAACCGTGGACAAGTGAATATGTTGGTCTTTTATGTTGAGAAGAATTGATTTTGTAAGGATTACAAATACTTCTTGGTGGAATGAAAACTATGATAGCTTAAAAACTCCTCTGAGCTTAGAACAGTAATTTATATAGGATAATATAATAAGATAATTGTCCTTCCCAAGCCTGTTGTTCCATTCACTGATAAACAATTTCAGGAGGAACAAAATCATATTATGAGATGGAACATATCATAGGAAGATAGTTACATGGAGAATATTTTCCTGCTCTACTGCTGTCTGTCATTCATGCTCTCTATCATGCAGATGAAGAGCTAACCATATCAGACATCTTCTCTCTATTGGTCATTCTGCATTTGTTTAGTAAGCAAATCACCTCCCTGTACCTCAGTTTCCATTCTTTGATGAGCAAATTCCTCAGGTCAATAACTCTTCTCATTATACATCAGAGGCAATAAAGTACAGCAAGTTTGATATCTGGGAATTTTAGGCATTAAAGCTTGTAAACAATAACTTACAATGAAGGGAAGGGAAAAGCAAAGCAACAGACACTGTGGATATACAAATCCTACAGAGCACAAAGGATTTTTTCAAGTTTGTTGCAAGCAAATTTCAGTGCTTCCTTTTCTGTAACCCCAAGAAAGTACCAGAACTGCAAAATCATTTCTAGATTTGCTTGATACTGTAATTCACTCATGTTCAGTGCTCTGTCATTTTCAGCCATTCCATGATCCTACATGTTTATCTTTCTTGGTTCCTTCGAAGAGCACGTGTAATAGCATTATGATCTCTTCCTTGAGAGAAGATCGTACTTGATACTATAACACAGGTAAATAATGATAGCACATGCTTGTTTGTTTTACATCCCTTTATACAGTCCGTAAAAACATACATAATTAGAAAATTATTACATTCTGCTATTCAGTACCTCTGCAATGCAGAATGATTCTAAGCAGTTGCTTACTAAGTAAAGGGAAGGTCTGTAAGAGTAAGACAACAAATAACTGAGAAAAAAAGTTTAGTCATGGCAGCATGAAAAAGAAGTGAAACTATTAGTGGGTTTCAGAAGCAGCCCTAGTATTCAGGGTTTTGTTTGATAGACTTTTCTTAGTCACATACATAGTTTAAACTTTGTTTGTTCGCAATTATTTTGAAAATTCTCCATGTGATTTCATGCGAGCTTAGGCAATAGAGATGTCCACAATTTGATTAGACTGCAGTCTCATTAAACATCCATGAATAAACAGCTTTCTACCACTTCTCTTATCATGCTCCTTTCTAATTGAATTAACTTCTCATTCTTAAAGTTAGGTTGGGTTCTTTTTAAACTCATCTACAAAACAATCTCATATCCAGTAATTCTTAAGTGGCAACCATTTTCCCTACCAGTATCTACCCACTAGATACGGGAGAACTCAAGTCATTTGTTCAAACACAATGGGCCAGGCCATAGCTTCTCAATACCTAGGTGATTAACTATAACGTAGGAGCTAAAGGAAAACCGATCTTCAAGCCATAGGCCAGGCATAATACTCTAGGATGGTGCAAATCTAGTCTTGGTGACAGCCCCACTCCACCAGACCTTTGCAATCTGTGTTGGAAATATATTTCCCTTCTCACACCAAGTATGAATGGTGCATATGCCAGCATCGAGCCTTACCCGACTCAGCAGAAGTGTTCTGCCTGTTCATTCTAGAAATAACATTAACTGAATCCAGCTGAATAGCTACCCTACAGCTTACTACTTCATCAGTAAAAACTGTCATCCCGTACATCAAAAAGTAGTTCTAAATGCCAAGACATGCAATTCTTCTTGAATGAATACTCTCTGAATATACTGAAATCTGGAAAATTTTGCTCAGATAGCTTATGCACCACTATGTAACAGAAGCATACAGATGAAATAGAAATATATAATGAACTAGCAAAATGGGTTTTTTGTGTAAGAGTACCTGCATGATCAGTAACTTCATTATGAACTTCACCTTAATTTCATTTTTTAAATATAAATAGATATTCAAAATGAGGAGGTTACAAAAGTCACAAAGCAAGACGTGAACTCTGGCATTTGTTGTTGCTCTTTGTGGGAGCTCAAATGCATGTTTTGTTTCAAACATCTTTGTTTTTGAAAACATCCTTTTGGATTAATATTGCATGCTAGTAATTAGCATTCTCTTTCGTAACACACTAATGACCCTGTTTTATCTTGGTACCAGTTTTAGTCAGAATAGGAATCAGCTTCTTGCTTACCAGAGAACAGAGAAAGAGGACAGTATTGAACATTAATTTAAAAAGTTAATTGAAAGAGTAACTCTTTAGAGTAGCATGCAGTGACAGTCTGCCATCCCTCTGCTGCCCTAAATCTCTTTCTGGTTGAAAAAATTCTACTTATTTTTAATGGACACAACTGAAACGGGCCTAGAGGCAGGAGATGTTCTTCTCCAGTGAGGGAAGAAGAAACAAGTTAAAATACTGCAAGTTTTCCCATAACAACCTATCCACTTTCTGGGCTGATTGCTTTTATTCAGGCACATAGGCAGGGTTTCCTGTGGCAAGAGTGAGGGCCTGTTAACCCCAAAGTCGTGCTTACAGTGAGGAGAGTTAAACACTAATAAATCATGGAGTGTTTTTTCAATAGAAATAAAGCACACACCACAAGGAACAAAGATGGGGCTTGCTAGCTAAGGGATCGTGGGAAGAAGCATTTGGTGGGGAATCAAACGAGGCTGTTTTGAGCGAGATCCCACAGGGATTAGCAAGGCCCAATGCTATTTGACATTTATACCAGGGATCTGGAGGCAAATATTAAAACACTGTTCATAATTCTTGCAGATAGACAGACTGGTGGAAAGCAAAAGAATGATCAGTCCAGTTACAGCAAGAAGCCCCCAGGCTTTTCAAAGGAGTCCCACTGGTGGCTAAGGTCATGCTTCTTAAAACTAGAATAATAAATAAAATACATTTTTTTTAATCTAAACCAATATAGAGTTGGACACCAACGGCCAAGGAATGCAATCAATACCTAACATATGGGAAGAGAAGGAAAAATCTAGCACTCCCTCTGAATATAAGCAATAATGAGAAAGGAATGTTGTGTGAAGGTCTGGGATATGCATTCTAAAAGAAAGTGCTGAAAAACTGAAAAGTGTGCAACAAAAGTAATTGAAATAAAAAGATATTTTCTCTGTTTTAAAACAGAGAAAAACTCATGTATAAAAGCTGAAGCCAGACAAATTCAAATTATGAAAAAGTCTCCAGCAATAAGGGCAATTAGTCATGATAAATTACTGAGGAAAAAAAAAAAGGAGTGGATTCTCTGCCTGTTGCTCATCAAGAAAGAAAGATAACAGTTAGCCAAATGAAAATTACTTGGCCCAAGCATATACAAAAATTCAACAACTTTAAAAGCTAGAGACTGCTCATGAAATTAAAACGTCAGAAATGTTGCTGGAACATAAATGAGGATTTCTGCAGTCAGAATTCAGGCCCTTGGGCCATACTACATTTCACAACACTACAGTAAAGAATGCCAAATGACCAGAAAAACAAAGGTCTGACTCCTCTGATCATACTGTAAAGAATTCTTGTTTTTTATCATTACTGTTGTGAATATCTGACAATATTTTATTGCTATAACCTCTCCTCTGCCACAAAATGAAGAGATTCATTAGTAAAAACATGCTGTTTTGTCAATAATGAATTTTACCCTCTGTTAGAATTTCTAATAAATTTTCTGTTGTGGCAAAAACAAAATTTTATTTCAAAGCACTTTTTTTTTAAGGAAAAAAGAGACTGAAGTTAAAGAAGCTTCACATTAAGAACACTTTTTAATATTTATGGAGTTTATTTTTTCTTAGTCTGTCTCTACATTTCTACAGAAAACAGATATTTCTATAGAAAATTCATTGTGTCCAATTTTAAAAAAATTGGATTAAGGATTTTTTTTCTTTGATCCATTGAATAAATTATTCCAATAAAATTTCAGTCACTAACTTTTTTCCACATTTTCAGAAAACAGACATCATCTTCAGGACAGCCTTTAAGTAAATGTTTCCTGAAGTAGAGCTGAAGTAACACGGCTGGTAAAGCAGCATAGCTATTTCTGGGTGCCTTCCTTTAGGTTATATTACTCAATGCATCATGCTGGTTTGATTCAGTCTACTAGTAATAGAAGATTCTGACACTGAAAATAAGTTTCAAAAAGAGGAGTTCATTTTAAGTGACAAAGAATAGATCTGCTTCCAAAAGTGCATAGTCAGACAGTCAGGAATAGTTAGTCTGTACATTGCAACCCTTGAAAACACAGCCTGACAGAAGGAGGAAAATAGATCTCTTCTTTCATTGCTTTTCACCTATTTCATGGAACGATTCTGTTTAATTCATAACATGCCCAAGCAGAATCTGAACTTTCTGTACTTGCATTCATAAATGTTTCAAAAATATTGCAATATATTCTGTAATTACCACAATTTGTGTATAGCTTCAGTCTGTATTCCTCGTGGTTTTATTTTAATAGATTTTTTTTTTTAATTTGACATGTAAGCAATTGAAAATTCACTGAGTCACAGAACTACATCTTTGAAGAGCTGCAGAACTGTTTATGTAAATATGATTCTGTGAAGAGCAAGTCTGTCTACAATTCCAGTAAAACTGCTGTGACACACCAGGTGATTGTTGTCAAACAAAAACCATCAAATCATTATAGACTCAGTCCAACCCTTTCCAGAATTAGGGATTTATAACCTGACTTATACACTTCACAAAGTGCACATCGGATCTTTTCTGTTAAGCTTCAGAATAAAAGAATAGCCAAGCATGACTCACAGCCTTGTAAAAAACATGACCCTCTCTTGGGGAAAAAGTACACGCAACCTCTACAGGATCTGAGCTGACGCCATGCGAGAGAAGGCTGGCATGACTAAACAGCAAGAATTTATACCAGCTGCCGTTACCACAGCTTTTGTTTGTGTAATATGAAATACGGAGCTGTCAATGGTTAGCTGTTTGCAGGAGGTATTAATAGTCCTGTTGGGTTTTGCATTCCAAGCTCGTAAGTTTTGTATCTCACATTATCAGTGGCTATTGATAGAAGAGCTGCTCACCCTGCAGAGGGAAGTGAGCTGCAGCCTCTCCCAGGCACCTCTGCCGCATACCCTGGGCGTGCAAACGTGTGCTACCAGGCAATTGAACTTTTGGCAGTGACACTGATGGCTGCACACACATTCCTCACAGTCTTGAGAGCTGATCTTCATGCCTGATGGACTCTTGATGACCATACTGGCAGTTGCTTGTGTGAAAAAATCTGTGCCCCCACGTCTAAGGTCCTTTTGAGAGAGAAGGAGACAGGGCAGCTGGCAGGACCAGAGGACAGCTGACCACAGCTGCTCACCTGCTGGGAGCCCTGCTCCAGCATGTCCTCCAGGACATAGAAACAATAAGAGGGAAAACTTCTCCTCTGTTCCAGACCAATCAAGTATTGTTACACTGCACTTCACAAAACTCTCCCCCAGCCCAAATAACAAAAAACCAATCACTTTTGTACGTGATGTGCCATACAAATGTGACCCAACAAGGGCATTGTGGGTGGGTTGTGCTCTGGTGTTACTGTGCATATAGCAAAACCCCAACTACAATGTTTTAGGCTGTGTGACCCTAGTACTACCCTATACCCTGATTCCCTAACTCCTTTACGTTTCCAGCTGTGCAGGCCCTGCAGTTGACACTGCACCCCTACTGCAGATTCAGCTAACAGAACCCTAAATTTGTCATTTTACCACACTGCTTTGAAGAGCCATAACAGATTTGCTCTGGTTTTTCTACAGCATTAGTATCATTCTCTTCAGAGGTCTTTTATTACTACAGGTGCCAGGGGTTCAGTTATCACTTTTATTGGATCATTGTGTTCCGGGCCATTAACTCAAGTTCTCTTTATCTCTTCCTTTGCCCATTTTAAAGTTCATGATGTATTATACCTCTTTAGCACAATACAACAATTTTTACTACGTTTAACTAAAAATTATCCTTAAGGCTTCAAACATATACATCACTGCTTTCCCTACCAGATGTTGTTTTGTTTCAAAAATGTATGTAGATGTACTGCAATCTGAGTAACCGAGCAAGGGTAGTAATGAGAAATAATTTACCTTCCATTCAAATTTTCACTGGCATTCTACATGATAAACAAGAATGGAAGAAAAATTCTTTAGCAGTTACTTTACAACGAGTATTACATGTTATGTCAGAAAAGAAGAGGCCATATTTACAAGTAAATTTTGTCAGCTATCAATTACATCACTCATAGATTTTTCTGGCGGCTTATCTCAGCACCCATGTGCTGAGATAAAGATTTAAAATTTATGTTTCATTATAAAGAAAACTCATGAACAAATTGTGGAGAGGTTGTGGGGAGGACAGATGGTGTTTTTTATTTTTTAAAGACAGACTAAGGTTTGTGTTCCTACCTGCAAAACACTGCTCATGCAGTTATTTCAGGAGCTTTGTTGTGGCAAAATCAGATCTAAATGTTTATATAGTATTGTGTTTTTCCTGTTTTTATTTTAATCTCCTGCTGTTTTG